>NC_044035.1:147816160-148142774 GCF_901765095.1 Microcaecilia unicolor
GTCTGCTATAAAATCAGACCCATGCTGTGTTTTTTGTTTTGTTTGTTTTTGTCTTAATATATCTACTCCTTCAAGTTAGTGCAAATCCCATCACTTCCTACAGGAGTGATTTTTTTGACACTTTGAAGCTTTTTGTATTTGGGGGAAAATAGAAGAGCTAGACAAAACAAAATTTGTTATTTTACTCAATCATTTAAAAAATAGCTTTAGCAACATTACCCCACTATTAACACTGGCTAATATTTCCCATGGAAAAGTCACTTTTAAAGAGCCAGCGCTGCTTTTCACTGTAGAGTTGGTGTTGCTTGCATTTAAAAATCATTTTGGCATACTCTAATAGCTAGAATCTCATCTACAGCATTACACCACAGATTGACTCTTAAATAAGTGGATTTTCAGCTGCCTACCCCCCCCCCCCCCCCCCCGTTAACAAAGCCACGCTAGTGGCTGCCGGTGTGGTAATGCTGACACAGCCCATTCATTTTGGGGTCCTTTTACTAAGCGGCGATAAACCTGCTGCAGGCTTACTGCACACCAACCTGGAGCTACTGCCGGCCCAACGCAGGCACCAGTGGCAGTTCCACCCCTAGCATACGGCATTTCTAGTGCTAGCGTAAATATTACCTGGCGGTAATAGGGCAGTGTCACATGCTACCTGGTTACCTCCAGGTTAGTGCGGGAGCCCTTACCGCCACCTCAGTGGGAGGAGGTGTTTCCCCCCCCCCCCCCCCCCCCCGCTATCAGCCTTATTTTCAAAAGAGAAAGACACCCATATTTCGACCCAAATCGGGAGATGGGCGTCTTTCTCCCATGGGTGCCCAAATCGGTATAATTGAAAGCCGATTTTGGGCGTCTTCAACTGCAATCTGTCGCGGAAACGGGCAAAGTTGATGGGGGCATGTTGGAGGCGTGGTGAAGGCAGGACTGGGGTGTTTTATCAGCCAAGGAGAGATGGGCGCCCTCGGCCGATAATCGAAAAAGAAAGGCGTTTTTAGCGCGAATTTGGGTCACTTTTTTGGACCCTTTTTTTCACAAATAAGTCCCCAAAAAGTGCCCTAAATGACCAGATGACCACCAGAGGGAATTGGGGATGACCACCCCTGACTCCCCCAGTGGTCACTAACCCCCTCCCACCAAAAAAAACAACTTTAACAACTTTTTTTCCAGCCTGTATGCCAGCCTCAAATGCCATACCCAGCTCCATCAAAGCAGTATGCAGGTCCCTGGAGCAGTTGTTAGTGGGTGCAGTGGACGTCAGCCAGGTGGACCCAGGCCCATACCCCCCTACCTGTTACACTTTAGGTGGTAAATGGGAGCGCTCCAAACTGCCCCCAAAACCCACTGTATCCACATCTAGGTGCCTCCCTTCAGCCATAAGTACTATGGTAATGGTGTAGAGTTGTGGGCAGTGGGTTTTGGGGGGGATTTGGGGGGCTCAGCACCCAAGGGAAGGGAGCTATGGACTTGGGAGGTATTTTAATTTTTTTTACTTGTTACAAGTGCCCCCTAGGGTGCTCAGTTGGTGTCCTGGCATGTGAGGGGTACCAGTGCACTATGAATCATGGCCCCTCCCATGACCCAATGCCTTGTAATTGTTCGTTTTTGAGCTGGGCGCCTTCGGTTTCCATTATCGCTGAAAAACGAAACTGCCCAGTTCAAATCCGCACAAATCCGATGCATTTGCCGGGCACAAACCATATTATCGAAAAAAAAAGATGGGCGCCCATTTTGTTCAAAAATACAGTCTGTCCCCCCCTTCACGTACCAGTTCTCGGACATAGACGCCCATGGAGATGGGCATTCGCGTTTGATTATGCCCCCCCACGTGGTCTAGAAGATATATTAAACAGCACTACACCTTGACTCGATATGGCTGTGTTTCGGCCTATTGGCCTGCCTCAGGAATCTATACAAAAAAACATCAAAATTTGCCCTAAATTGTATGTAGGAAAAACTACTCGCCAACTCAAACAGCGGTTAACAGATCATAAACATAATTTAAAGGTGTCACGTATGGAAGCTCCTTTAGTTAGACACAGTATAGATAAGGCCCATAAATTTGAGGACTACAAATGCTTAGTGATAGATCATGTCCCAAAGTCTAGCCGGGGAGGAGATAGGGATAAGTTACTTATCCGTAAAGAACAAAGATGGATACATAGATTACAAGCTTTGAGTCCCACAGGGTTAAATACAAGAGTAGACTGGAAAGTTTTTTCTAGTCTTTTCCAGTCTAATTGATAACCTAGCTCTTTAAATAGTAAAGAGCATATGATTGGATAGACGTTGATGGCGTCATGATAAATAGCGTCCGCCATTTTGAAAGGCAGGACGCTGCATTTTTTCAGTACAGGAAGATCTCAAGTAAGTTTCCTAGCAGTTGGTGTATGATTTTCTCTACCCTCTTTGGGATAATAATAATCTGCTTGTTATATATTTTTAGAGATAGACGGTACTGCTCCTTAAGAAGCTGTTGGCGAAACGGGAGCTCGCTGTAGGGCGTGCCGGGAGTCCTGTATGAGAAAGCAGCAGAAGATAAGTGTACCTTTTAAGTAAAGTGACATTACTAAGGATTAAAAAGTTTTAAAAAATTATGCAGAGGTTTTTCGGCTAATGAGGATGCTCGTGGTAGGCAAAACTTTGCAGAGTAAAGTAATCAAAGTGCCGCCAAATGAGTCAGTGAGCCTATAAATTTAAAAGATTGGCTCACTGAGCGTCTGAAACCTTTTTCTCTGTAGCAAGAAAATAGAGGGAAATTGTCTTGCTTTTTGATGATATTTTGATGAAAAGGGTGAGCAAGCTCCATATTGAGTATTAAAATAAATAATTATAAAACAATATGTACATATATTTATTTTTTATGTTTATATTGGGTGCTTTTTGTCATTTTACTTTTGATTTAATGGAGTTTTATGCATTTCTTTGTCAAATGACATATTTTGCTTTATGCTACTTTACTTTATGTATTTCATTGTCAGACGACATATGTATTTGAGATTTTATGGACTTTCTATCCATGTACAACTCTGTATTTTTCACCATTTTGTGGTTTAACTTTTGTTTCTAATGCACAATGTATTTATGTTTTATTTTCATTCATTTACAATCTGTTGTTCAAATGCAAGGTTTACGTTGGCTTTCTTTATGTGTCAAATTATTTTTAAGTTTTTACATACATATTTTTTATACTTATTTATTAAATTTTGATTGTTTTTTTTATAGATTCCTGAGGACGGCCACTGGGCTGAAACACGGCCGTGTCAAGTCAAGGTGTAGTGCTGTTTAATAAACCTTCTAGACCACATAACATCATCGTCTCATTGTGTCACCTTCGCTGTCTCCCGAGTGTGATTTGTTCTTTGAAATTCTTGTTCTTCCGTGTTTTGATAAGAGCAATATTACCTCATGGCCATGTCTTTTTCCAACTTTTTTATCCACTGCGGTAAAAACGGTCCCCATTGATAACGCAGTGCCCTTTTTACTGCAGCTTAGTAAAAGGGCCCCTTACAGCATGACACCACAGACCGACTCTTAATAAGTGGATTTTCAGCTGCCTAATCCTCCTGTTTACAAAGCCAAGCTAGCAGCTGCCGGTGCAGTAATGCCGGCACAGCCCTTCACTTTGAATGGGCTGTGTCAGCATTGCCGCATGGCTTTGTAAACGGGAGGGTAAAAGTGCACACATTCTTTCACAAGTCATAAGCTTCACAAAGAGGCATTACGTTTAAAGTGACAGTGGACATTTGGGGGGGGGAGGGGCAATAGTAAGGTCTTCATCATAGAAACCTCTTTTGTAGCAACAATATCAGTAGACTGTACATTGGCTTATAATCCTATATAATAATTCTCACCTCCAACGTTCTGACTTGCTGCCTGGGACCGTGGCTCATCACCGTAGCCATTATGATGTCAACTTCAGAACCCGGGGGGGGGGGGAACATGCCTCACAGCTGAACCATGTCCAGAGGAGGGTCGCTGGACATGGGTGGCTGGAGGGGGGTCAGGGGAGAGAGGAGGGTCGCTGGACATGGGTGGCTAGAGGGGGGGCAGGGGAGAGAGGAGGTTCACTGGACATAGGTGGCTGCAGTGGGCGCAGGGGGAGAGGAGGATCGCTGGACATGGGTGGCTGCAGGGGAGAGGAGGGTTGCTGGACATGGGTGGCTGCAAGGGAGCCGAGGAAAACCTTGCTAGCGCCCGTTTCATTTTGTCAGAAACGGGCCTTTTTTACTAGTAGTTTATAAAGATCCAGCCTAATATTTCTTTTGGCAGATAAGTTCTAACAAGTAGGAGACCAGCTGTCTCTTCAACACCACAGTGTTCTTTTAAATATTTATGAGCAATATCCTTTAAATCAACATTAGTTTCTTGAGGTTTTAGAAAATCAGCCAGACATAACTTATTGTGCCCTTTGAGTATTCTTCAAATCCTCAACTTCATGCTAAGGATTTATATTATCTTTAATCAAGACTTTCACTGTATGCTTGCAATATCTCTACCTTGCTAACTTGTTCTAATACACATTTAATCTTGTTCCTCTGTTTTCTTTACTATCACCTATCCAAATGTTTTCCTTCACTAGACATGATGCTCCGTCTGCATGATAACAAAGAGGAAAAAGTAAGACAATCTTACCATAGGCTGTCTCAACTCCCATCAGCAATACAATCAGATCCAGTGTTTGTTGGTTGGAAAAGCATCAGGGGATTCTTTGGCAGTAGCAGGTGTGCAAACACCAGAGCCAGAAAACAAGAAGGCAAAATCCAACGTGGAAACAAACCAGAGCAGATCGAATAAACAAACTTTATTAATAAGGTAAACACCTCAATAAAAAGTGCCCGACACAGGCTGTGTTTGAATAGTGTGGCTACACGCTATCATTTACTGGAATGCAGTTTTATCCCCGATGTTGTTTGTATGCTGGGTTTTATGCCTGTAATCGTTTTTAGTTCATTCGTTACACTTGGTGGTTACTTAGATGTGATTTCCCCTGTGTAGTGTATGCACACACACCTGTAGTGCCCCTGAGGCAGCCCTTTTGGACGAAACACAGCCCGAGTCAGGCACTTTTATTGAGGTGTTTACCTTATTAATAAAGTTTGTTTATTCAATCAACACCGAGCCAGATCCATCACACAGCCCTGAGGAACAGCCATCCATACAAGCACTAAAAGGCACAGATCTCATCCCACTGCAAATATGTTAGAAAGAAAGCAGCCTGTAGTAGCTGGAGGTTGGGGTCTACCATTGAGAAACAGAATGGACTTGAAGATATGGTTAGGAGCTCAGGAAGAGCTTTTCCCATCTGAGTATGAGTACTCCAGAGGCAGTTAGTGTTGTGATGGCAAAGGAGCGGCTATAATTGTTGTGAATATCTTCTGATACCATGTTGACATATAGATTTGAGTCAACAGCAAGGAGATGGCTACCCTGGACGTACAGACTACACAGAGCAATGAATCCGTTTGGTAAGTCCCAAAGTGTTGCTTTGCACTCAATAAGGGTTGTTATAGAGGCCTTACAAAATCAATTTCCTATTCATTTTGATGACATTTCATAAAAAAGAAGATAAGATGATACCTTTTTTATTGAACTAACTTAATACATTTGTTGATTAGCTTTCGAAGGTAACACCTTGTTCATCAGATCAGAAATGAGAATGTATTGTTAGTCCAATAAAAAAAGTGTCATCTTATTTTCTTTTTAATGCTTTTTTATTTTTATTTATTACCTTTAAAAGTGGACTAACACGGCTACCACACCACTTTACTCAAGATGACATTCTAGAATTTTCTAAGGATATGCAAACTAAATTATCAGTCGATCATGTTGCTTTTTGTACCCTTTAGATAGGGAAACTATTCTTACAAGTTTGTCATTCTCTTGTATGTTTCTGTGTGATAAATAAATAAATAAACAATAGAGTTTATACTTTAAAACCTTTATTCTGCTGGAATGGGAGAGGGATTCAGGGGTAGCTGTTGATATCACTACTTGAGATGAATTGGTATACTTTTGCTAATCGGATAACCATCTCAACTAGGTTAAAGGAAAATAATTTAAAGCTCTTGATGTGTTAGTATATGACATCAGTTAGGCTTCATGTAATCAGTCCAGATTATAGCTCACTATGCTGGAGACATTGTGGGGCTCCAGGCACTTACCTTAATTTGTGGTGGAAACTCCCAATGATGAAGCAATTTTGTAACAGGCTCAGTCGGAACTTCTGGTGATTTGGGGGTCACTCGTGGGCTTTCACCCCAGAAATGTGACTATTAAAAGCAAGGGCTTATCAGCCCAAGATATAACAGTACAAAAGGTCATCGCCTACTGTCTTATAGCAGTGAGATTTGAAATTGCCAGTGAGCAGAAGGGTATCCACATTTTATCGCTGATGAGGTGGAAATAGAGATTGCATCATATTGTGCTTATGAAAAAACTAAGGGGTCCTTCTACAATGGCGTGCTAGCATTTTTGGACATAAATTATAGTAAAAATCAGGGAACCAGTTTCCAATAAAGGAGAATCTTATAAGTATAAACACTTGGAAACAGATGATTAAGTAAGCAAATACGTCAGTGTGTAAGGAGGAAAAACCTCAAGAAGCACCTTTTCCCACTAACAAGGCGGATAAAAGGGCTAGGGCTTCTTCATCATCGGAAAAACCTCCTGGAGTTCTTAGCTTCAAAACATCAAAAAATATAAACTCACTACTTAATTGAGCTTTTGCAGATGTTGAAAAAATAGAGGAAGTACTTAGCTTAACTGCAAAGACCTTAATCTTCTCTAGGGCTCCTTCGTTACTCAGACCATGGTCAACGTTGGCCTCCATTTCGCCACTGCTGCATCAGAACCTCCGACGGACACATGAGGGGCTAGCATTTTTAACACATGCTAAAAATATGCATGAGCTAAACTCTATAAATGCCCATATATTCATTAAAGTAGTTAGCGAATTTGTCAGCTGTTGGGATGTCTGTGTTGGCTGAGGTGGTGTCTAGTAACTTATTTACGAGTTGGTATAGTTTCTTCATATCTTTGTAATCCGGTCCTAGTTTGGTTTTGTAGTAGGACCTTTTGGTTTGTTTTATTATATTTGTATTTGCTGTGTAGTTGTTTCTATGCGTTGAGTGTTTGTTCATCTTTTGTCTTTCTTCATGCTTGTTCAAGTTTCCTAGATTGTGTTTTGAGTTTTTTTAGTTCATCATTGAACCATATAGTGTTCTGTCTTTTTAATGTTCTTGTTTTTAAGGATGCAATTTCGTTTAGTACGCTGCTGCATCTGTCATCCCAGCAGTTGAGATAGAGTATGGAATTAGTTTGTGTAGTCCATTCGTTGTCGTATATCTTTTGCCAGAATGCATGAGGGTCGATTTGCCCTCTTGTGGTGTAGGTTGTATGTTCTTGTGTGCGATTTGAACCTTTCATCTGCCAATTTAAAGTTAGGTTCAGTTTGTAATGGTCGGTCCAAGGTGTTGCTGTCCATTTGATGTCTGTTATTAGTAGGTTATGATCTGTGGACAATTTATGTGATAGGAGATCCAATGTGTGTCCCTTGATATGGGTAGTTTGCATGTGAGGCTATTTGAGATCCCAGGACTGTAAGAAGTCTTTACATTCCCGTACGTTGGTGGAATTGGGGTCTTCTAGGTGAAGGTTAATGTCGCCTAGTAATAGTATGTTGGAATTGTTTACACAGTGGTTTGATATGAAGTCTGTGAAGATGGGCTGGCTTTCGTTCCAGTTGCCGGGTGGTCTGTAGAACAGGATGCAGTACAGGTGATCAATCAGGAAATTGTTGTGGATTCTAAATGAGGCAATTTCTAGTTGTGCTGTTATGGAGCTGGCAGTGGTTTCGGTGATGAATTGTTCTCTGTAGATTAGTGCTATGCCTCCACCTCTCTTTTCTGATCTGGTCCGATGAGTGATTTTGTAACCTGAAGGGCATAGTTCAAGGATTATGGAGACATTTTGGTTGTGGATCCATGTTTCATTGATAAAGATAAGGTCGAGGTTTTCTGAAGTGATCCAGTCTGATATTGTTGTTGTTTTGTTAATTACGGACCTGGCATTAATGTAGCCCACCTGGATATTTTAGTATGAGGCTTTTAGGTTTGGTGTTGTGTTCTGAAGGATTTTCTTATAGCTCTAATAGCTTCCTTCACCTCACTTTTTAACCATGCCGGCTGTCATTTGGTCTTCCTTCTTCCTTTTTCAGTAGACGGAATATATTTGGCCTGGGGTCCCAGGATGGTATTTTTGAACAGCATCCACGCCTGATGTACATTTTTGACCTTCGCAGCTGCTCCTCTTAAGTTAGTTTTTCACCGTTCTTCTCATTTTATCATAGAAGTTAGAAAATAAGGTGACTAATTTAAAGAGTTGCACATGAAGTCAGAGAGACTATTAAATGATATCTCAGCGAGGGTAGGAGTGGATAAACTAATTAACTAATTAAAATGATTAACCTGACTGACTAGCTCCCAGATTCTATAAGGGCACCCAAATTTGGATGCTTAGATCAGATGCACACACAATTTAGTTAGTTTATGAGACATCAACAATTAATAATTAATATTAATTGGCAACAATTTGGAGTAGTGTGTGCATCTGCCCTAGGCAGTATTCTATAACAACTACACCTAAATTTCATTACACACAATTCCAAAGGGGCGTGGCTATGAGAGGAGCATGAGTGGATCAGGGGGTGTTTCCAGAAGCTAGGTGCGATGTTCTAGAATATAATGCATTGTGCACCTATCTGCAATAAATTGGGCACCAGCATTTATGCCTGAATACCAACTTAGCTCAGAACTTCCCAGTGCCTAACTTTGGGCAATGTTTATGAATTCCCTCCTGAATGGCTTCACAGTTCTATCTGGCAACATATGCCATGCTTTTTCTGTATATTTTTTTTATTTTACTGCAGTTGATGTTTTCTTGCTTTGTTAGTCAGATTCAGATTTTTTTTCTTAAATTGCTTTAAATAAAATAAATAAATCACCCCTATGCTATGCATAATTGTAACCTGTCTAATAAAATGTTAGATTCAATAATGTTTTCGTATATGAGACAGAGTGACAGGAGTGACAGGAGAATGGTAATTATACAAAGTCAGCACGGATTTAGTGAAGGGAAGTCTTGCCTCACCAATCTAATGCATTTTTTGAGGGGGTAAGCAAACATGTGGACAATGGGGAGCCGGTTGATATTGTATATCTGGATTTTCAGAAGGCGTTTGACAAAGTGCCGCACGAAAGACTCCTGAAGAAATTGCAGAGTCATGGAATCGGAGGTAGGGTATTATTATGGATTAAGAACTGGTTGAAAGATAGGAAGCAGAGAGTAGGATTGCGTGGCCAGTATTCTCAGTGGAGGAGGGTAGTTAGTGGGGTCCCGCAGGGGTCTGTGCTGGGTCCGTTGCTTTTTAATGTATTTATAAATGACCTAGAGATGGGAATAACTAGTGAGGTAATTAAATTCGCCGATGACACAAAATTATTCAGGGTCGTCAAGTCGCAGGAGGAATGTGAACGATTACAGGAGGACCTTGCGAGACTGGGAGAATGGGCGTGCAAGTGGCAGATGAAGTTCAATGTTGACAAGTGCAAAGTGATGCATGTGGGTAAGAGGAACCCGAATTATAGCTACGTCTTGCAAGGTTCCGCGTTAGGAGTTACGGATCAAGAAAGGGATCTGGGTGTCGTCGTCGATGATACGCTGAAACCTTCTGCTCAGTGTGCTGCTGCGCGGCTAGGAAAGCGAATAGAATGTTGGGTGTTATTAGGAAGGGTATGGAGTCCAGGTGTGCGGATGTTATAATGCCGTTGTATCGCTCCATGGTGCGACCGCACCTGGAGTATTGTGTTCAGTACTGGTCTCCGTATCTCAAAAAAGATATAGTAGAATTGGAAAAGGTACAGCGAAGGGCGACGAAAATGATAGTGGGGATGGGACGACTTTCCTATGAAGAGAGCTGAGAAGGCTAGGGCTTTTCAGCTTGGAGAAGAGACGGCTGAGGGGAGATATGATAGAAGTGTATAAAATAATGAGTGGAATGGATCGGGTGGATGTGAAGCGACTGTTCACGCTATCCAAAATACTAGGACTAGAGGGCATGAGTTGAAGCTACAGTGTGGTAAATTTAAAACGAATCGGAGAAAATTTTTCTTCACCCAACGTGTAATTAGACTCTGGAATTCGTTGCCGGAGAACGTGGTACGGGCGGTTAGCTTGACGGAGTTTAAAAAGGGGTTAGATAGATTCCTAAAGGACAAGTCCATAGACCGCTATTAAATGGACTTGGAAAAATTCCGCATTTTTAGGTATAACTTGTCTGGAATGTTTTTACGTTTGGGGAGCGTGCCAGGTGCCCTTGACCTGGATTGGCCACTGTCGGTGACAGGATGCTGGGCTAGATGGACCTTTGGTCTTTCCCAGTATGGCACTACTTATGTACTTATGTACTTATGTACCTAAATAAGCTTAGACATATGATATTATTAGCACAGTTGATACAGAAGAATCATGAAAGATAAACTAAAGATATGAGGAGTATATTCCTTTGTTTCAGTGTAACAAACGAGGCCCGATTTTCAGAAGGATTACAATGATTTCAGTTTACACATGCAGGATGCCTTAAAAAAGTGCAACCTCATGTGCCTTTACTGGAATCTTATAATTTTGTTTTCGTTTTGCTTTATGATATATGATTTTGTCTCTGTGACTTGGCAGCAGTGCAATATCTCTGTCTAACAGTCCTCCTTTCCCAGGATCTTGAAGAGATGAAAGGAGTCAAATCATCAGAGCTTTGGGTCACCGCCTAGAGATTGTCCTTTTCCATATCTCAAGGCACAAGCATATTTGGCCTATACTCCAATAAAAAGTTTCTTTTCTATGTTTTGATTTATTTTTATTCATTATCTGTAGTCAGTCACTGCTGTCCTAGCCAGAAGTAGAGCTAGATCGCCATCTTGTGGTTACCTGACAGGATCTACCCACATCATCTTTAGCATTTTTTTTTAAATCAAGGAATGCTTCCTGATACTCAACCTGTTTTTGCCCAACTGAACCCTGCCCCTCCTGACAAAAAAAACCAAACAACAACAACAACAACAACAAAATATGACCCTGAGAGGGTGTCAAAAGAGAAGCTCAGATAAAACAGTGTAAAAATCTAGAAAGCATTAGTGAAATTATGCAACCCAATTCTTCATCCTGGCTGTTTCCTTGAGACATTATCCGAATGGTTTATTGAACTTATCTATAAAATCATAGAGATACAAAAAATCCAAAATATTATAGCAGAATCTACATCAATAGCAATATCAATAAACTATCCTTTTTTGCTCTTCACTTGTCAGTAAATTTACTTCAGTTGCCAGGCCTGGAGGGATGAAACCTATGAAGTAATTAAATCTAAGTTTTCATTCACCAGCTGTGAGGTAAAAGTGTGTATTCCAAACAGGAACACAATGTAAACATTCATCATCATACCAATAAAATAAACAAAGTGATCTGTAATAAACAATGTCACTGCATTATAGCAAGTAAAGAAGTGGCATATCCTTGTGGTATGTGCCAATGAGCACTCACCTAGCTTGCTAAATAACTACACCCACAGTAATTTAATCACAAACCTCTCCTGTTGTTATTTTTCTAATCACGCAAATAAAAATATCCAGTGTAGTTTCTTTTGTCAATGTTTCCAATGTTGCAACACCAAGTGTGAACAATTTCTCATGGATAAAGAAGAATTAAAATACACATCTTCAATTCTATGGAATATCCAAGGAACCAAGCCCAATGCCACCAAAAAGACACTATCGGTGTTTCAGCGATGTCTCCTGCTTTGTTGACTGGATCACAGCAAATTATTCTGAATTGCACAGCTTCTGATTTATAGCTTGCCACTATGTTAAAAGGTTCTCAAACCTATTCTCGGTTCTAATGCCAGTTGTGCTTAATGAAGAGCTGCTTTGTTATAAGAAATCATGGCACTTTAACAGCAGATGAGCAACTCAACAGTGATTTTATGCTTTTCTTTCTGCGTTTCAGAAAGTTTGTCAAGTGGGACTACTTTGGTTTTTATTTTATATCTCTGGTTTGTCCAGCAGCTTGTTTATACACAGTTTCTATAGAATCCTTTTTCTGCATTGAAATTGTGCAGTTCCTAAGGCAACTCTTGGATGGGAGAATATTTTTTTTCTTTAATAATCAGGAAGTTAAGTACATAAGTACATAAGTAGTGCCATACTGGGAAAGACCAAAGGTCCATCTAGCCCAGCATCCTGTCACCGACAGTGGCCAATCCAGGTCAAGGGCACCTGGCACGCTCCCCAAACGTAAAAACATTCCAGACAAGTTATACCTAAAAATGAGGAATTTTTTCCAGTCCATTTAATAGCGGTCTATGGACTTGTCCTTTAGGAATCTATCTAACCCCTTTTTAAACTCCGTCAAGCTAACCGCCCGTACCACGTTCTCCGGCAATGAATTCCAGAGTCTAATTACACGTTGGGTGAAGAAAAATTTTCTCCGATTCGTTTTAAATTTACCACACTGTAGCTTCACTCATGCCCTCTAGTCCTAGTATTTTTGGATAGCGTGAACAGTCGCTTCACATCCACCCGATCCATTCCACTCATTATTTTATACACTTCTATCATATCTCCCCTCAGCCGTCTCTTCTCCAAGCTGAAAAGCCCTAGCCTTCTCAGCCTCTCTTCATAGGAAAGTCGTCCCATCCCCACTATCATTTTCGTCGCCCTTCGCTGTACCTTTTCCAATTCTACTATATCTTTTTTGAGATACGGAGACCAGTACTGAACACAATACTCCAGGTGCGGTCGCACCATGGAGCGATACAACGGCATTATAACATCCGCGCACCTGGACTCCATACCCTTCTTAATAACACCCAACATTCTATTCGCTTTCCTAGCCGCCGCAGCACACTGAGCAGAAGGTTTCAGCGTATCATCGACGACGACACCCAGATCCCTTTCTTGATCCGTAACTCCTAACGCGGAACCTTGCAAGACGTAGCTATAATTCGGGTTCCTCTTACCCACATGCATCACTTTGCACTTGTCAACATTGAACTTCATCTGCCACTTGCACGCCCATTCTCCCAGTCTCGCAAGGTCCTCCTGTAATCGTTCACATTCCTCCTGCGACTTGACGACCCTGAATAATTTGTGTCATCGGCGAATTTAATTACCTCACTAGTTATTCCCATCTCTAGGTCATTTATAAATACATTAAAAAGCAACGGACCCAGCACAGACCCCTGCGGGACCCCACTAACTACCCTCCTCCACTGAGAATACTGGCCACGCAATCCTACTCTCTGCTTCCTATCTTTCAACCAGTTCTTAATCCATAATAATACCCTACCTCCGATTCCATGACTCTGCAATTTCTTCAGGAGTCTTTCGTGCGGCACTTTGTCAAACGCCTTCTGAAAATCCAGATATACAATATCAACCGGCTCCCCATTGTCCACATGTTTGCTTACCCCCTCAAAAAATGCATTAGATTGGTGAGGCAAGACTTCCCTTCACTAAATCCGTGCTGACTTTGTCTCATCAGTCCATGTTTTTGTATATGCTCTGCAATTTTATTCTTAATAACCTCCACCATCTTGCCCGGCACCGACGTCAGACTCACCGGTCTATAATTTCCCGGATCTCCTCTGGAACCTGTCTTTACTGTCAGCTAAATGCCTTTTTGATTGTAGTGAAGTCATTATCTACTATAGATTGGAGCGATATAACTCAACATTACAAAAATTCTCGTTTGTACAGAACTGCATGCCGCCACATTAATAGAATTTTGTCAGACTAAATGTATACCTTGAGGTCTTCAAATATACAAAGAGCCCCATCTTGAAGTAGAACAATCTGGACTTTGTTCTCTGGACCTGATGCTATGTTTTTTTGACACTACTAATTTATCTGTGGCCTCAACCTGATTTGAAATTGTCTGTAAGATTTTTGGGGGTTGTACTTGCTGCTCCTTGCAAGTTAGTCTTCTATGCATTTCTTTGGAGTTGAAAGTGCTGCTCTGTGAAGGTTACAGCCCATTATGCCCTGTCTGAAGCTTGAAGTTCATTTATGCTTGGGTTGCATCCACTTCCTATATAGAGATGCTTTGTGTTTATATCCCACACCTTTTTGAATTCTGTCATTCTTCTTGTCCCCATCACTTCCATCAGGAGCTATTCCAAGCATCCACCACCCTTTCTATGAAAAAGTATTTTTTTTTTTTGTTTCCTTATTAAAGCAATGATCAAAATTGGAGAGCAAAATAAAGATGCCAATCACTACTAGACTAATTAATTTTGCTGAAAGCTACTGATCTGAAGTATTCACTAATTGCTACAACCAGTGGCGTAGCCAAGGGTGGGCCTGGGTGGGCCTAGGCCCATCCATTTTGAGCTCAGGTCCACCCAGTAGCAGCACACCTATGATTTGGCTGACCAGGATCTCCAAGCCCCACCAGCCGAAAACTCCCAACAACTGTCCCTCCTGCATATCTTTTAAATAGCACATCTTCACCTGCAGTGAGCAGCGACTGATACTGCTTTCACCAGCCCCACAGCTTTCCCTCTGATGTATTCCTGCCTATGCGGAAACAAGAATTTGCATCAGAGAGAAGGCTGTGGGGCCAACATGAGCAGTGTGTATTAGCTGCTGCTTGCTGCCGGTGAAAATCTGCTATTTAAAAGGTATGTGGGGAGGAGGGATATTTGAGAGATCATATGGCATGCAGGTGAAAGAGGGAGAGACCAAATCACTTGTGGGACAAGGCCGAGTTCTTCTGCCCACCCATCTTGGGCCCAGGGTATCTGGCTACGCCCCTGGCTACAACTGCAAATTAGCCTCAATGACCCTGAGGATAGCCCACTGGCTCATTATATAGACCTCAATAGGGTCTATATAATAGGGCCAATGATAGTAACCCTATTGAGGTCTATACAATGAGCCGTGTAGACTATTCTTAGGGTCATTAAGGCTTCACTTTTATTAATATGTTTACTTCTAATTTGTAGTTGTAGCGATTAGTGAATGCTTCACATCAGTAGCTTTGAGCAAAATTAATTAGTCTAGTAGTGATTACCTTTAAGTTTATCTCCTTGATTCTGACTGCTCTAATTACCACCCCATTTATTGCTAGACACCGACACCATTGTGCATATGCAAATTGCTGATTTTATTGATGACAAATGCCCTTCACTGTCACCAAACAGGATTTAGAACACACCACAATACTGAAACAACTTTGATAGGAATGGTCAATTTCATCCATCATCACTTAGATCATAGGAAATCTATACTTCTTCATTCTTTAGATCTGACAGCTGCCTTTGACATTATAGATAAATTCCTTTTCAGCTTGGAGAAAAGACTGCTAAGGGGAGATATGATAGAGGTCTATAAAATAATGAGTGAAGTGGAACAGGTAGATGTGAATCGCTTGTTTACTCTTTCCAAAAATACTAGGACTAGGGCGCACGCGATGAAGCTACAAAGTAGTAAATTTAAAATGAATTAAAGAAACCTTTCTTCACTCAATGTGTAATTAAACTCTGGAATTTGTTGCCAGAGAATGTAGTCAAAGCAGTTAGCTTAGCGGGGTTTTAAAAAGGTTTGGACAGCTTCCTAAAGGAAAAGTCCATAGACCATTATTAAAATGAACTTGGAGAAAATCCACTGCTTATTTCTAGGATAAGCAGCATAAAATGTTTTGTACTTTTTTGAGATCTTACCAGGTACTTGTGACCTAGATTGGCCACTGTTAGAAACAGGATGCTGGGCTTGATGGACCTTCGGTCTGTCCCAGTATGGCAATACTTATGTACTTATGCTAAGCGGCTGGTTTTCCTCTCAGGCCATGCATGCTCGGTTTTGAAGCCAAGCATGCGCTGAGAGAAAAGGCAGCCGCAGGGGCAGGAAATGGGCAGAGTGAACAGCAGCACTGGAGGAAGACCTTTTCTGCTGGCGGGCCTCAGGATCCCTGCCAGTCAAGGTATTTCTATTGCAGTTGCTGCAGTGATCCTGGGGAGGGGACAGCAGTGGCGACGATCTTGGAGGGGGGACGGTGGCCCTACTCTGGGCCCAGCTCATTCTCTCAGCAGCCCTGCCAGTTGGTATATATGCTAATCTCAATTTCGGTAAATATTTTAGACATATCCATCTATTCGCTCACATGATTTAATTGAATTCTATTATTCTGTCTCACAGTATTTTCAAATGTAAGGCACATTGAACCCGAGTTTGCTTAGGATAATGTGGGATATAAATGTTTTGGGTTTTTTTTACTTAATCCTCCACCTTTCAAGACACTGCCTATCCGGCTGGATGGTGATGGCACAAAGAAAGCAAGTTTGGTCCAGTGATAACTAACTCAAAATAACCTGTTCCTTAGCTCAGCTCTAGTATTACCATATTGAAAATGTGACCATACCATGCCTCTGTGGTTATGTTCCACTAATAACTTGGCTGGAGTCACTGGGGCTCATTTTCAAAGCACTTAAAGTTCCATAGGTTACTATAATATGTAAGTTTAAGTGCTTTGAAAATACAGCTTATTGTTGTCCCACAAGCTTTAACTTTTCTTGGGTATCCAGATAATTTATTTGTGCATTTTATTTTGGGGTTGAAAGTGAGCTTGTATTTTGCTCCCAACAATAGATAATACCTTTTTATTTTTATTTCTCCTGTCTTGTACTGCTTACAGAGAATGTGATTTCTCAATGTTTCCTTTTCTAATTTTGGTCCTTTATTCTATAATTGGTGAGGGTTGGTCTATGTTCTGTGAGTGACCAAGGTGAGAGATTGTGCTGTCATCTAATTTGTGCATGGATCCATAGGAGTCAGACTTGTCTGGCTTTTCCAATAGGAAGCATATTGTGGTTCTGGTTATTCACTGCTGCCTTTTTAAAGGTACAGTTACTGATAATTGTGTGTTCTGAATTGGTGCTATTAAGCTTGCTACGTAGGCTCTAAGAAGCTTCTTTGCAGGATATATTGTTACTTCACAGAGTAATTTGGCAGAAAATCCTTTATTCGTCTGCTCCGTCATAAGGAGAAGGGGGTACAATGAACACTTTCAGGAACTCCAAGGACTTGAACTGGTTCATGTCAGCTTCAGAAAGGAGAGAAAGCAGGAAAACCAGAGGAAGGAACAAGAAGACGTATTTATTAATACAGCTTAATAAGGTATTTTATATTTCTTATAAAGTAAAGTTGAGGGATATGTGCCACTGCAGTAATTATTTTCCAGGACACTGTGATGTTTGTTGAGAGGTTGACCAGACTCTTACTATAATGGTAAAGTTTAAGTTACGGGATAATTCAACTTCATTTAAAAATGTCAGTGTTCCCAAGGTTTCCATCAGTGTGCATGTGGTTTATATTGATGCAGGACAGACTGTTTACTTAGAAATCCACTATCAAGTGCACTCTGAGGCATTATTTATACCAAGCACTACTTGTGCCTATACCCCCCCCCCCCCCATGTTCACTCTGTGCCCCCCCTCAAAAAAATGCCAGGTCCTGCTATACCCTTGGTGCCATATATAGAATCTGACCCTACCTATGTAAGTGCCAACTTTCAGGCGATCCACAGTACCTCCTCTTTTCCTCCATTGCATTTAAGCTGATTGTTTTTTCTATGGGATTTGGATATACCACTTTTCTGTGGTACAATCAAAGAGATTTACATTTATTATATGCAGGTACTTTCATTGTCCCCAGTGGCCTCACAATCTAAGTATTGTTTTCTACATAAAGAGCCAGACGCCACCACCCATCACCCCTTTTGCCGCCTTGTCTATCTCTCCTAAACAGATTATAGCCAGGTACAGCAATATCCCATTCAGTAGACTTATGGAAACATATTTTTGATGCTTTTTTCCAAATCCTTTCTTTCTCATAGTACTACCTTTTTTCCTTTCTGAGGTTCCTATTTCTGTTTCTGTATATACCTTTCTTCTGACGCTGCTAACTAGGTTCTCCTCTTTTGCACTCTATTTTTTTTCTTCAGAAGCCCTCAACTGTGTTTTGTTATCATCACTCATGTACTTCTGTTCCTTGATCTTTAAAATTAAGGGTCTTAGCATCAGTTGCTTTTCACAGTTTTTCTTGTGGCAATATTCCTATTTCCTCCAGTTTTTGGTGCACTTTCTTGGTATACCCTCTTGCTTTAAATATACGGGCCGATAATCAGCCAGCAGCGGTCAGCAGCTTTTTGGCCACTGCTGCCACTGGGGGAGTAGGGGGAGGTCATCCCCAATTCCCTCCGGTGGTCATCTGGTAATTTAGGGCAATTTTTGTGGCTTGGTCGTTAAAAATAAATGACCAAGTAGTCGGCCAAGTGTTTGTCAGGGACACCCTCCTTTTTCCATTATCGGCCAAGGACACCCATGTGTTAGGCACACCCCAGTCCCGCCTTCACTATGCTTCCGACACGCTCCCGTGAACTTTGGTCATCCCCACAATGGAAAGCAGTTGAGGACGCCCAAAATCGGCTTTCAATTATGCCAATTTGGGCGACCCTGGGAGAAGGATGCCCATCTCCCGATTTGTGTCGAAAGATGGGCACCCTTCTCTTTCGAAAATGAGCCCAATAGTGACACTTGTTTATAAACAACAAACTTTTTCACTGGGTAATAAACGTTCTCAATATTATTTCCAATTTAATTCACCAACATACCACAATGAATCAAATTTTATAATGTATACGATATAACAGCTCCCTTTTCATCTTTTCCTCATATGACAAACTCCAGTTTCCCCCGATTTAAACTATAATCAGTCCAAATATATCCAACAAACTATGCAAATTCAGTGTCTCGGTCTTATCCAGTAAACAATAGATCCCACTGCATGTTTCTTCAATAAACTCTTTCACTTCAAAATCACATCATTTTCCAAAATCTTTAGATGAATATTACCAGCTGCTCCTTTTACCCTTTCATTTTCCTTGCTTACTATACATTATCAGTCTTATTGTTAACACCCGACACAGTCCTGTGTTTCGCTCTCTGGCATTGTCAGGGGTTTAACTAATAAGGTGTGTCAGCTGGTCCCTCATCCAAGGTCAGGCCTTGATTGGCCCTGCTTAGCTTCCTCAGATGCACTGCCAACTGGACGGGTCCGTCACACTCTGGTCTTCACGTAACTCTTTATTCAGCTTCAGTCCTTACTGCCTGTATTGCTGCTCTTTCTATCCACAAATGCACACCAAAGGCAAAACTTCTTATAAATGAAAGTTTATTTGAGCAATTCATAGCAGTACTGCGTACAACTTCACAGTGGAACTTCTTTCTCCCCTCTGTCCCACACACAGCTGGCAGAAGTTTTACTGTGCCTTTACTTTTCAGGCACTGTTTCAAAACTCTCAGCAGTTTACAACGTCAGTATATTTCTTCACATAGTCACAGTTCATCAAACCAGCCAATCTCTTGCATTTCTTCTACTCCGGTGCTTAATCTCTGCAACACTCCTTTCTATTCTCTGAGGCAAATTACCTGCACATCTTTCCCATAGGGATTTCCCCCATTGCCTCAACCTGCTTTTTCCAGTCTTCCACAACTGACTCAGCGTGGCCACTAGAAAACCTCTCTTTGCATTCTCCTCAATTTGAGCCAGGGCTGCAATCTCCATACCTTCCTCCTCCAGCTCCTCAGCTATCTCCATTTTATATAATCCCTAGTCACCTCCTCCCCTGGCTCTCCCACCTGTTCCTCATCACTATCATCAGAAATCATTTCCCAATCCCCGCCTCCCAGCTCCTGTGTGACTTGCCTAGGAAGAGAGGATTCTTGGGACTGGTAGTTCCTCACCCTCCTCAATACTTGGGCCACTAGGGGGAGAACCCTTGGTGTACTGGGAACTTGATACTGAAACTTTCTCTTTCTGCAACCTCCTACCGGCTTGAGCCCCTGTTCCCGTATTCTTTTGGTCCAACTTTCCCCTGCCCCCCCTTATAGGTGGTACAGAAAAGACTAAAAATCCATCTCCCTAAAAACTTTCTTAATATTTTCCCAAATCACTATGGGTTAGGTTTACTAAGCGGCGCTATGGGCGCATTAGCCTTTTTAACACACATAAATTGTGTACGCATGTTAAACGCTAATATGACCATAGAAATGTATAGGCGTGTTAGCGTTTAATGTGCCTTAAATTTAAAGGCGCATTAAAGATGCTAATACATCTTAGTAAACATACCCATATATTTTAATCATACTTTACAATTATTTTCCTCTTTCATGCACGCAAATCCAGGGAGTATCTCCAATCCAAGTGGTGAGAGCAATGGCACTGGTCTAACTCGAGCGCCAGCGTATGCGCATTACTTATTAACATCCATATTGATTGATGAAGCACTGCCATGCCCCCTAACATACAGGCCATTCAACTTCTCTAGTAAGGCTCTTTGGGCTATGTATTCCAATCAATATTAATTTTTGTTCCATTCGCAACTATTTTTGTAATATACTTCCCCTTCTACTGCAATCTAATTGAATCAACACCACAACCCTTAAATCTTCCACACTATGTGAAGTGGTGACCCAATGGTCAACTAGAGGTGCATCCATATATTTTAACCTGATATTACTTAGGTGTTGAGCTAATCGATATTTCATCTATGTACCATAGGCCACTTGGACATCTTTGCCATAAATTACCTAAGATAAATTACAATTTGTTATTGATGACAGAAGGGATTGACAAATGTTCATACTTATGTTAGAAGATGTAAAATTAGGCATTTTGACATTTTGTACTTTTGTTGGTGGTGTTGATTATCAATAAAAAAATAGAAATTTAAAAAAAATTACAATTTGTTTGAGATAACTACAACCTTTACATTTAAAATGCCTTCCCGTAAGATCTTTATTAATTTTCTTTTTATTAACTGAATTTTGTTCCCATGTATATGCAAATCTAGAACTTTCCTTAAATTCTGAATGTAATGCCAACAATGGCCAATGTTTGCATATAATTTCTGTAACCTTATCTGCTGATTTAACATATGGTAATACATATGTTAACCTATTTTCCACATTCTGTTGTGCTTTATTAACAACCACATCCTAGGAGTATTATATGCTCTCTTAAACACTTTTTGTACTACTTTAAACAGATATCCACATTGTTTAAAATGGATCTTCATATCTTGTGCCTGTTGGACAAAATCCTCTCGTTGAGTGTACAGTCTCTGAATGTGCAAAGATTACAAAGACAATTTCTACTTCTAACTCTTCTTCATCGCCAACTGATCCACTTCAAACATATTCATTCAGTGGTTACTTCAAGTCTCTCTACTGGCTCCTTTTCCTTGCATTGGAAACTGGTTACCATTTATCCACATCTAAAGGATTCAAAGCCCAGTCCCTCTGACCCACAAAATTACTGTCTTGTCTCTCAGTTACCATTTGTGTCTAAAGTTACAGAGAAAGTAGTTGCCCTACAACTGACATAATTTTTGGGGAAAACTAACTGTCTACATCCATGTCAAACTGGCTGCGGAGTACATTTTTCAACTGAGCACGCTGTCTTGGCAATCCATGAAACCCTTGATTCAGGTAGGGAAGTTCTTCTTCTTTCGCTAGACCTAAGCACGTAATTCGAGCAATAACTTAATGATTACAAAATACCACTTCAAATACACTTCACACTCTCTCGCTATACCCGTATGCTTAATGCTATATTGTTATCCATGTACTCCATGCAACCCTAATATATCACTTACTCCAGAATGGCGAATGCCATAACAGAACTTTGTAAGCTATTTCGATATTGTCATCCTTGTATTTCATGTAACACCAAATGTTTCTTTTCCTCTGGAATGGCGAATGCCGTAATGGAATATTGTAAGCCACATTGAGCCTGCAAATAGGTGGGAAAATGTGGGATACAAATACAACAAATAAAATAAAAATAAATTATTCCATTCTTCTTACCTGCTTGAAAACACTTGGAATATCAGGCTATGTACTTGTTTGGTTTCATTTCTCCTTGTTTTCTCCCCCTCCCTATTTATTTTGTATGTAAACCACTTAGTTAATAGATTTATTTGTGGTATATTAAATAAAGTTGAAATGTGAATTATATGAAGACCCCCAAGGCACTGGGGTAAGTGTAAGGTGTCATCAACATTGAAAGAAAGACCTCTGGCATAGGGCAAAGAAGCACCAAAAGGGTTAAGCTAGTACTGGACTTTGGAGGAAACATACACCCCATTCAGGGGAACATGAAGGAGTACCTGAATATCTACATAGGCAGATTTGCCCAGGAGAATTTGACAGCAGAAGTGTATTTTCTGTTGCACTGCTAGAAAGATCACATGAAAAAAGACTTAAGCTCCCTCTTTGAGAAGATTAGAATTCAGCCTAAATATTCATCTGTATTCTCATATTCTGTATCGTTCCACAGGCTGTCACATAGGAGCTACTACTGACCAGTACCAAACATGGCTTCTGGGACAATAGATTTGTAACATGTAAAATCAATAAACAAACAATGGCACCCCAAGGAACCAGGAGAGGGGAAAATGGTACCAACATTGGCTGGAAGACCCCTAAAGCAATGAGGATGAAAAGTTTGGGTTTTGGTGCTCAGTGGGTGGGTAGATTATCCCTAAAGATTTGACCATCGGGGTTCAGTGGACATAGCAGCATTAGAAGTGGCATAGGTTTGGGGTAATTGAGTGTATGAAATTTGTTAGTCTAGGAGAAAATGTTATCTCAAAGGACACTTGGTAATTGAGAACTTGGAGATGCAGCAACCATTTCCTCTTTGTACCATGGAGGCAAGAAGACTCCAATGCACTACACAAAAAGCAGAACAGCATCAGCCCAGTGAAATGATGACTCAAAGCACCAAGAAAGTTACAAAGTAGGTGGAGGAGGAAGACTGACATCTTTGTGCAAAGACACAGATTACAGAGGATATAAACTGAAGGCATAGTTGGTAGGATCAGAATGGTGGCCATATGGAAACAATACTGTTTTAGAAATAGGAAGCTATTGGAACAGAGTGAAAGAAACTTTACATCAGGAACCTTCCCAGTACCATCAGCTTGAGGCAATTAAAAGCAAAACTTGTTCTCCGAGTAAAATCAACACAGAGCTACAATCATTATCTTTAAAGGCCTGTCAGTGGTATCTCTTTCAAACCATTTTCTTTTAGCTAAAGCAACTGAGATTTATTATTTATTTATTTGTTACATTTGTACCCCACATTTTCACACCTATTTGTAGGCTCAATGTGGCTTACATAATACCGTAAAGGTGTTCGCCAGTCGGTTGATAACAAATACAAGGTTATGTTGTGGTCGAATGAGGTAGTTGTGTATCAGGTACCATGAAAGTTGGAGGGAGTGAAGATGGTGTATTGTCCAGTACATCATTGGTTATGCTGTGTTGCTGGATGTGGGGATTTACGTTGGATCGGTGGCGTAAGCCTTTTTGAAGAGGTTGGTTTTTAGTGATTTCCTGAAGTTTAGATGGTCATGGATTATTTTCACAGTTTTTGGGAGTCCATTCCATAGTTTTTTAATTTATTTGTTACATTTGTACCCCATATTTTCCCACCTATTTGCAGGCTCAATGTGGCTTACATAGTACCGTAAAGGCATTCGCCACTCGATTGATAACAAATAGGTTATATTGTGGTCGAAGTGAGGTAGGTGTGTATGAGGCACTATGATGATGGAAGAAGATTGTATATTGTCCAGTACGATCATTGGTTATGTTGTGTTGCTGGGCGTATACTGTCAACTGGGGTATACTAATATACCTCAGTTGACAGATTTGGAAATTGTAAGATCTACCTTGATTCAATCCTCAGATATTCCCCATGTAATAATTATTTGAAATTTGAGAAAGATTGGAATTTATTGGCTGCAGAAGTGCTGGTGGATTATGAAAACACTACAGTATCCATGATGAAGAAACCGAAACAGGGCACCTCGTTGGACAGCATGCATTTACCAAGAGGCGCAGAAGGTAAGTTAATTGGTCTCACATTATGGACAATGAAGTGACTTTTTGTATATTTAGTATTTTTTGGACACGTTTGGGGCTATTTTGAAACTCCTTTTCTTATGGTACACTTATTGGAAGCTTTTAAAGTTTATGATACACAAACAAAAACAAAGAATACCAACCCCCTTGTTTACTCAGCCATGCCCAGTTACCGCAAGATTAGTGCAGGAGGCCTTTCTGCCACCTCAATGGGTGGTGGTTAAGGGCTGTCCCCGCATGGCTATATGGTAAATTCAGTCTTATCGCATGGCCACTTCTTTTTTCAGCCTTTTTCCCGCAGCTGTAAAAAGAGCTTCAGCATATGGCAAAAACAGGCCCCCCACTAGCACAGTAAAAGTGAAGGAGTGGAACGCCGATTACCACCCGAATACTACTGAACAACAGGACGACCTCATGTTTTGTTCTTACTGATGGGACTTATACTTATGCATTCTACCTCTGCTTTTGGCTTTTAGCCACACTCATGAATGCACTGGGACATTCGTTGCCTTATCCAGTCTTGCTGTTTACTAATGTAAGACAGAATGCAGGGCTATTAGACATATAGCTTGTAACTGTAGTAGCAAGGCCTATACGAGATCAGCTTGCATGTAGCAATACCATTTGGATAGATGACCTTGGTGGGTGCTGACACCCCGCCCTGCATTCCTGAGCCGAACAAACCTTATCTCCTGTACTAGAGAGGAGCATTGTGTGTGAAGAATAAGCTGCTGAAGTTTCGTTTCTCCTGCCAGTATATTTCAGTGTTATGACGTGTGTACGTACTGGGAACTACAATTATGTACTGTAAGAACTACAATTGTTTACTGCGCATGACAGTTATGACGTGTAATGGGTCTAATGCGCAGGCCCAGTAGGGATTAGTATAAATGTAAGTGTCAGGGATTTACGACACACAGTGTCCTGAGACTACTCGGTGCTGTTCACTTGCTAGCAATAAAAGCTGTATTGTTTTGGAACCAATTTGCCTTCGTCTCCTGATTTCCCACCTGTTTTCATTGGCGACCCAGATGGGACTGAAGTAGAAAGGGAAATCGGATTATATTCTTTCCCCTCCCACTGCAGTCGGATCGGATCACCGACTCCCCCAGCCGGGAAGGTGGTTAGTGGCCACCGCTGATTTTAGCGTCCACTTCACGGCGGGAGGGCCCGATTGATTCCGGCTGACTGGAAGTGGGCTGCGAGGTTCCAGCAAGACACCTTTTTTTTCCATTCAGAGAGAAGCGTACGACGGCGCGGCCTGCGACCCCGGCGGACAGGCGAGTATACTCTACGTAGTGACCGGCCCAGTAAGGACCGAAGAGAAGAGGCGTGATCACCCTCTTTTAGCCAGTGACTAATACGGACTATTGGTATAAGACTAGGTCCCGAAACTCACTAGGCTCCGACGCGAAACCGAGCAGCGAACGGGAGGTTTCTTGTGGCGTATGAAAGTGTGTGACTGGGCTTGCAGTTCCAGGCCGGGCGACCGCGTCCTGGTCAGGCCGAGTGTTGACCCTTCTGTGTCTGGTGGAACGAGACCCCTTACTCCTCCACCGCCCCTTTCCCCCTTTGTCCGTCACCGTCCTTTGGCACTCAGGTTAGGATGGGCGGGGGTGGGTCTACACCACTAGATTTAATGACGGAACACTTTAGCGAAGTGTTCGATCAAGATAAGTGTAGCAGGGCCGGGATGATACAGAGATGTCAATTTATGTGGCCAGGGCTAGGAATTGCTGATGGCCCCCGGGAGGGTCATTCGAGTATGAGAAAGTGGCGGCGATCATGAATATTGTCATAATTGAAGGGAACCCAGGCTGTCCAGAGGACATTCCATACATAGAAGCGTGGTTGGATGTAGTCCGGGACCCGCCAGCTTGGGCCCAACGGAAGGTAGAAAAGGCCGCTCTCATGGTGGTAAAGCAGAGAAAGGGCCGGAAAACTAAACTTAAAGCCCTGCCGACCCATGCCTTCGCTCTTCAAAGCTCGGCAACCGCTGCCGTTCCGAAGGCCGCAGGGACCGCCCCCATACGGCCGACCGCCCCTAGCGTAGAAGCCACTGAGACCACGCCCCCTGCTACTATTGTTAAGGCAAGAACTACGCCCAGTACCACCAACACACTTTCTAGAAAGAAACTCCCGAAAGAAACCCGAGGGAAAGTTCAGGGTTTGCCCGAAAAGAAGCCTCCGAAGGCCCCGATACTTGCTACGGCGGAAGCGTACGAAGACGATATTGCGCCACCGCCATATGCCCCTATATACCCGACTTCACGGGCCTAGCAGAAGGCCCGGAGAACGCCCAGGCCTCCGGGTCAGAGTCGGAGGCCAAAGAGATTTCCCCACCAGCCTCACCTGAACCAGCTGGCCACGCGACTACCCGGAAGAGTAGACGGGCTGTGAAGAGCGTTACCCGGTTCCCCCAATCGAGTCCGCACCAGGCCCTCCCGTCCAGCCGAAAAGGGGGGGCCACCAACTTGTTCCCAGTTCGTCAATCCACCACCTTCACTCCTAACCCGGCACAAGAAGGGGGCCAGCCCATTGAATCTACAGTTATAGCCACGTTCCCTTCTCAAGTGCCGACTTGTATAACTGGAAATTGCATGGGCCGTCCTACGACCAGAAACCCGAGCAGTTGGTAGAACTGGTGGAAGGCATTATATACAGCTATAATCCGACTTGGGGAGACCTTAGGCAATTGAGCGCCCATATTCTGACCACTGAAGAACGCCGCCTCCTACAACAAAATATGGAACAAGCTGTCCGGGATGCGAACCCAACCCATGCCAATTTACAGAACCTAATAGAAGCGGAGGCGCCCCTCGCTGCCCCTGCATGGGATTACCGAACCGCTGAAGGCCAGACCCTTATCCGCCGGTATCAGCAAGCATACCTGGCAGCCTTGAAGAAGGGGAAGCAGAAGGTCACAAATATGGGGAAAATCCACAGTGTAGTCCAACTGAAGGACGAGAGCCCGGGGGACTTCCTTGAACGACTTATGGAGTCATTCAGAAGACATAGTCCAATAAACCCAGAAGATCCCCGGAACCTCCCGACCGTGGTTATGAGTTTTGTTAGTCAGTCGGCACCGGATATACGAAGAAAGTTGCAGAGAACGGAGGGGTTTGAAGGGATGAGCATTAGCCAACTGAAAGCTATAGCTGATCGTGTGTTCGGATACCGCGACCAAGAGGAGAAGACGGAGGCCCGGAAGGAATCGACTAGACGGATGCGGGAGAAGGCAGATGTGTTGGCCACGGTACTAGAAGAACGTCTGAGGTCTAGACCAAGGGGGAGGGGCAGAAGAACAAGAGGAACACGGTCCCCCATAGGACGTAACCAGTGTGCAAATTGTCGGCAAGAAGGGCACTGGTGGGCTGACTGCCCAGAGGAGATACGGGACAGCCCGAGGGAGGAGGAACCATGGGACCGCCCGAGGGAGGAGGAGACTAACGACCGCGCAAGGGGCCCCAGACGAGGCCGAAGCCGAGGCCGAGGAGATAGAGGACGGGATGACCGGAGGGAATGGCAGATGGCTGTGGACGCCACCCGGGACAGTACTGCATGAAGGGACCGGGAGGGCAGAGTCCCCACTGACCCTCTGGTGGAAATTCGAGTGGGGACGCAGTCAATGAAAGCCTTACTAGACACGGGGGCCCAGCGATCTGTCATCACCACTGCCATAGCCCCGGCCACAAAAGAAACCATACCAATTGTGGGGGCCTCCGGGAAATCACTTGCAGCACCCCTCCTCAAGGAACGCCAAGTCCAGATCGGAGGGACGATGGTGTCTCATCGGTTCATATACATCCCCGGATGCCCAGTCCCCTTGATTGGTCGAGACCTACTCTGTAAGCTCCAGGCCACCTTGAAGTTTAAGACCACGGGTGAAGTG
Source organism: Microcaecilia unicolor (assembly GCF_901765095.1). NCBI lineage: Eukaryota > Metazoa > Chordata > Amphibia > Gymnophiona > Siphonopidae > Microcaecilia > Microcaecilia unicolor. Next base: position 147,844,090 of record NC_044035.1, read on the forward strand.
GAAGCTCGCTTTGAAGATCGGCCAGTAACACTTGTCTGTCCAGTGAGAGAAGAATGGAGACTACACGTTCCCCCAACTGTAGGGCCTGGCGACTGCCGTTACGACCAGAACACCCCTTTTTCCCAGCAGAGACGAACCCTAATGGATGAAGTGCCTAACGTGTGGGCAGAAGTGAACCCCGGAGGACTGGCCGTTAACGCTATCCCAATCTGGATTGAACTCAAACCAAATGCTCAAGTCGTCAACCAAGGACAATACCACATCCCCTATGCGGCCCGGCATAGTATGCAAATTCATCTACAGAAACTCCTTCAACAAGGGGTCCTTAAACCGATCAGATCCGCGTGGAATACCCCATTGCTGCCCGTTAAGAAGCCAGGAACATCCGAATACAGACCCGTTCAGGACCTGAGGAAAGTCAACAACCAGGTGGCCGACATAGTTGCCCTCGTACCAAACCCCTACTCCATCCTTGCCCAAGTGCCAGCCCAGACCAAGTGGTACAGTGTCATTGATCTGAAGGACGCCTTCTTCTCCATCCCTCTTGCTGCCGACAGCCAAAAGTTGTTTGCCTTCACGTGGGAAGACTTGCAGACGGGAACCAAGCAGCAATATACATGGACCCGGCTTCCCCAGGGATTCAAGAACTCGCCTACCCTCTTTGGTGACCAGCTTGCCCAGGACCTGAAAACGTACCAAGACGAGTACGGGCCGGTCGTCCAATACGTGGATGACTTGTTGGTGGCCCGTGGAACGTACACGGCCTGTGCAGAATCTACCCTATACCTCTTGAAAACCCTGGAAGCCCAGGGGTACCGAGCCAGCCGGAAAAAGGCCCAGATATGCGAGATCGAAGTCGAGTACCTGGGGTTTCGCCTCCGAGAAGGAACCCGAAGGCTCGGTATCCCTCGAACCCAAGCTATCCGCAACCAACCCACCCCTGCGAATAAGAAGGAATTGCGGGCACTCCTCGGAGCCGCTGGCTACTGCCGGATCTGGATCATCAACTTCGCTGTTCTGACCCATGACCTGTATGCCAAGTTAAAAGGACCTGAACTCGAGGGCCAAAACCTCCAATGGGAGAAACACGAACTGAAAGCCCTTCAGGACCTCAAGGAGGCCCTTGTGGCCCCACCAGCGCTCGGACTGCCAGACGTGACTAAGCCGTTCCACTTGTTCGTTGACGAAAAGAAGGGATTGGCACTTGGAGTCCTCACCCAATTGGTCGGCACCTGGCAACGCCCTGTAGCATACCTCTCCAAGGGCATGGACAACGTGGCACGAGGATGGCCGGGCTGTCTCCGAAGCATTGCAGCGGCCTGTCTGTTGATACACGAGGCCAATAAACTCACGTTTGGCCAAACACTTTTTGTGACTACACCCCACACCATCCGCGGCCTACTCGAGAGCCACGGACCCAGATGGATGACCAACTCCCGGTTGGTTAAATACCAAGCCCTCCTGTGCGAAAATCCGGAGGTGCGGATCCTGGACACAACCAACCTTAATCCCGCCACCCTCCTTCCGGCGCCTGAACCACCACTCCACGACTGTGAGGAGGTAATGGCCACTGTGCATTCTAGCAGACCTGACCTCAAGGACCAGCCCTGGCAAGGGGGCATCCCCCTTTTTACCGATGGAAGCAGCCAGGTAATAGAGGGAATTCGAAGAGCTGGCTATGCTGTCGTGTCTGAGGACCATGTGATCGAAGCTATGGCTCTGCCGCCCGGAACGTCTGCCCAAAAGGCGGAGCTGATCGCCCTCACCAAAGCCCTCCTGTGGGCTGAAGGAAAAGTCGTTAACATCTACACCGACTCCAAATACGCTTTCCTCACCCTCCAGGTGCATGGAGCCTTGTACAAGGAGAGGGGATTTCTGACAGCTGAGGGGAAAGGACTTGCAAATGCCACTGAGATCTGCCAATTACTCGAGTCGGTGTGGAAGCCGAAGAAAGTAGCTGTGATGCATTGCAGGGCCCACACCGGCCGGACGGACCCTATTGCCCGGGGAAACCAACGAGCGGATGAGGCCGCAAAAAGGGCAAGCCAGCTCCCTTACTCCTCTCATCCTTCCGACCCCGTACTCGTCGTCCAGCTCCCCACAGAGACCCCTATCTACACCCCCCAAGAAACGGAGTGGGCCCAACAAGAGGGTCTGGAGTTACGCAATGGCTGGTGGATACTACAGGACGGGCGCATATGGATACCCGAAGCCCTGGCCTGGGCGGTAACCAAGGAGGCTCACGACCGCACCCACCTGGGCAGGGACGCCTTGGGGCACCTACTCGAGAAAACCTACTACATCAACAAACTGTCCCTGTGGACCAAAAATGCTTCCAGCCAATGCGCTACCTGTGCTCGGAACAACCCAAGAACGGGACCCGGCCCTGCGCCAGGACATGTCCTCCGAGGCACTAGCCCTTTTCACGTTTGCCAGATTGACTTCACGCATATGCCCCCGGCCCGGGGCTACAAAGCCATCCTCGTCGCAGCGTGTACATACACCGGATGGATTGAAGCCCAGCCCACTAGGACGGAAATGGCTAAAGAAGTCACCTCCCTACTGATGCATCATATCCTACCCAGATATGGTCTCCCCAAGCAGATAAACTCCGACAACGGGCCTGCCTTTGCCAGTGAAGTAACTCAACAGCTCAGTACAAGACTGGGCCTTGATTGGAAGTTGCATTGTGCCTGGAGACCCCAGAGCAGTGGAGTAGTGGAGAGAGCTAACCGATCCCTGAAGAACCAGCTGGCCAAGTTATGCCAAGAAGCAAAAGCCAAATGGCCCGACCTGCTTCCACTGGCCTTGCTACATCTCAGGTGTACCCCCAAGGCTAACGGCCTTACTCCGTACGAGATGATGTATGCTAGGCCACCACCACTACCCTCTTTTCCCGACTCCTTGCAGATACAGGGTGAGAGTTCCTTAGTGAGACAGATGAAAGCCTTGCACGAGGTAGTGCAAGACATCCAGCAGTACACAGAGAGGGTAGCTCCCCTGGGGTTTACCAGTCCTATACACCGGTTCAGGGTAGGAGAGGAGGTATGGGTAAAAGAGTGGGATGAATCTGACTGTCTGAAACCCAAATGGAAAGGGCCCTCCCTTGTTCTCCTAACGACCCCAACCGCTGTTAAAATTGCAGGCAGCCCAGTGTGGATACATTGGACCCGACTGAAGCCTGCTGCTCCTACCAGCAGCACCCCGAAGCGTTGGACAGCGCATCAACATCCTGACGCTCCACTACGGCTGACTCTCAGAAAAACGTGAACCGATAGATTCATGCCTGCCCAGCAACAGGAGCTCAGCTTTTGGACCCACTGCGTCTTTGGCTCAGTGTTTATTGCAGCCTTTATCGTGGGCCTTATTATCTTCTTGCTGCAGAGACTTGGATACCTCCCACCATATATATAATGCTGAGTCTACTCCTCCTCCTCTGCTCAGTCTCGAGCCATCCTTCCACCCTGAGCCAGAATTGCACTGAATGTTTGCGCCTGGTGCGCCATCGTATAGAAGGAGGGTATCACCTGGTTACCACCCTCATCCACCAGACGCAGCCCCCGGAAGGCGATTGCAGACTCCTTCCGGCTTGTGCCGTCATCACCCCGGATGGCCTCCAACAGTTCCACCGATGCCTCCAAGGCAACCTTACTATCTGCCATAGTCCCACCAAGCCAAGATACTACAATGTCACCCTCAGTGTAGGACTCCCCGCGTATGTGGCCGGGCCCCCGGGAGTCGAGGGAGATGGCATTCTGTATTACATAAATTCCACCCGCATCCTTGTCGGCGGAACCCAAACTGTGGCTACACTCACCTTCGACGTATGTACCGCCATGGACAAACATCCTTGGTCCCGCAAATGTGGCAGCCAAAGTTGGCGTCAGGCATATGTGAACGACCACAAGTATGTCTGCCCCTTCAGTCCAGACATGAGATGCTGCTCCCCTTGGGTTTGGCTCCCATGCGCCGGCGACGCTCGAGCCTCCGGCTGGGAACGAGTATGCGCTTATACGGGAGGCGGATATACCGGATGCACCGGCCTGGGCGAATTTCGTCGAGGCTCTGGTAATTATGTGTCCCTAGACTGGCCCATTCGAGGGCACGACATGCCATGGAGAGGAACGTGGGGCCTTGGCATTGACGGCGGAGGAATGGATCCGCTAACGTATATTACCATATATCAAAGCCTTGAAACGAAGCCTCCCACGCACTACCAGACTACTGTTGTTGGGTACCAGGAGGTATTCGACGAAATTGCTCGCGCTGAAGAGACAGCGACAAAGTTCCCCATCTCCCCAGAAGCTCGGAACATGTTCCTCAACTTGGCCGAAAACATCGCCCTCTCCCTGGGGATTACCAACTGTTTCGTCTGTGGAGGTACCGACATGGGTGAACAATGGCCCTGGGAAGCAAAAGAGATCCGACAGCAAACATGGGATGCACTCAACACCACTAACATTACCTTTCCCCAGCGCCCGAAGCCGTACGAATGGGCCCTGAGAACCAATATCATAGGTACCCTCTGCGCTAGTCGAGCGCCATCGAAACGTTATTCTGTGCCCGTGGGAGATTCCGCTTGCACGGGGGTCCTTCAGTTTAACGGGAGTCGACATACCTGGTGGCAGACGGACCGCTTTCCTGCCCCAGAGCCCATCTGGACAGAACCCACCTTGAACGCAACATGGACACACGGAGGGAATGCCTCCCTTAAGTGGGTAGCCCCGGAGGGTTACTACTATATTTGCAGGCGCAGGGCTTATGAACAGCTCCCGGCCCGCTGGTACGGTACCTGTCTCTTGGGCACCGTCCGACCTAGTTTCTTCCTTCTCCCCCTGCGAGTCGGCGAAACGTTGGGCATTCCCCTTTACATGGAAAAGGGGCCGGATAACATTGCCAGAAGAAAACGGTCCCTTCTAAGCACCAAACCAAAAGTCCAAATTGGAGACTGGAAAGACAACGAGTGGCCGCCAGAACGTATCATTCATTACTATGGACCGGCCACATGGGCTGAAGATGGTACATACGGGTACCGTACTCCTATCTACATGCTGAATCGCATTATCCGCCTACAGGCCGTGCTCGAAATCCTCACTAACGATTCGGCCTTTGCCCTCAACATCCTAGCCCGCCAGAACACTAAGCTCATTACCGCAGTTTACCAAAACCGCTTAGCTCTTGACTACCTCCTAGCCCAGGAAGGCGGGGTGTGCGGCAAGTTTAACCTCAGTAATTGCTGCTTACAAATAGATGACCAAAGCCAAGTCATCAGTGAGATAACTGACCGCATGGTCAAATTAGCCCACGTCCCCGTCCAAACCTGGAACAGCGCTTGGGATTGGACTTCCTCTCTAACTAGCTGGCTGCCAACTTCCGGGAGCCTACAAGGCCTCCTAGTTATGGGTGGCCTGTTTTTGTTGTCCTGTCTATTAATTCCTTTGTCTCTTCCCTTGGTTTTCAGGTGTCTCCGCTCCACTATGGAAAGTATCGCTGATCGCCGAGCTGCCGCCCAACTTATGGCTCTCCAGATTTACTCCCCCATTCCCCAGTATGACGAAGCTGAACCTAATGAAGCAGAACCTGAAGCCGAACCTTGTTGCTGACGCGGAATTCTGCCCCTGAATCAAATTATGAGCCAATGCCCTTGTACCAGCATAAGACCGGCTACAAAGGGGGGGGGATTCCACTAGGGGCCCTCCGTCTCAACCCCGGCGAAGCAACCAACGGCTGCGCAAGGGCTTAGGGCTCGCTTGTTGTCTCCCTCGCTAACTATCCTTGTCCTTTCTTTCCTTTTCAGGGTTCATGGAGGTGATACTCTCCACCAGATGGATGTTCAAGTATCAAAAGGGGGGAATGAAGGAGTGGAACGCCGATTACCACCCGAATACTACTGAACAACAGGACGACCTCATATTTTGTTCTTACTGATGGACTTATACTTATGCATTCTACCTCTGCTTTTGGCTTTTAGCCACACTCATGAATGCACTGGACATTCGTGCCTTATCCAGTCTTGCTGTTTACTAATGTAAGACAGAATGCAGGGCTATTAGACATATAGCTTGTAACTGTAGTAGCAAGGCCTATACGAGATCAGCTTGCATGTAGCAATACCATTTGGATAGATGACCTTGGTGGGTGCTGACACCCCGCCCTGCATTCCTGAGCCGAACAAACCTTATCTCCTGTACTAGAGAGGAGCATTGTGTGTGAAGAATAAGCTGCTGGAGGAAGTGACGTCAGCGAAGCGAATGGCTGCTTAAACGCTGAGCTCCAAGGCACCCGCGGCTAGAAAGCAATCTCCTTCTCCCCCACGGTGGCGAATTGATAGCCAACAGAGTTATCAGAGATACCCAGATAGTGGTAAGGAAAAATTCAGGATGCAGGCGAACGGAGGAGCGGTAAATCTTACGCAATTCGCGTTTGAAGGCAGTGCGACGCAGAAAAAAAAAATGGCGGAACAGCCGGCACTGACCGCGTGCACACAAGACACGGCGCCAGAACTATTCACCTCTCAAGAACAAACAGATAGGTTGGGAGAAATCCTACCCGAGTTACGGGACTGGCTGCAGGAAATAAGATCTGATCTGAAGGTGGTTCGGGAGGAACTCACGAACCTGGGGGCCAGCTTGCGAGGAGAAATCGCGGAGATTGGCCAAAGAGTAGAAGAAGTAGAAACGCGAATGGAAGACCATACGGAGGCTCTGACAGCAGTTGAATTGCAAATCTCTGATATTAGTTTGGGGCAACAACAAATTAATGACAAGCTTGAGGACTTAGAAAACAGGAGCAGGCGCTGCAACCTCCGTTTTCGAGGCCTACCAGAGACTCCTGCCTACCGTGAGGCTGAGAATGTGATACAAAAAGTGGCTAGTGCGCTACTATTGACGGATGGAACCGAGGTGAGCCCAGAGGACATCAAACTGGAAAGGGCACACAGGGCGCTGGGCCCGACAAGACAGAATCTGCCCAAAGATATCATCGTGTGCTTTCGAGAATATGGGATGAAGGAGAAAGTGTTACAAGCAGCTCGCAAAAGCACAGAGTTTAAATGGGACACCCACCGCATAGAGGTATATCAAGATCTGGCAGCGGCGACATTAAAGCGGAGAGCTGAATTGAAACCGGTCACAGCGAAGCTACGAGAGATGGACATACGCTATAAATGGAGACATCCTTTCGCACTGGTGTTTTATAAAGAAGGCAAAATGCAGCAGATTCGAACGAGAGCAGAGGCACAGCAACTGTTCCCAGAGGGGCTGGCCGAGTTCCCACCAAGTGCAGGAGGAAAAAGAGGCCACTCGGGAGGGAGGGCCACCCAGCCAAAATGGCAGCGAGCAGGACGCAACAGGCTGCAGAGACAACAATCAGCAAACCGTTTGACTTGAGATTCCCGGGGCTGGAGCAAGCAATCTTAGCGATTGGAGAATACAGCCCCCATGGCGTGCTGAGAGGACTGAAAAGATGATTGAGTGGTATCAAAAAGAGGGGTATATAGAGATGTGGGGGGGGGAGGGATTGAGATGCTTAAAGTATTGATTTTACATGTATATAGTTGAAGTTATGTATCAATGCTAGAAAAGAACGACAATAGGGTGTGGAGGAGCCACTTCCTTCACGGGTAGCACCTAGCAATTAGAAGAAGAAGGGTGCTTAAAATGTATGAAGAGGAGGGGGTGGGGGGAGGGGAGGGAAAAGGGGGAGGGGGGAGGGTGGGAGGAGCAGACAGATATGATATAATCAAACGAAGGGAGACCCCGTGGGGAAGGCCAGAGGAAGCCTGGATGTACGAACAATATAAAAGCAAATGCCATGGCTCTTAACTGTGTAACGTTGAATGTGAGAGGGCTTAACTCCCCGCAGAAACGCAACCAGATGTTTAGAGAAATGCTGCGTTTGAAGGCAGATGTTGTGTTCCTCCAGGAGACGCACTTGAAGCGCGGGCATGAAAAATTGGTCAAACATAAACGATATCCCCTAATATACTATGCATCTAATATTGCAGGAACCAAAAGCAAAGGGGTCCTAATAGCGCTTTCCAGTGCGTGCCCATGGAGTGTGAACGAAGTGATACGGGACCCCGGGGGAAGGTATTTGATTCTGGTGGCCTCAATGCTAAATGTGCAGTACACTTTGATGAATGTGTACGCTCCCAATGAAGACCAAGGGGGGTTCATAAAAGAAATAGAGGGAGTAATTAGGAGGAGAGCAAAGGGCCTTCTATTGATTGGAGGCGACTTTAATGTCACCTTAAATCCGAGCGTAGATAACTCAGGGGGGACAGCAGGCTATGCCCAAAGGGATAGAGATGCAATGAATGAATGGATGGCCCGCGAGGGCCTTGTGGATATGTGGAGGGAAATCCATGGGACTGAAAGGGACTATACATATTTCTCCCCTAAGCATAAAACGTACTCACGCATAGATTACTGGTTGGGGGAGGAAACCTTTCGAGGCAAAATTTATAGGACTAAGATTGAGCCTTGCTCCTGGTCAGATCACTGCTCGGTCAGCATAGAGCTAAGCCTTATAAGAGAGAAGAGGGGCCACAGGAATTGGCGTATGAATGAAGCACTTTTGTTAGACCCTCAGCATGCAAGTGCAGTGGAGAAATGTATTGAGGAATACATCCGGTTGAATGACAATGGAGAAGCACGACCGGTGAGTGTATGGGAAGGTATGAAAGCGGTGGTGCGAGGGCATATCATTGCGCTGCAATCTCATGTAGATAAGGAAAGGAAACAGGGAGAGGCCACACTGCGGCAGCAACTAGACAATCTGGTAAAGGCACATAAGGCAGACCCCAGGGATAATGAGCGAGAGAGACAGATACAACAAATACGTAGACAACTAAATGAGACCCAACTAGCGGAAATAGCAGCTCAGTTACAAGCAGCGCAGCAGGAGCACTTTGAGTTCGGGAACAAGGCTAGCAGGTTATTGGCCCGTAAACTGCAAAAACGAGCACAACGTAACTCTATAGCTGCTATAAAGTCGGAGGGTGGAGAGATGTGCACCTCCACAGGGGCTATACAACACGCTTTTTGGGAATACTATGGCCAGCTTTATGAGAGGGAGCAAGCTGCAAATAGGGAAGAGCAGGAAGAGTATATAAAGGACCTGGGCTTACAGGGGGTTTCAGAGAAGGACCGGGATGACATTTCAGCGCAAATAACAATAGAAGAAGTGGAAGAGGCGATAACAGGGATGCCTACACATAAGGCTCCAGGCCCAGATGGCTTCCCAATCAGATTCTATAAGATGTTTAAGAAATGGCTTGCCCCCCTGCTACTGCGGGCGATTGGGTCCTTCGACGAGGAACATTCACTGCCATACTCTTGGAGAGTGGCAGAGGTAGTACTGATCTTGAAGCCAGGGAAGGACCCGCAGAAGTGCGCGTCGTACCGACCCATATCCCTGCTAAATAATGACTACAAAATCTTTACTAAAATTTTGGCCAATCGATTGGGAGGGATAATGCCTCGTGTGGTCCATCAAGATCAAGCGGGGTTTATTGAGGGACGTCAAGGCAGTGACAATATAAGAACCCTGATGCATGTGATCCAACAGATTGAGGAGGAGGGGAGCCCAGCCCTGCTGCTGTCGATAGACGCAGAGAAGGCCTTTGACCGGGTGGACTGGGCCTTCCTGCAGTCTTTGATAGGGAGGATGGGCATGGGTGAGAGATTTGACAAGTGGATAAATCTTATATATGATAAACCTCTAGCCCTACTTAAGATTAATGGGGGGTTAACCGAGCCGGTCCAATTGTATAGAGGCACGAGACAGGGGTGTGCTCTGTCTCCCTTGCTGTTTGCATTGTCGATAGAACCACTGGCCAGGAAAATTAGAGAACAGGTTGATATTAGAGGGGTGGTTCGGGGTTCCCGTGAGCAGAAAATAATGCTTTTCGCAGACGATATCTTATTGACAGTTTCGAACCCGGTGCTGTCATTGCAGAAGGTGATGGAGATATTTGAACAATATGGGAGGATGTCAGGATTTAAGATAAATATGACAAAATCTGAGATTCTAAACCTGTCAGTAGACCAGGATGATATGAGAGAGATACAACAGCGTTACCCATTTGTATGGGCACAAAACTCTATTAGATATCTGGGAGTGCAGATAACAGCAAAAATAGATCAGCTATATCAGGCAAACTACCCCCAAAAAAGTAAAGAACTATTTCTGGAACTAGATAGATGGGAAGCCAGGACAGTGTCATGGTCGGGTCGAATTAATGCAATAAAAATGATTATACTACCCAAGTTATTATACATGTTCATGGCCTTACCGGTGCCTATTCCGCGTTCCTTTTTCCAGCAACTGCATAGAAAAGTATTTGCCTACATCTGGAAAAAGAAACCACCAAGAATCCGTAGGAGAGCAATGCACCACCCCCCAGCATTAGGAGGGATGGGTGTCCCTGATTTTTTCCTATACTATCAAGCAGCCCAATTAAAAATTTTGGCTGAATGGCAGCCCAGTAATAACAAGAAATGGCTCCACTGGGAAAGGGCATGGATGGGCACTAAATATTTAGGCAATGTGTTATGGGGACCGAAACAACAGATCCTGACAGCTCTTCGCAAGGTGCCGGTAGGACTAGCTCATCTGCTTAACACGTGGCTACAAGTTAGAAATAGAGTGTTCCCAGAGAGGCAATATTTCTTACAAACGGCTATAAGTGATGCCCCGGGTTTTTTCTTTGGGGACGGAGGAAAAGACCTATCAAATGTGGGCCCGCAAAGGGCTATATAGGTTGGGTCAGTTATGGGATGAGAATGCGGTAAAAGATTTTGAGATAGTGAAGGAGGAATATGACTTATCCCCCAGGGACCTCGTGTACTATCACTGTGTGAGAGACTATATTCAGAGGAAAGCAAGGGATGAGCTGGAGCTGGCGGAGACGGGCTTAGAGCGGGCGATAAGGGTAGGAGGAGGGAAGGGATGTATAACTAGACTCTATAAGGCTCTTTTGCTCATGGGCTCCCCGATTGACTTTTATACAGACAGATGGGAGAAAACGTTACAAAAGAATTTCCCTACAGGCTGGTGGGCTAATAGCTTCAGGTTCCTGGTGCGCTCATCAATCACTCAGCCGATGATTGAAAGTGGGTACAAGATATTGTTTTGGTGGTACTATACGCCCCTACGCCTCCACAAGATCTATCCAAAGATATCTAAGGACTGCTGGCGCGAATGTGGGGGGCAGGGATCCTTTTTACACATCTGGTGGGAGTGTCCCAAGGTATGTGCCTTTTGGGAACAAATTATAGCTATAGTCAATGAACTGGGCACAGGGGGCTATACACGCCAGATAGAATACTGCCTATTGCATGCCCGCCCACAAAAAACTAGAGTACAAGAACATAAGCTTATTGTTCAGATATTTGCTGCGGCCAAAATGCAGCTGGCAAGGGCTTGGAAGGCACGGGAAACTCCACCCTTGCAAAGAGTGGGATATAAAGTAGAATATATATACCAAATGGCAAAACTGACTGCGATGAGGAAGGGTTTGCTAGGGATGTTTCAGAAAACATGGGGCCCATACGAGGAGAAACGTGAGAAAATCTGGCTCCGGGGGGGAGGGGATAGTAATGGGGGCGAGGAGGGGAGGGAGGGAATGATGGAATAATAGTAAAGAAGGAATTATATTGTGTTGATAAAGTTGGTTGTGGGATGTTTTCTAATAGTAAGTTATTCCGTATGTGTCTGTTCGATCAGTGATGTTTCCACATTGATGTAAAATTTCCATAAAATCTTTAATAAAATATGGTTAAAAAAAAAAAAAAAGAATAAGCTGCTAAGTTTCGTTTCTCCTGCCAGTATCATTTCAGTGTTATGACGTGTGTACGTACTGGGAACTACAATTATGTACTGTAAGAACTACAATTGTTTACTGCGCATGACAGTTATGACGTGTAATGGGTCTAATGCGCAGGCCCAGTAGGGAAGTATAAATGTAAGTGTCAGGTGATTTACGACACACAGTGTCCTGAGACTACTCGGTGCTGTTCACTTGCTAGCAATAAAAGCTGTATTGTTTTGGAACCAATTTGCCTTTCGTCTCCTGATTTCCCACCTGTTTCATTGTGATGTTGAACCATAGATCACCCCCCCCCCCCCACACACACACACACACACACACACATACATACACACACATACACACAAAACTTACCCCTCACCACCCTGCATGATACAGGCAGTCCTAAGCATGTGCTTACCAGCCTTGCATGTGCTACTGGCCCTGTGCAATGATTTTTTAAAGAGGATTGCAAGCATAATCTCCTGAACACTTAGCACATTTATGTGGCCAAATAACTCATTAGGAGAAAAGAATAAGGTCATAAAGTTATGTATTTTGTACCATGAGATAATGTGCCCTTAAAATGAGAGCACAATTAGTGAACCATTAAATATCTAATCTTTTTCTTTCACATTTTCTCTCTGGTGTGTATTTATCTCTGATGTTCATCATTTTTGTCCTCTCTCAGCCAAGTCTCTTAATGAAAACATTATACCAGGTTTAAAATTATATTACCTGACAAACCTATTGTACCATCTATTGCACCATATGTTCTCAATATTAACTTATGCAGATTTAAAAGATTACACCATCACATGCAGTAAAATTCATCTTTTGTTCAGCATGTATTAGGCAGCTGTGAAAAGCAGCCATCATCAGTCTGGTATCATTCATCCTTCCTTAGCTGTCCTTCCTCTATTTGCCTTGGCTGGATCCGCCGCCTTCTGACAGTTCTTCTGAGCAAGGACATAGCCAGACCTCGAGGTGGGAGGGGGCCAAAGCCTGAGGCACATTTTGGTCGCTGCCCCGCCCACCACCACCTCACCGCCCACCACTGCCGCAAATACCTTGGCTGGCGGGGGTCCCCAACCCCTGACAGCTGAAGACTTCATCCAGTGCTGCCACATTGCCTGCCCTGCTCTCTCTTCCCTTCACATTTGGCGCGCTCCTTTTAGTGAAACTGAACATGCTCAATTTCACTAAAAGGAGCGTGCTCGACGTGAGAGGAAGAGAGAGAGCAGGGTAGGCAATGCGGTGGCACCGCCGCAGACCAGCAGTGGATGAAGTCTTCAGCTGGCAAGGGTTGGGGATCCCTGCCAGCCAACCAGGGGTGCAGAGCAAATTTGGAGGCCCAGGCCCCCGTGGCCCTACCTAGCTATGTCACTGCTTCTGAGGCCTCAGGGTAGCTCCTCACTTCCCCTTCTGGCAGAACCAGTAACAGAGAGCTGGCACCCATGGCAATTGCCCTAAGCCCTACTACTTCTACTACTACTACTTATCATTTCTATAGTGCTTCTAGCTGCACACAGCACTGTATACAAACATAGCATTTGCTTCTGATCATCCCCCTGTAAGTGCATGGAAACTGGAATCTAGCACTGCTATTGCCACCCAGATTACAATAACAAATGAGCTGCAACAAGGCAGGTGCTAGGCAGCCTAAGAGCACATTTAGAATTGCCACAGGACCTAGTTTTGTCCCATTGTATCGATAGACTTTTAGTCCTGGTTTTGTTGGGTAAATTGGAAACACATTCTATAGATGCAATGGGAACATATCTAGGCACCTGTTTTAGCCTCTTGTTGATCTGTGCAGGTCACTATCCGTATCCTTTGGCAGGGGTGGAGCACAGAACAGCTGCTGTCAAAACAATACAATAGGTCCCACAGCCATACCTACTGATTGAACTATCCACGCATACCTTTACCTGCAAGAAACACGGGCAATTTTCAAATAGCCCATTTATACAGGTACCCTCCTTGTGTATGTGTGTGTAAATACATATATAAAACAAAGTTTAATATTGAAAAGTGTGATATCTGTGGGATGATCAAGACTGTTGAATATAGTTATTCAACTCTTAGGGCAAGGCAGGCTACGGACCTGACGATAAATGTGGATGGGGGCGTAAGTTTGAAAGTTCACTGAGGGTGCCCCATAACTGGCCTTGGATTTAAGAATGTGGTGGCCATAGGCAGGATTAGAGAATAGGAGGGGCATAGGGTAGGGCTAGAGTGCACTGGAGCATAGCTCCGAAGCTCTTCTTCAGGTTGGGTATTGACCCTGCAGGTAGTTACTTATCTTTCCATTTCCTAAATTTAGGCTATCCATTGATGGCACATGGGATCGCTTAGGAGCAGGAAGAATTAGGAGTTACAGAGGATGAACAGACTGGATGGGTCATATGGCCTTTATCTGCCGTCATGTTTCTATGTTTCTATAAAGAGAAAGTCCCTGCTCAACAGAGCTACAATCATTGTATTACATTGCATATGCTCTTATATTCCACAACATACCAAAAGTTCTATGCAGCTTCCAGTAAGAGAGACAAAATAATTCCTGGAAAAAGACAATAAAATAATAAACTGCAAATAAACTCATCATATCAACATCTCAATAGCTCAATGTCTCATAGGTAACTTTTTTTTTTAAGTAAAAAGGTCTCAGAATCTTTCTAAATACCAAATAATTCTGCATCACTCTAATATGAGGAGGTAAACAATTCCACAGGATGGAAGCTTGATATGATAAACCTTGATGAAAAATATTTTGATAACATAAGGATCAGAGCTGGGATCCAAGATGGCATCTTGAACAGACATTCTGCTGGAAGCTCTGTTTTTCACCTGGTTTGGCGATTCCTGTTGTTTACAATGGGGAAAAGAAGGGGGAAAGTTCGGCAGCAAACTCGGAAGTTTGACCAGTGCAGGTTGGTTTGGTGAAGGCTTCGGAGTACCTGTGGAATATGGGCTTCCTGTGGCGAATCCCCCAGTGCTGGATAATCCCCCCTGAACATCATCAAGTTAGCGGGAAAGAGCTTAGAGCACAGAGTCATCTAAAAGTGTATACCCCTTTGTACTTGGGGGAAGGAGCTTCCTTGGAAGCAGTAGTTGAAAATTTTTCTTCTGAATTGGCTAATGTTAATGGCCTACTTTCTGTCCAGTCTCATGTGGCAAATCAGCAAGGTTCTCAAATATTTGCTATGGATTCAAGGGTCTCAGAGCTACAAGAGGTCTGCAATGTTCTGGTCAAGGATAAGATCTTTATGACCAGAAAGATGGAGTATTTGGAAAACCAAACTAGAAGAAATACTTTGAGGTTTTTGAATTTTCCTAAATCACCTTTAATTTCAGCTATTGATATGTTGATGAAATATCTGAGAGCGGTTTTGTTAATGCCGTCTGAATCATTACTGCCAATTGTGAGAGATCAATATTTGACCCTATCAAGATCTAGTGGAGAAGGAGAGACTATCAAAGATCTGTATATAGTCTCAACTTAACTGAGTTTCTGGAATCGTCACTGAAAATAGTGACTCAGAGAACTACCTTGCTCGTAACATTTGCTCTGGAACTGGGCAGCAATGTGGTACAGAAATTATTTTTCCAGCATTTGGATCAATTGTTCTTGGGTTCCAAGATTAGAATATTTCCAGATATTTCAAAGGGTACCCTGAAGCATTACCAGGAATCTCTGGCGCTCCACCCTAGGGCACAAGCTCCAGGGATGTCTTTTTTTTGTTACGTTTTCCTTGTATGTGTTGTATTACCTATGAAGCTAAATCTTATGCCTTTAGTGAACCTAAGCACTTGTCAGATTTTGTGGTATCCAAAGAGGGGGTAAGGATAGTGGTATGATACCTCATTGAGTAGGGAATACTGTAGAGTTGACAAAGAAATGTCCCTAATTTGGAAATCCATTCTGTAAGGGGGAAGGGGTTCTCTTCCCCCTTTTTTCCTGTCTTTTTCCTTGTTTTTTTATTTTCTTTCCTTTGATTCCCCCCTTTTTTTCCTTATAATGTGGCTATTATTATAGATATATTTCCCTTTTTTCTTTCTTATTCCTTTTACATAATTCTTGATTCTGCAAATTGCATTGTATTGATGTAATTGTACATTTGAAAGTTATTAAATAAAAAACAACAACAATAACATAAAGATTAGGAAAATGCATCAGCATAGCAGAGGCGTAGCCAGACAACAGATTTTGGGTGGGCCTAGGCAAGAAGTGGGTGGGCACCAAGTGTTCCCTTCACCCCCCCCAAAAAAAAAAATTATCTCAGCTGGTGAAAAAACGCTCCTTTCTACCTTGGCAGTCTGTAGCAAGCATGCGCTAAAAGCTGAGCATGCGCAGGTGCCGATATTGTGGACAGTAGCGTTTTTGTTACCATCAGGGGGAAGTCTTCAGCTGGCGGAGCTTGGGATCCCCACTGGCTACCGCTAAACTTGTGCTAATGTTGGGTGGGCCTGAGCCCACCTTCTGGCTGATGTTCAGCCAGCAACGGTCAGCATTTTTTAAAAATGCTGTCGCCAGCTAGATTAGTCTTTGATAATCAGTACCAGGCAATGTCTGAGTACCAGCACTGAATATCTGGGGCTAACTTATACTACCCTGGTCACCAGAGCTTATGCGGGTCCCGGCCGATATTCAACCGGGGCCCATATAAGAAAGTTATGCAGGCCCCGACTGAATATCAGCTGGGACCCACATAACTATTTTTGAGTTTAAAAGCCCTCCTGATCCTCCCTCCCATCCCCTACCCCCAGCCCTGAACGAACCACCTCCGACTCCCCTGAGGTTTAGGTAGGCCCCCCCCCCAGGTCTACCTGTCTCCCTGGTGATCCTAGTGGGGTGTTGTGGGCAGATGTGAAGACCCCTTTCTCTTGCCTCTTGCAGCTGCACTTGCAGATTGACTGCCACGACCTCTTGTGGCAGCTTGTGGTACTGTGAGCTGCCGTGAAAGGGCATGGCAGCCATTTTAGCAGTTTGTTAGATATGTGCAGAGAAAGAGGGAGAGTAACTAAAGATGCTACAGGCAGGCTTTGGGGCACCCTCCCTAATTTCTGCCCTGGCCACTCTACATGTCAAACACTGGCTCTGCCTCCTGGTGCTTGCCTCTTTCTATTTCCCGGTTAAATCTAATATATTTCATGGGGTACAGCTGTAGGTTAGCTGGGGGGGGGGGGGGGAGAGAAGTTTCAGAGCCACCCTCCTCTGAAGATGCCAGGGTTTGTTGTTGTGTATTTTGTCTTAGCTTCATTAAGGCAGCTGTGTTTCTGTCACTGGGCAGTCTGAAGTTTTATTTCTTTGTTCTTCCTCCTGGCTCTAACCAATACCTCCCCTCAGAGCAGCCAAATTATCCAGTTCCTGGATTTCTGAGCACCACATCCTAATGCATTATGGGGCCCTTTTACTATGCAGCGATAGGGCTACTGCTCATGTAGCACGTGACAAAACAGTACTATCACCAGGCGCGCCCAGGAGCCCAGCAGTAGCTTTGTTTTTGTGCCTTGGGGGCGTGGATTAGGCATGTCTGGCACTGCTTGGTTACCGCCCAGTTAGCACGTGAACCTTACCACCTACTAAATAGGGGGTGGTAAGGGCTCAGGCAGTAAATGGCTGTGTGCCAATTTATTTATTAGCACACATGCATTTATGACTGCCATATTAAAAATAGATTTTTTTTATTGCCGTGGTAGTAAGTGACCTCGGCATACGGCAATTCCACACATCCATGCTACCATAAACCACTTCCCACTGCAGCTTAATAAAACAACCCCTATGGGACTTGCAGTGGGCAGTAACTGCTTTGGGACATAAGTTCAAAACCATGACTGACCAAAAAAAGTCTCCCTCCTGGAACTGGTAACTTGGCAGATCTGCCTCCCTTCATCACAAGAGCGCTCACATACTCTTGGTGAAAGCCATGTTCCACTCCCCCTCAAGATAGGAAAGCTGCATTAGAATTTTCCTTTCTAGACTACCTCTGTAGCTCAAACATATTGCTGGTGTGTTAAATACCAAAGCCTAACTGGGGGCTTTGAGTCTTTCGTGCAGCAGAATTGTATAAGAGTTTTGTGCCCAGGAAGCAAATAGGCAAATGGTCCACAAGGTCCAGATCAGCAGATAATATGTGAGCAGATCAGAAAAAAAAGACTAGTCCAAAATACAGTCCAAAGGAGCAATTTTATTAAACAATAGGAATAAGGGATGAAAACTATGCTCAACCTAGCCAGGTTTTGCCCTTCTTGACTGCATCAGGGGCCTAAAATACCAGCAGGAGAACCATAAAAACTTGCATCAGAGCTGGTAAAAATGTTTCTGTCCCTCAGCAATTCTTGGCAATTCTTAGCTAAGTTGGGTGCAGTTTTCACCCCTCCGCGACTGTATTTTGGACTATTTAGTCTTTTTTTCTATGAGTGGTGTGTTCCATAAGCCAGATGGTTCTTCCTTGGAGATAATAGCCATTCCTGGGAACTCTCCAATTTTAATCCTGAGACTCCAGGAATTTGCATAAATTTTTAGATTTTTTTGGAGTCATGTGAAAAGTTAGATTAGCAGAAAATAGCTGTTCTGTTTGCCACTTCAGCCCCTTCTTTTCAGGAAGTCTACAGAGATGCAAAGACTAAAACAATAGACAAAAGTAAATTATTTGTTGTGTCCATTCCAGCCTCATACTTCCCCTCTCCTCACTGAGCAGTATGGAGCCTTACCCTCCTCTCCCGTCAACAGGTGGAAAGTAGGGAGAAACAGGCAGGGATGAACTGGAATGTAGTAGAGGAGGTATTTTCTTTGGTCAACAGGCCACATGTGTGGAAAAACAGGAGGGGAGAGGAAAGAGTCGACACAGGTAGCACACTATGAATTTACTAGACATTCAGCACTAGAGTGGCCTAGTGGAGGAGTGGCCTAGTGGTTAGGATGGTGGACTTTGGTCCTGAGGATCTGAGTTCAATTCCCAGCACAGGCAGCTCCTTGTTACTCTGGGCAAGTCACTTAACCCTCCATTGCCCCCTGTAAGCCACATTGAGCCTGCCATGAGTGGGAAAGCATGGGGTACAAATGTAATAAAAAAAAAATTTTGTACCCCAAACTTTGGAATGACCTTCTCCCTATATCTGTGGAGAACATTCTTTTCCTAAATTTAAAACTCTGCTTGACTCATTTTTTCAACATTGCTGTTGGAGTCTCAGAGCCGGGAGTGAAACGAGCAACCAGGATGATCTGAAGTACTCTATCCACTTGTATTATTGCTATGGTTATGTTTTATTTCATTTTATATACCACTTTTCCTGTGGACATTACAAAGTGGTTTCAATTTAAAAAAAATTTAAATTCAAATAGAAATGGAGCACCAAATATGAACAGGAGAAAGAACACTCAAACCAAGAGCCTAAAAATGAAAAAAAAAAATACACAAAAGGTAGGGGTCAGTGGACATGAGTCCCTGCATTGTTGATGAGGGTTAAGTCACCAAAAGACTTACAGAATAAAAATGTCTTCAACATTGTTCTAAATTTAAGGAAGGACAGTTCCAATAGAATATTGACTAGCAAAGAATTCCATAAACTGGGTGCGGTGTAGTACAATGCACATTGTCCTGTAGTGCCTAGTCTAGTGTCACAAATAGCAGGTATTTGCAGATGGCAAGCATTCAGAGATCTCAGTAATCTCAGGGGGCATAAGGTACAATAATGGAAGCAAGCTAGGAGGGGATACCAGAATGTAGAGCTTTGTGCGTAAAGTCTAGAGGTCCTGTTTACTAAGCTACACTAAGAGTGCGCTAGCGTTTTTAACGCATACTAATGATTAGGGTGCATTAAACTTAAGTCGCCCATATGAACATATGGGCGACTCTAGCATTTTGCATGCACTAAAAACACTAGCACACCTTAGTAAACAGGGCCCTACGGTTGTAAACTGGATGCGGGAAGAAATTGGCAGCCTGTGATATTGTAGAAAGAGTGGCGTGACTCGGTCAAAATTATTTGTTCCATTTTGAATTGTTTGGAGCCTTCGTATTGATGTATTTGGTAGACCAGAGTAGATTACATTACATTCAAATAAGAACGAATTGCACAGAATTGCCAAAGAATCATGTCTTTTTTTTTTCTTCAATTCTTTATTTATTAATTTTTCATTTATATCTATAGACATAAATGGCAATATCAGAAAATACAACACAAAGAAATAACTGCTTACAGCCATTCCTAAGAAAATAAAAAGGAAAACTATTTTAAATTTGTCCACAATTAAAGAATCAAGATACTAGGAAAAATAAAAAGAAAATGAGAATACAACTAAACATAGTTGTTATCTAAATTCAAAGCGGTTGAGCAAAACAGGATTTTACAGCCAACGTATCAGCGTTCTCAATCAGGGAGGCAAATCTTCAGGAGGTTTAACACCTTCCTTCAATACAAGAAATTCCAGTAGTTTCAAGGGAGTAAAAAATATGTAATTAACTGCTTCAAAAGTTACATGGCATTTACAAGGGAACTTCAACAAAAAAGTAGCCTCTAGATTAATTATCCTAGATTTATACAATAGAAATTCCTTTCTCCTCTTTTGTGTGCTCCTTGCCATGTCGGGGAAAATCTGAATTTTTTGTCCCAAAAAACAATCATTTAAATGGCGAAAATACAGTCTGAGAATATTATTTCTATCAAGTTCAAGAGCAAATGTCACTATTAAAGTTGTTCTTTCTGTGATCACATCCAAAGAATTTTCAAGAAATTCAGTCAAATTTAAATTTGAGGTAACCTGAGGCTGTTCTTTTGAAGTTCTCACTACTCCAGAGATATACTGGGCCCTTGTTATAGGGGGATAACCCTCTGCAGGGATCCCCAGTATATCACTGAAGTATTTTCTAAGCATGTCCGTTGATGAAATTAAAGGGGATTTGGGAAAATTCAACAACCGCAAGTTATTTCTTCTTCCACAGTTCTCCAAATACTCCATCCTTCTTTCTGAATCTCTTTATCTTTGACCAAAGTCAAAGTTAAATCCTGTAATTGTTTAATCTCAGTTTCCATCTTTAGAATCTTTTTGTTTTGTTCCTGAACTTTTGTAGATAGGTTCTGAGTAGATTGTTTCAGTTCTACAATTTCGCCTTTTATAGAAGTGTTTATTTGAAGCAAAGTGTTATTTACCTGCTGGATTGCCTCCCATAACGTATTCATAGTCACCTGGGTAGGTCTTTTCATTCCTCCACCTTTCTCCGGAGCGAATCCATGGGAAGCAGGGAGCCCAACCAGCGTTTCTCCCTGCGATATTATCTCCTTCCCTGGAGTAGAGGTACACGATGGTCCTCCTTCCACAATCAGCGTTTCTAGCTGTTGTGGCTCCACCGGTTCAACTTCACTTCCGGGTTGTGGAGGAGCGGTGAGAGAAGGAGGGCTCAATGTCACGCCCTCAACACTGCGCTCTGCCCCCAAATGGGGTGAGCCCGTCAAAGCAAAGTCCTGCTCGCCATGGGTCCCGATTCCAAAGGTTCCAGCGTCGTCTGACGAGAGACTAGGGTTGGCGCTGGTCCCTTGGAGGTAGGTGCCTGCGTCTTTCCCTTTCTTTTCCCCATCTGAGAGTCGGGGATAGAATTTCTCTGTCGGCGTAGCCATTAAATCTCAGGAGTTCCGGGAACCTACAACCGCTACTGATGCCATCTTGATAGAATCATGTCTTAACCAAATTAGCCATTTAAGGCTTGAAAGTGAGGTTCTGATCAATAACAATACCAAGATATTTAAAACCAGTGCTTTTTTTGTGCCAGTACGCAACGGTACGGCGTACCGGCACCTTTTTTGCCCCCCCCCCCCCCCCCGGCGACCCTCCCGACGAGACCTGCACTTACTTTTATTTTTTAAGACGCAGAGGTGTGAACGATGCAGGCAGCGATTGAAGGAGGCTGTCAGCATCGGAGCTTCCCTGTGCAAGTCCCACCTACGTTGTTATAACTTCCTGTTTCCGCATAGGCGGGACTCGCACAGGGAAGCTCCGACGCAGACAGCCTCCTTCAATCACTGCCTGCATCATTCGCACTGCTGACTAGTCCAGGAATTGCTGCACATGGGAGAGGGGAGGACAGGGAATGGACAACTGCTGGCAGGGCAGGGCAGGGAACGGAGAGCTGCTGGACAACGCTGGGAGGGGAGGGCAGGGCAGGGAATGGAGAACTGCTGGACATCACTGGGAGGGGAGAGCAGGGAACAGAATTGCTGGGCATGGGAGGGCATGGAAGGGAACAGAATTGCTGGACATGGGAGGGGAGGGAAGGGAACAGAATTACTGGACATGGGAGGGCATGGAAGGGAACAGAATTGCTGGACATGGGAGGGCAGGGAAGGGAACAGAATTGCTGGACATGGGAGGGCATGGAAGGGAACAGAATTGCTGGACATGGGAGGGCAGGGAAGGGAACAGAGAATTGCTGGACATTGCTGGGAGGGGAGAGCAGGGAACGGAGAATTGCTGGACATGGATGGCAGAGGGCAGAGAAGAATCGCTGGACATGGATGGCAGGAGAGGACGGGACAGAGGAGAATCACTGGACATGGATGGAGGGGAGGGAAGAGAGGAAGGAGATACACATGGATGGGAGGGCAGGGAAGAGAGGAGAAATGCTGAAAATGGATGGAGAGGGAGAGCAGGAGATAGAGGAGAATTGCTGGACATGGAGGGGTTGGCGGGGAGAGAGGAGAAATGCTGGACTTGGATGGAGGAGAGGGGAGAGAGAATTATTGCTTTATATGGATACAGGGGAGGGAAGAGAGAGGAGAAGTGCTGGACATGGGTGGAGGGGAGGAGAGAGGAGAAGTGCTGGACATGGATGGAGGGGAGAAAAGAAAAAAGAAGAAGATGCACATGGATGGAGATGAGGGAAAGGGAAGAGGAGAAAAACTGCACATGGATTGGAGAAAATAGGCAAAAACTGGATCCACGTTATACCTCCTCCAGTCAATTCCATGGAGGAGGACCCAGCTTTTACTTATGGATGCAGGACAAGAAATGAGGAAGAAAGGAGGAAAGTAAAGAAGTAAATGGAAAGGAAGACCTGGAAAGGGAGTTAAGAGAACTGATAGAGAGCAGCAGAATCAGAGACTGGGACCAACATGATCAGAAAAACAAAGACATCAGACAACAAAGGTAGAAAAAAATCATTTTATTTTCATTTTAGTGTTTGGAAAATGTCCAATTTGAGAATTTGCATCTGCTGTCTTATTTTGCACTGGGTATACTGGAACTGTAAGAGCTTACAGAAATTATTTATAATGAAAATAATCATGTTATTTTTTTTCTTCTATACTAGTATAATATATTTTCAATGATATCTGTTTATATGTGCCATGGCTGGTATAAGGGGTGTGGCTATCATAGGGGTGGAGCCATATGTGGTGGCCCCACCCACAATGAGTACCGGCACCTTTTTTTCCTACAAAAAAAGCACTGTTTAAAACTGGGAACAAGATTTAGGACATGATCATTTGACAAATGCTAAAATCCACTTTCATTTTCAAATGAAGCCACTGTATTATCATAATTCAGAATAAGATGATTATCAGACAGCCAATGAGAAATTGCAGTAAGATCTTGATTGAAGTATGAAATGTCAGAAGCAAGATGGTGTAGTCTACCAACAAAATATCATCTGCATAATAAAAGGGGCAAATTCCAAGATCTTGTACAAGAGTTGCCAATGGGTTCAGAAAGATATTAAAAAGCAAAGGGTGATAAAACTGAACCCTGAGGAACAGCACAAGAGATTGGAATATACTGAGAAGTAGTTCCCAAAAAAGTGACAGAAAAAGAATGAGCAGTGATCGGCAGTATCAAAGGCAGCAGAAGGGTCTAGAGAAACAAAAACAGTGATATTGCCCTTCTCAAATCCTGCATGTAAGTCGCTAAGTAAAGCAGTGATGATGGTTTTAAAGCTATGACTAGGGCGAAAACTTGATTGTTCTTGTTTGATCAGTTACTTTCCTGTCTGAACATAATGGCGTTCTTTTTTCTTTTATATTATTTTAGAGATTGTACATTGTTTAGATCCATTTGACTGGTATATGCAGTATAGATATTTTTACTTAGGCTTAGCTGATAGCAAAATGGGGAAGGTGGAACCTGGACCGCTAGATGACTGAGGGGTAAAAGGGGTGATCAGGGAAGACAAAGCCATAGCGGAAAGATTAAATGAATTCTTTGCTTCAGTCTTCACCAAGGAAGATTTTGGAGAGATACAGGTGCCAGCAATGGTATTCAAAGCTGACGAGTTGGAGAAATTGAATGAAATCTCTATAAACCTGGAGGATATAATGGAGCAATTTGACAAATTGAAGAGTAGCAAATCTCCTGGACCAGATGGTATCCATCACAGAGTATTGATAGAATTGAAAAATGAACTTGCGGAACTATTGTTAGTATCATGTAATTTATTTTTAAAATCGAGTGTGGTACTGGAAGATTGGAGGGTGACCAATGTAACGCTGATTTTTTTAAAAGGTTCAAGAGACAATCTAGGAAATTGTAGACCAGTGAGTCTGACGTCGTTGCCGGGCAAAATGGTAGAAACTATTATAAAGAACAAAATTACAGAGCATATTCAAAAGCATGGATTAATGAGACAAAGTCAACATGGATTTAGTGAAGGGAAATTTTGCCTCACCAATCTACTACGTTTCTTTGAAGGGGTGAACAAACATGTGGATAAAGGTGAGCCGGTTGATATTGTGTATCTGGATTTCCAAAAGACGTTTGACAAAGTACCTCATGAAAGACTCCAGAGGAACTTGGAGAGTCATGGAATAGGAGGTACTGTCCGATGGTGGATTAAAAACTGGTTAAAAGATAGAAAACAAAGAGTAGGGTTAAATGGTCAGAATTCTCAATGGAGAAGGGTAGTTAGTGGGGTTACCCAGGGTCTGTGCTGGGACCACTGCTTTTTAACATATTTTTAAATGATCTAGAGATGGGACTAACTAGTGAGGTAATTAAATTTGCTGTCGACACAGTTATTAACAGTCATTAAATCGCAGGAAGATTGTGAAAAATTACAAGAGGACTTTACGAGACTGGGCATCTAAATGGCAGATGATGTTTAATGTGACCAAGTGCAAAGTGATACATGTGGGAAAGAGGAACCCAAATTATAGCTACATCATGCAAGGTTCCAAGTTAGGAGTCACCGACCAA
Source organism: Microcaecilia unicolor (assembly GCF_901765095.1). Classification (NCBI taxonomy): domain Eukaryota; kingdom Metazoa; phylum Chordata; class Amphibia; order Gymnophiona; family Siphonopidae; genus Microcaecilia; species Microcaecilia unicolor. The sequence continues at coordinate 147,869,088 of NC_044035.1, forward strand.
GAAAGGGATCTAGGTGTCGTTGTTGATATGTTGAAACCTTCTGCTCAGTGTGCTGCTGGGGCTAAGAAAGCGAATAGAATGTTAGGTATTATTAGGAAAGGAATGGAAAACAAAAATGAGGACATAATGCCTTTGTATCACTCCATGGTGCAACCGCACCTCAAATATTGTGTTCAATTCTGGTCACCGCATCTCAAAAAAGATATAGTGGAATTAGAAAAGGTGCAGAGAAGGCCAACGAAAATGATAAAGGAGATGGGACAACTTTTCTATGAGGAAAGGCTAAAGTGGCTATGGCTCTTCAGCTTGGAGAAAAGATGGCTGAGGGGAGATATGATAGAGGTCTATAAAATAATGAGTGGACTGGAACGGGTAGACGTGAAGCGTCTGTTTACATTTTCCAAAAATACTAGGACTAGGGGGCATTCGATGAAGCTACAAAGTAGTAAATTTAAAACGAATCAGAGAAAATTTTTCTTCACTCAACGTGTAATTAAACTCTGGAATTCGTTGCCAGAGAATGTGATAAAGGTGGTTAGCTTAGCAGAGTTTAAAAAAGGTTTGGCCAGCTTCCTAAAGGAAAAGTCCATAGACCACTATTAAATTGGACTTGGAGAAAATCCACTATTTGTGGGATAAGCAGCATAAAATGTATTGTACCTTTTTGGGATCTTGTCAGGTATTTGTGACCTGGATTGGCCACTGTTGGAAACAGGATGCTGGGCTTGATGGACTTTTGGACTATCCCAGTATGGCAATACTTATGTACTTATGTAAGTCTGGAAGCTTGTAGTCGTGAATGATTTTTTATTTTGAATCTAGCATTAGTAGTTCAAGGTGAGTCACCTTCAGGTACAGCAGGTATTTCCCGAGGGCTTACAATCTAAGGGGCCCTTTTATTAAAAGGCATTAAGCTCTATTGCATGCTTAGCATGTTGGAAAATGATTACCACGAAATACCATTAAGCATTTTGCAATAATATCCTCTTTTCTGTGAGCTAACTGCACATTATTTTTTTCTAAATATGTTTTGGAAGGGGTGAAGAATGGGCATGAAAGCGTTAACAGGCTAACGAGTTCACATTAGCGCTTGCTAACTGGCTGAGTTAATGTGGGAACACAGTCCCTACTAAAAGGGAAGCAGTAAGTGCTCCTGCATTAATATTTTGCAAGTCCTGCACACTAATGGACAGATTAGCCTGGGACCTCAAAAATACAAAAAAGACAAAGCCCTATTTTACTGCCATAATAAAAATGGGCTTAGCACACGGGAAGGTCCTATGTTAACATGCGCTAAGCCCATTTTTTAATGCATGTTTTTAAAATGGCTCTTAAATTAGCACCTGAGGCAATGGAGGGTTATGGGTCTCTTTTACAAAGCCGTGCTATTGATGCTCGGTGCAGCAAATGAGAGGAAGCCCATTCAACTCCTATGGGTGTCCTCTCATTTGCCGTGCGGGAATTGTTAGCGCGGCTTTGTAAAAGTAGCCCGAAGTGACTTACTCAAGGTCACAAGAAACAACAACAGGATATGAACCCTGGCTTCCCTGGTTCTTAGGCGGCATGATTGTTAGGCTACTTCCTTCTGTATCCTGAGGACTGTTTAGATAAAGAGGAAAACTATCATCTGGGTGTCAGTGGGGTGGAAAAGGGAACATACATCCTGAGAAGGAGCTAACAATTTGAAGAATGATCTGCCTGCTCTATGCTAATCTGAATTCTCTGTTCACAGCTGCCTGCCACGCTCTTGGTTAAGTCCAAAAATGAGCTTTTAAGGAGCACCAAAATGATTAAATTATAAAAGAAATAACTTTTACACCTTGCTCAGGTGGTAGCATTTTTCAGCAGTATACTGCCACTGGGCAGCACTTCAGGATAGCTAGGTAAAATTTCTGCTTTCAACCTATATGTTGACAAGATTTGCAGTCAAATCTAAGGACTTTACTAGAAACTGGATACATTCTATTGGAGAAATTATCAGCAGAGTGACACTGAGCACACTCGCTCAACCATTACAGTACTTTTAACAGAAGTATTCACTACCTGTGATATGCTGTGTTTGGGTGTACCATGAAGTGCTTGTCAGCTCAGGCTAAAGTACTAATTAAGATGTCTTTTCAAACAAAGCAGGTGTCAGAGAAGAGTGTGTTGAGGTACAGTTAATCAGTATTTAATGGATCTGATGTTATCAAGATTAAGGAGCCTGTGAAAACATTGAGATACTGTTGGAAACACCAGCTCCTGTCATAGGGCTTGTTTTAGTGCTGTGCTTGAAGGGAAACAAGATTCCAACCTGGGGGGAAAATGGAATTCCATTTTCAAAAAAAGCTAAGTTGTAAGTTTTATCTGCCAGGGGCATGTTGAACCATTCCTGTTTGATTCCTTTTATATCCCAAACTGCAGGAATACCAAAGCCATAATTAGAGAAGGAAGTAAAAATGAAAAAGGAGAGGGAAGCAATACAGAAAAATGACTGTCTATATCAATGTGCTGAAGATATGCAACACTCTAAAATGCCATCCATACCGTGGAATTTACTCATAGGTAATTTGTTTTATGAAACACAGAAAATGAAAGCAGATAAAGACCATCCAGCTCATTTTCAAAAGTGATCGGCAGCCATCTTCCGACACAAATCTGGAGATGGCCGGCGATCTCCTGAACCCGGCCAAATTGGTATAATTGAATAGTACAATCCAAGGCTGGGTGTCCTAATGTGTCCACAGTCAAACTAGCTGGAAGACTCATGCAGATGAGCTGCAATCTCCTTCTATCTGGCATACTGGTTTCAGTAGCTGAAACCCTGGTAAGAGAAGCTGAAAGCCCACTGCATTCTGGGATTTGTATGGAAACATTACTCAATACAAAGAGCTGGACTTCAAAATGTAGAATACATCAGCTGGGGCTGGTTAAAGAAATGGATATGGCCGACCCCATAAAACCTACAGTAAAGTGATCACTATGAGACAACCTAGACTTCTCTACTCAACACCTTAGTACTTAGATTCAAACTAAAGGAGTGGTCTAGTGGTTAGGGTGGTGGACTTTGGTCCTGAGGAGCTGAGTTCAATTCCCACTGCAGGCACAGGCAGCTCCTTGTGACTCTGGGCAAATCAATTAACCCTCCATTGCCAAATTGAGCCTGCCATGAGTGGGAAAGCGTGGGGTACAAATGTAACAAAAAAAAAAAACTTAGGGGGTCTTTTGCTAATCTTTAGTAAAAGACTCCCTAAGCAAGTAAAAAAAAAAAAAGTAAGTGATAAATTTTGGGAAGCATATTAGAAAATATGACCCACCTATGGAAATGGATATAAATGCGTAAAATGAGCTTTAGATTAACATTTCACAAAGGAGAAGTCCAGTGATTAATTATGACATATTAATGGTAAGAGATTCCCCATAAAACTAAAAAATTGTCTTATTAGCCTGCATAAAAGGAAGAAATCCACTGAATATTTGACTGTGTGCTGCAAAATGTCTATTTTCACAGTGCTTGTTAACCTCCCTCATCTTCTTCCAGTTTTAGTTTTAAAATGATCAAATTGTGTCTGGGGATAGACGGAACGAGGCACTTAGCAACAGTATCAATTTGACCTCTTTCAGATTTCTTTGAGGATAAAAGAAGAAAAAAAACCTCCTGATTTCAGGCAGATTTGCTTACATGCATTACTAATTGCCTTAAGTTTGTTTCATGCAACATGTCAGACTAATCACAGCAATTGGCTTAATTTTATTTTACCCCAGTTGGTACGCCACGTGGAATATCTTGATCGCTGACAAAATTGCAGATAATGATTCCTCTTGCTGGAAAGAGCATCCTTTCTGGCAGTAATGGGCCCAGTATGTCAACAGCCTCTACAGGCTGTGCTTCTTAAGGAGCAGATTCAGCTGATTACAGACTTGGCAATACAAGTCTTATTTTTATCAACGCCTTTCCCATTGAACAAAGTATTTTTACTCTTTCAGAAAAGGGTTCTTGCGAGCCATGGCAACCAGCAGTATGCCAAACTTTACATTTAAGGGGAATATCTCTCCTCATTGGTTCAAAGCCCAGAATAGCTCTGAACTGTCAAAGAAAAGCAGGATAAAACTGCTTTTGAAATAACAGAGGCATGAAACTGGGTCCAATATGAACATAGTGTAAGCAATGGCTTCTAAATGAGATGAGAGCAGGGCCAGCACAACCATTAACAACTAGGCACCGCCTAGGGCATCAGCTTCTTGGGGTAGCAAAAGCAACTTCAGTCAAAACAAAAAAGTAGGTCCAGACAGCCACATAAACTCAAATAACCCTTAGCATACTTTAATCTCCATTTTTATGGGATTTTTGTGAGATGATCATGATTGTTGGGATGGGGGTAGGCTGCATGCCAGGGTGATGAAAGTTAATTAAGTGGGGTATAAGATTGAAGGTTCACCTAGAATACCCATTACCCTTGCATCTGCTCAGGATGAAATGCATAGAAAGTGCTATATTCTTTTGCTGTATATTACATTTTCATTTTGATAAAATTCTGCCTGACATTACCTGATAATGGTTTGCACAGAATAATGTCATGCCTGCCATCAATTTTTATTTTTTCCAACTCAATGGATGTTGGAAAGAAATTATTTATAAGCAGTCAATAATCTGTCTGGGAGTAAAATAACTCTCAAAATTTAGCAGAACACTGCATCCAGATCACAAGGGGGCATGTTGGGGCAAAATTTGTGTGTTCCCAAAACTTGGACATTTTTCTGCTATAATGAAACAAAGCAAAAACATCCAGGGCTAAAAGTTAGATGTTTTGGTCTGTTTCAATCACAAGTAAGTCATAACCAGATGCCCTAAATGACCAGTGGAGAAATTAAGGCTTGACCCTCCCCTTACTCACCCCCCCCCCCCACACACACACACAAAGATGTGAAAGAAATAGTATATACCAGCCTCTATGGCAGCATCAAAGGTTTTGGCCAGTCCTAATAGAGCTGCATGCAGGCCCCTAGAGTAGCCTAGTGGTTGGTGCAGTGGACTATTAAGAAGGGGACCCTGGCCTATATCCCACTCTAACTGTTGTGAGCCCTTTAAAACCCACCAAAAACCTACTGTACCCACATATAGGTGACACCTGCAACCATAAAGGCTACTGTAGTGGTGTATAGTTGGATACAATAAGTTTTTGGTGGGTTTTGGAAGGCTCACTATATAATAATAGCGAGATGTGTACCTGGGACCTTTTATGTGAAGTCCATTGCAGTGCGCTGTAGGGTGCCCTGTTGCTCTGCTGGGATGTCTGTGTGGCCAGTCTTAAGAATGCTGGCCTCCCCATATATCCCAATGGCTTGTTTTTGTGTGTTTTCCCTTGGAAGGGCTTTTTTCTTTTCTTCAATAATGGTCACAAAAGAAAAATGCACTGAGCACAAAACGTCTAGGAAATGGCCATTTTCAAAACAAAAAGTTAGACATTTTTTTGGTTCAAAAATTGCAATGATTTTTAGACATTTTCAGCAAAACATCCAAAATCAGATTTAGACATCATATCAAAAATGCCTCTCTTAGGGCTAGATGCACTAAACCTTAACAACCCTCTAACAACCCTTTAAGGAAGGAAATTCCTAACCCTTGCATGCATTAAAGGCCTTTTTCCTATGAAGCAAGCAGCTAACGAAAACGAAATGCAAAGGAGAAACTACCATTGAAATGTGGACAATTTGGAATGCACTAACCATACCAATGATTGCAACGAATCATTTACCGTCAGAAATTTTACGTGTGCTCAGACCTGTCGTTAAGGCCCCCTGCACCATAAAAATCCAAGCCAGCATGTTTAAAAAGAAAAGTGAGATACAAACACAAACACGTGGCTCTCCGCTTTTCCCTGCATCAGTGGCGTACTAAGGGGGGGGGCGGTGGGTGCGGCCCGCCCCGGGTGAACGCCGCTGGGGGGTGCCACGCGCCAGTCAGCTTTGTTGTTTCCATGCTCCCTCTGCCCCGGAACAGGTTACTTCCTGTTCCGGGGCAAAGGGAGCATGGAAACAACGAAGCTGACCGGCGCGCGGCACCCCCACCCCAGCGGCCTGCACCCGGGGGGGGGGTTTCGCCGGGGTGGGGGGGTGACAAGGGGCTTCGCGCTGCACCGGGGGGGCGGAGCGCTGCACCCAGGGGGCAGGGTGCATCGGCGACCGCCCCGGGTGTCAGCGCCCCTAGGAACGCCACTGCCCTGCATCATTACAAAACAAAATATACTGGTCTCCCTGCAGCTGAAAAATCCTGTCTCTCCCCTTCTACTACTACTACTACTACTACTACTACTACTTCTACTTAGCATTTCTATAGCTCCAACAGCTTTGAAAATTAACACCCTAAAGCCAATTTTCCCAGTACTTTAAACAAACTGCAAAAAGGTCTTTTGTTTCAAAAGGGGATTTATGAGGGTCGGTTGTTCTTTTTAGAGTTATCTTCAACTGCACTCTTCTGCTAGATCAGACAGCTAAAAGGCTTGCAGGTCCGGATCCCCCCCTCGCACGCCACAGTCTGACGTAAGCAACCTAGGTAGGTTTAATATGTTTGTGGCTGCTCTGCACATGCTTAAGGAGCAAATTAAGGACGGGGATAACGTACGCTTAATACATTGTACTTTTCAATACCGCACCGAACATTTCTGAGTTGTTTTTTTTTGTGCATTCTTCGATGTTTCAAATTTGTTAAGCACTTTTACGATTTAGATTTTTTAACGTTTGGTTGATGCATCTAGCCCTTAGTCTCTCTGCTATGGCCTTATCCTCCCTGAGTGCCATGATGATCCAGTGGTCTAATTGACTCCCTCACATGCTTCCTGTTTCTAATGTACCTGAATATTTTTATTGAGTTTTTCTCTATATAGCAAATCTCTTTTCAAATTTTTCTTTTGCCTTTCTTATCAGTGCCTTGCATCAAACTTGCCAGTGCTTATGGTGCTTCCCGTTTTCTTCATTTTAGAACCTTTTCCCATTTAAAGATGTATGCGCTATGCTTACCGCAGCATAGCAAAAGGAACGTTTAATGTGTGTTAGAACATTTCAGTGCACAGAGATCAATGTATGTGTATTAATTCTTAGATTAATGTGGGTTAAATCAATTTTGTGTGCACTAAGTTTTTTTTAAGCCATAGTAATGAATGTACATCCATATTTATACTGATCTCTCTGCTCACTTGCAGTCCTCTGTGTCCATATGCTGGCTCCCTGTGGCTAATGAAATGAAAAATCAGGTTCATTCCCCTACTTGCTCGAGTTATGAGGAAGAAATAGGTTAGGTAGAAAGTGGCTATCATTAATATACAAAATTCACTTTAATTTCAAGTAATTCTTAATTCAAGAAATAAATTGAAAGGAAAGACAAGGTAGAATCAGACTAGTTTGTGACCTACTGGTGAATAGAATAAAATGCCAAAACACTAGTGCCACTTGGAAGAGGGAAACTGGAGGAAAAGGAGAAACCTCCCTAGGACCACTCCCTTTCCCTCTTATTTCAAGGGAAAAAAGGTCAGTGAAGAAAATTCAGTGAAATGAATGGTTCCCCCAGCAGAGGGCATTGGGACTCACTTATGCTAGGAGATGGGGTAGGGGGTAAGAGATAGAAGAATAGCCTGGAGACCAGGGAAGGAAGGAGAAACAAAGATGTAGCTTGACTGGTGAAAGGGATAAGAGGCGGTAGAGGGTAGGTGATGGTTGAGAGGGTGAGCATCGAGGATGGAAATGGAGGGCTAGGGAGTGTGTGAAAGATAGGGAGGGGATAGGAAACTAGGGAAGGAGAGGGACAGAGGGAGTAATGGAAGGGAGATGGGAAAAACTGGTAGGTAGATCAAAGCCAAAAAGGAGAAGACTAATAAAAGGGTGAAAGAAAGGGAGAAAGAAGTTAAAGTCAAACAGGCAGATATAAATGCAGGGAAAAGAAAATTGGAAAGAAAACAAGAAAAGAGAGATCAGTGGCAGAAAGATTTTCCAGGCTTGCCTTTCCATTGCTTCTCTCCTTTTGTCTTCTTTTCATTCTCTACATCTTTGAGAATGAAAAGAAGACAAAAGGAGAGAAGCAATGGAAAGGCAAGCCTGGAAAATAATTTGGGAGAAGACTAACACAAAGAAAATAGAAATGACTGAGATCAGACAACAATGGTTAAAAAAAAAAAACTAAAATCAAATTTAATATTTTTTAAGGCTTGGGTTGTGTTCACTTTGGGAAATGTACATCTTTTCTGTTTTTCTATTTAGCAGAGTACAGGGCAAAATGCATTTGATTCTCTTTTACCAGTATGGTCTGGATCTATCTGTGTTCTGCATATGCCACTGAGGTGAATGATTCTGTTATCATGTGCAAGAATTTGTAACAGTCCAACTTATTCTAGTTTCCCAGTGGAAGGTATATTGGTGCTCTAGGCCTACTGTACTATTATTATTCATTTAGATTTTGCTCACACCTTTTCAGTAGTAGCTCAAGGTGAGTTACATTCAGGTACACTGGCTATTTTTCTGTCCCATGAGGGCTCACAATCTAAGTTTGAACTTAAGGCAATAGAGGGTTAAGTGACTTGCCAAAGATTACAAGGAGCAGCAGTGGGATTTGAACTGCCTACCTCTGGATTACAAGACCAGTGCTCTAACCACTAGGCCACTCTTCCACACCATACTGTTTATAGCACTGCCATTTCATAGCTGGATTAGGGCTCTTATGGTTTGCTAAATTTGCTATATAGGTTTTGAATGTGTCTTTGCAGGATTTTATGTTATTTTGAAAAGTGTCTGGCCCTATTTGAAAGCAGGCACTTGGTACCCAAAATAAAAATGCTCAAGACTAATGGTCTCCACATCCTGTAGAGTCACCACACAAAGAAAATCCCATCTGACTGGCAGTGGAAGGCACATCTGCTGTTCCTGAGGTGATATTCACAATCTGAATGTTTTTTGTGTAGCGTGTTTGTAAGAGGGATAGTTCTATTGTTGGGGAATATGGAGTTTGTGATATAGAACTGGAGGTGCAGAGTTTATATTGAGATTCTGTGCAGTCCTATAGAGGATCCAGACTTCACACCACACAAAAGAATTTATTGAATGAGGCTATCAATTATAATGGTGGTTTTACCTGGTAGCTGAAACTAGCTGGACGGGGAGGGTTTCTTTATGCATATAAGGCTGTAATATCCTATTTTACTAATTTCAAAATAGGGGTGAAGAGGGGAGGAGTATGTGATGTGGAGGATATGATATGCAAAAATGTTGCTTCAGCTTGATCCCCTATTGCTACCCTAAATATTTCTGTCTTAAAGAAAACAAAAAGAGTGCAGGAAACATGCAAGTCTGCAGACTTTGGAAGAACTTTTCTTTCATTTCTGGAAGGGAAAAACAAATTTCATAGGAAAAAAAATGTAACGGCATAAAATATTTTGACTAGTATTTTAAATTAGCACTCCTAAATTAGCACTGTGCTTTTTGCTGCAGGCTCTTATTCGTGTTAATTTTCTGCTAATTTATTTCTCTTCACAAAGCTGCAAATAAAGTTAAATCCATGGGCAATGGATTCACTATTTCAAAGTTGTGAAAACAAGCTGGCTTGAAGGCTTTCCACTTATGTTTTGTCCTACTTTTGCCTGAAACTTAAAAGCTGAACCTAAGACTGTTTCTTCAGATGCACCTAACAGAAGATCTTCTACTTTCTATACTTGTACATTTTAGTTATTAGATTGATTTATCCAAAGAGAAAAAAAAAAGTAGTGAAAGCCCTAGTTATTTCAAAGACATTGAAAGGCTGGAAGCAATTGTCAAATTATTGAAAGACCAAATACCATATCTCAGCTGGTTGCCTTTGGAAAAGTCACAAACAATACAGATGCAGAGGTAATTGTCAAGTGTTCAATATTTTGACGAATGTTTTGAATGTTTATGACTGAGACAGATGATTAGTTTAGCAAATATTTGTTTTTCAGTTTAAGAAGAAATGGACTACTTTCTCTGTAGTAACTATTGTAATATAGATGTAAATATCAATACTTTTCCTGTATTTCTATTTAAAAGCTCTTATTCAGTCAATACACTATTAACTATGCATATGCAGATAGATGATGATATTATTTATTATTGATAACTGATAGAAGTTTTGACAATGCAGCTTGTTAAAACTTTTAATCAAAAAATATTATAATTCTGTTTAATAGAGAAGAGTTGGGGTAATAGTTTTAAACCATATGCTCCAGTAAGTTATCCAAATAAGGAACAGAAAAACAGTTGAATGACAGATTAATCTAAGAAAGTTGTACATGGAGGCTCATTGCCAGGAAATAGTGCTCTACATAATAGTTGCAGTCAGAATCCCTCTTTCTAGGGATGGTCTGTCCACTAAGTGGCACAATTGAGGGGGCTGTATCAGCACTGGTCTCCAGCATCTCTTTCCTCCACATCCAACATGTTCTCCAGCATCCCTCTCCTTCCTTTCTTCCCTCCCTCCACCCCGAGACTTTGGAGTAACATCAGCAAATTCTTTTTCATGGAGAGAGTGGTTAATGCATGGAATGCTCTCCCAAGGGAAGTGGTGGAGAAAAAACTGTGGCGGAATTCAAAAAGGCATGGGATGAACACAGAGGATCTTTAATTAGAAAATGTATGGTATAAAAAACAAAACTTAAAGGGCTACTTATGTGTTTGCATGTCAGTGGTGCTTAGACGGCAACTCTGGCTGTATCAACTAAGGCTGGTGCTGGGCTGGCTTTTATGGTCTGAGTCCTGCATATAGCAATCCGGTTTAGGATGGGCTGGAGACAGCTTTGATGAAAACTTCAGTAATTTGGAATGTGAGGACATTACCAGGTAGTCTTTTACAGTCTGTGTCCCACAAATGACAAGATGGATTCGAATAGGCTTTGACGGTAACTCCATTAGTTGGAATATAAGGAGAAAGCAGGGTGGACTTCTACGGTCTATGACCTGGAAACACCAAAGAAAGACCATGATCAAGTCTATAATATCATGTTCATTGCTGATTAAATCTTGAATTGATAATGAGTGTGATTGTTGGGCACACTGGATGGACCATTCAGGTCTTTATCTGCAGTCACTTACTATGTTATGTTATATGTTTACCAAAATACAGAGGGGGTCTTAAGCTTAGCTCGAGTTATCTGCAGCAGGGCCCATAGGAATAAAATGGGCCCTGCTGCAGATAACTCAAGCTAAGCTTTAGTAAAAGACCCCCAGAGTGAATGATTAAGTACATAAGTAATGCCACACTGGGAAAAGACCAAAGGTCCATTGAGCCCAGCATCCTGTCCACGACAGCGGCCAATCCAGGCCAAGGGCACCTGGCAAGCTTCCCAAACGTACAAACATTCTATACATGTTATTCCTGGAATTGTGAATTTTTCAAAGATATTTACTTAACTACAATAGTGTTTAATTTGCAGAGCTTTTATATATGAATGGCCTCACTAAATGCTGGTCCTAACTTCTCTGAGCTTACAAAAGAACAGAGTGGTAGGCTTGTTTGTTTTTGCCTTTTGTTTGGAGTAAAAACCAGGCAGACTAACATTAAATCCTGTTGACATGTGCTTGCAGTTTTTGAGCTGAATTCATTTAAGCTGTGTTATAGTAGCCATGTTAAAAGAAAAGCTGATTGACTCACTCTTTATAAACCATCAGATTGGGTTATCTTCTAAATGCTGCAAGGAATCCTAGGAAGCCTCTAGGACAGAGGTTTTCAACCCAATCCCCGGGGCACACCCAGCCAGTTGAGGTTTTCATTATATCCACATTAAATTCAATGGTGATATCCTGAAAACCGCGACTGGCAGTCAGGAGGTTCCCCTGAAAAGAACGCAGAGCCTGCAGTAGAACATATAGTAAATATGATAGGAACACCAATAAAAAATGCTTGGTGGGTTAACATAATCTTAAATTTAACCTTGGAAGCTTCTGGAAACCAACAATGCCTGTCCAAAAGTGGAGTAACATTGCCTGAGCTACAAGTATTATGGAGCAGCTTTACTGCAGTAGGTCTGTATAAGTTGAAGCCATTTCAAGGAGGCAACTTTTAGACCATTATATAGAGTATCACACAGCATGGATTATAATTAAAGATCTTTAACTTCAAAGAGATATCTAATTGAGTGGATTTACAAAGAGCACTGAATGACTTGTGTAATAGCCGAAATGTGTTAGAAGCGAGTTCAATTGGACTCCCAAGGTGAAAACAGAGTCCCACTTGGTGTGCATGATAAAAGCATTTAGAATGTGCAAAAAATAGTGTTCAATGCTCTAATATGTGATTTCTAAACAGAGAAATGAAAGAATGCCAGATGCAAATGAGACTTTATTTGCTGCATACTAAGTGCTATGATATTCTGTCTTCCATGTGCTATTTATGTTCTATTCCATGTACTGATATGCCACTTGCTATATATTAATTAAGCAATGTTTATAGTATGAGCTGACTAGCACCTAATTCTTAATAGCTGATTTAAACCGGTATTATTTTTTATTCATATGTTATTCATGTATTGGCATTTATAGATGGAGGAGATAGGGCTGCTGCGACAGATGATATACAGGAGGGAGAAGAAGAGGAACAAACCAGAGCAACAATGGAGAGACACCAACATACTTCAGTTCTCCAAAGAACTATTTTCCAGTTCCATGTGGAAACTACCAAGTTCATGCCAGGTGTTTACTCAGACCATGGTCTTTTTTTTTGGGGGGGGGGGCTTTCTCTCCACTCCTCTGCAACCCCATATGCCTGAGCTGGTGGAGGTCCCTAAGCCCCACCAGCGGAAGCCCTCCTCCAACCGAAGCCTAGCAATTGGTGGTGCTAATCCTGGGCTGCTGCCACACAAAGCCCTCCCCATCCCCACATATGCTCGGTTTTCACAAAACTAAGCATTCATGACAGAGACCTGCCTCCTGCATATGCTTGGTGTTCATGCATGCGCGGGGTATAGGCCTTACTCGTGCATGCTTAGTTTCACAAATACCATGCATGTGCAGGAAGGGGGGGAGCAGCACAGCAGACCAGGAAGAGAGCTGCAAACTGCCAGGCATTGAATGGAGGAGGGCTTCTGCTGTGGGGCTTGGAGACATTTTCCTCTTCAGAATAAGTGAGACAGACCTGAACCCCAGGCAGAAAAGGCAAAATACAGAACTAGGTTAAAACTGGGTCAAGAAAAGGCAAAACAAGGACAAGGCAAGAACTGGATCCGGACTGGACTAGACCGGACGAGACAAGGCAAGACTAGGCACAACTGGACAAAGCAGACAGGCAAGACAGAAGCTTGATCCAGACAAGGCAAGAAAGTAAGTAAGGCAAAGGGCTAGAACTGAACCCAGACAGGAACATGGCAAGACATAGGAACAAGGTTAGAACTGGGTTCAGACATGGCAAGGCTAGGCAGGGTAAGAACTGGATCCAGACACAAGAAAGAGCAAACAAGTCAAGGCACAAGACACAGTGGACAAGGCAGGGCAGGAGCTAAGCAACAAGAACAAACAGAAGCAAAACTATAGACAAGGCAGGAATAGAACTCGGCTTGGCAGGAACAGGAACCAGGAACAGGACTTGGCTTGACAGGAACAGGAACCAGGAACAGGGCTCAGCTTGTCTGGAACAGGACTCAGCTTGGCAGGAACAGGATCCAGGAAAAGAGTATACTCATTGATGGCCCCTTTTACCATGCTGCAGCAAAAGGAGGCTGGTGCTGGTGTCGGCATGTGTTTTACATGTGTGCCGAGGCCCCCTTTTACCGCAGCAGGAAATGGCTGGGCTGCAAGTAAGGGCTCCCGCGTTTACCCACTAGTAACCAGGCAGCATGCAGCACTGCCAGATTACCTCCGGGTACACGTGGGTGTACATACTGTTTATCCATTGGATAAGCAGTATGGAATCAACCTTTTGAGATCTGCCAGGTACTTGTGACCCGAGTAGACCACTGTTGGAAACAGAATGTTGGGCTTGATAGACCTTTCATCTGACTCAGAACGGCAAATCTGATGTTCATATGTGCTCACAAACAACCCTCCACTTCCCAACACATATGCCCCAACATACATCCATGCACACCCACATCCACCCATGTATATATAGAACCCCCCAACACACACACACACAAAACAACCCCTGACACATCCATAGACACCCCAGCCCACACCTCAATGTACACCCACACACCATTCCCCTCACATAAAACCACAAAGCTCTCACAATCACAAGCTAAGCAAGAAAGTATTCCTATAGCCATGCTTTGCATACTCTCCATATTTGTTTCCCTTATTTTCAGGCTCCTATCATGTTCAGCCATCTATGCTGAATCCAAGCTAATCACTTCTTGTCTCAGGCCTAGGCACGTGGTCAGTCTTCATAGTCTTCGGGGACGAGCAAACCTTTAACCTGGTTCAGATTTGTGAATGCTCAGCACAGATTTACTGAGATAATTACACCTATTCAAATCAAGCTTTGAATTTTAAATCATTAATTTACTCAAATTGGTTTGGATGCATGAAAGTATTCACAGATTTAAATTATTAAAGCTATTCAGAAGTGCATATGTTCAAATATAATTTGATAAGAGGGCAAATCTATGAAACGTCTGCATCTTAAATTTCAATAATATCCATATTGCATGAATATGATTTCAGCTAATAATGGTTGACTTGTATGCACTGAGCCATACCCTGTATTATTTTGTTTTTGTTGTTTTAATTCTCCTCCCCTAGTTTGGAAAAGAATTTTTCCAGTCACAGTTTTGTAAAATAGCACATTGCTGGGAAGGGAATGAGAGGTTTAAAGCAAAGCAGTTCTAGTCTCACGCTATAGGAGCACGCATTTGCTGTAAATCAGGATACACTGAAAAAAGAAACACCAACTTGTTCAGACTTTTTGCAAGTGCTCCAAATATCTATTCTTGGTTTCACTATTCATACATCACTTTGTGCAGTTTTATAAGTAGCTATGAATAACTCTAGTCTCTTTTCAAACCCCTCTATGGAAGTTACCTCAGTAATTCCAAAGGTAACTTATTCCAGAGTTTTGATCAATTTCAGTTCATACCCTTTTCTTCCACAGTCTCATGCTGTGCCTGATGCAACTGCATCTAAATTAGCACTGTTTGGTCACTTGTCTGCCGTTTGTGTTGCATATCCTATGATTATTTATATTTTTGTAGCTCTCTTGTGTGCTTCCCAGCATTAGCTCCACCCACATGTGATTCTGCTGAAGGCAACATCAAAAGTTTTCCAACTATAATTTCCTCACCATTGTGTCATGCAGCCAGGAGAGTCTAGTTAAGGAGAGGGTGTGCTCCTTTGGGCACCTGCTCATGGTGCCTCCCCCACATTTCTTGACCTAATGCTAGACATCTGCAACCCAACCATTGTGTCAGCACATTAGCCTCCACAATCATGCTATCTCCAGGTACTTGTAGGTCTGTTTAATGCGTGATTGTTTGGGTGCTTTAGTGCACAATTGTTTTTCTGTTACAAGTTGTGTATCTTTGGGATAACCAAATCTTGGTTAAGGTGAGACTCGCCATCTTGTTCAAGCATATCCTATGCATGTTTTTCTTCACTGCATATAGATATGGAGAGGGTACAGCCCTCTTTGTTTCTAACAAACTGTCTTCAAAGGAATTGCCCCCTCCCTCTCACCCCCCAAGTAAATGCATAGCTGTCTTCTTTCTAGAAGAAGTTAGTCCTGTTCTATTGAGCTAGCAACCCTGATTTCAAAGATCAGTCTCCTTGCAAGGAATTTACTCATTCTTTGGAATTTCAGTGTACTCACAGATCGTCCATTCTCCAGTGCTGATAAAGAATTTCTGGCCCTTCTGAATAAACTACTCCCTTTCTTGTCACCATTGTCTAGGCTTGTTTTTTTTTTTTTTTTTAGTTTTTAGGGGCAAGAGCACCTAAAGATTAAGTCCTCTGTGTTTCTTTCAAGATGGATCCCTAACTGTATTGTATCAAAACAAATCATGCAATATGACACCTACCAGCGGGCCTTCTCGGTAGTGTAACGCTTCCTTACTGAGCTCTCCTGGATTCGGGGTCCGACCTGACTGGAGCCTCCCGAAGGCAGTCTCCTTTGGTCCCTTATTCCTTTGGTACTCAGTGCCTCCACCTGGGGAAGAAAAGTATTAGCAGGTATTATTACCCTTCCCCCAGGGAAAGAAAAAAGAACTGCCGTGAACAGGGCTGACTAATAAATTAAACAAGTTTTATTTAACTATTTATACAGATCTTTATATATACACAAACACCAATAGTCTTGGCATAAGACCTCTTAAACCATATGTGCTCTAGTATTAAAAATTAGTCTTTGACTCATGTATGAATTGGTGACTTAGTCCTTCACATAATATTCAGACCCTGTCAGTCTTGCTTGCCAAGGTAGTAGCTATAAGAGTATGGGCATAGCTAAATGGTCTAGGTCCCTCCTCTCCTTTCCTTGCAAGTCCACCTTCTCCCAGTCCCCTCAAATCTCACCCCTCCTGCAGGAGACTTTTTGGGCTGGTGGCTGCTGTGCTTTATTCCAGGCCATTTAAGCATGTCCCTGCTGCGGCTTCCTAGAGGCTGTCCCTGGGCTCCGGGGACCAGCTATCCTCCCAAGAACTGTCCTCCTCTGCTGGGACCCTGGTGCCAATCACACCCAGGAGGATTCCACCCTTAGTGCCAATTGCACCCCACAAGCCTTCACCCTTCACCTAGTGCGGATCACACCCCAGAGGCCTTGTCCCTCGCTTGTCCTCTCTTCAAGAGGAGCTACTGGGGTTTCTCCCTGCTGGGGTTCAGGATTACCTGCCTTTAACAGTGCTATGTAACCAACAGTTCCAGGGTTCCCCACTAAAGAGCTACTTCCTGCTTGGGTTTACAGTTTCTACTCTTTATTAGACTCTGTAACTACCAATAGCAGGATTTCCCCACTAGAAGGCTATCTTCCATTTCAACCAGAACCACCAGAGACAGTTCAGCATGAAACAAATATCCGTCAGAAGCAATCCTCTTTCTTACTGAGTTCCCACCATGCCACAAATCTACCTCTCCCCTAAACTCATGGGGAGCAGGTTTTCAATTCCCTCATTCTGATTCAGCTTGCGCCATACAAAGTGAAGACATATTTTCTCCCACAAGCTTTATTACCTTCAGTGAATTAATCTCCTCAGATTGTGTGGAAATGCTCCCATCTACCTGTCTGTTTGTCCTCATTTGAATGTAGACAGAGTAATGGGACCCCCCCCCCCCCCACCCCCGCAAAATGTAACAAGTTCAACATTTCCTGGGCAGCTGTACTACAGCAAACAGACTGGCAGTTCACCTTAGGAAGAATAAACCTGTTTGTGTTTTGAAACAGGATTTCTTCTCTCCCCTTAATTCTTAATAAAACCCACCCATGGGGGGAGGCAGGAGTAATCCCAACACTCCAGAACTCACTTCCAGAGGGACTATGTCTAACTCAAGATCTCTATTTCAGGAAGCAGGTAAAAGCCCGGCTCGTCCCCAAAGCCTTTAACAGCTATGGTGCCCGAATCTCTATTCACTCCACATCTGGACTAGCTAACCACACACTTTGTAACTGGGACCAGTTCCTCATTCTTTATTCAACTATACAGTCATTTGCCTTCAGTCTAATCACCCACTTATTTATCCTAATCCCCTTGTCTTACCTGTTTTATGTCTGTTAAGATATTACATTCTGTTCTGCTGGCTGTGTGAGTAATATCTTTTATATGAGTGTTCTATCATGCTGCCTATTATGGTGTATTGCTTATATTCTGCTGACATTTATATTTGTGTTATATAAATGTTCTACTGTTTTGTTTTGTGCATATTTCTGACACTGTATCATATTACTGCTGTTGCTAGATATTTGCCTATCTCCAAATTCACCTCATTGTTTTAAATGTGTTTTATGCTGACAGTAATGTCCTGTTAACACAATGTAACTTATTCATATCATGCTATAGCTGTTGTGCACAGCTTTGGGTGAATCTCTTCATAAAGGCAGTTAATAAATCTTAATAAGTAAGTAAATAGATAAATATACTAGCAATTTTCACAAATTTTAACAGACAAAGCAAGTCAAATGCCACTGGTACAAGCATAAGAATCCATACATTTTAGTCAATTGTAGGTCTCTCCATTCAGATATAGTCTTAATAAGGAAGTTAAAAAATCTTATATATGAAAGTTTGTTCGGTCTAATGCTAGCTATCTTTGACAACTGTTCTGTGATATGGCCAGTTTATCTGTGTGATCTAATAGTGTCCTCCCTGATTTCAACCCAGAGCATTTTGCACAATTTTTATGCAAGATTTGTGATTGCTTTATACTATTGAACCCAGAGTTGCATAGAGTTGACCCTGGTAGTATCTCTTCATCACTGGATAGCTCACTTTCTTCCAATCTTACTTCAATCGCCTGAAATAGATTTGATACTTTCTTTCCACTCTCTGAACTATGTCTTGAGAAATTATCTTATTCCATTAATCTTGGTACCTCGTCAATAAATACAGTATTTTACCATCTTCTTTATGGAAGACGTTAGTCCCAATTCTATTGGATAAGATTTTGAACTTAGTAATTTCTAGCTTAACAGAAAACATTATGCCCACAAGTTGGAAAATGCCATAATATGGCCCTTAATTGTAGAAACTGTCACAGCTAGGGAGCACCCTGCCACAAAGCGTAACCTATCGTTGGTAGGTAACTAGCACCCTATTTCCAAGTTACCTTTTCTGGCTAAATTGACTGAAAAATAAGTGGCTCAATAATTATCCTCATTCCTGAATGTCTCCAACTGCCTCCATCCTAGGCAGACCAGCTTAAGATAGGAACATAGCACTGAACCTGCCTTACTAGCTATGCTAAATTAAATCTACATGTTAAAGGGGTGGGAAGGAATACAACTTGATTTGAGCTCAGCTTTTGATATCATCGACCACTGCCTCCTTTCCCAGAAATTGAAGGAAGTGGGAGTGATGCATATTTCTTATTTGGTTTAAGAAACTCTTTCATCTCACTAGGCAGTGGTGTTCTGCAAGGTTCAGTTGGCCCCCACTTTATTCAATATCTTTCTTGCACCTCTGGCAGTGCTCATCCAGTCACTGAGACCGAGTCCGTATCTTTTTGTAGGTGATATTCATAGCCCATGACTCATGGAATAAGGAATTCCAAACCCAACGCATTAACACCCTAATTCTATAAAAGTTGCCAAAAATTGCATATGTAAATTTGGGTGGACACCCAATTTGCACATGCAATTTAATTAAATGGCAAGCTAATTAGTGCTAATAACTGGCTTTTTAACAAGCAATTGTTGGCATTAATTACATTTAATTGGAATTAACATGCATAAATTTAGGCACAGGATCCGCTCCTAAATTTTACACATGAGTAAAAAAAGGGGGGATAAGGAAATGGGAGGGTCATGGGTGGAATGGAGGCTTTCCTAGCATTTACGCATGTTGTTATAGAATAGTGGGGAATGCATACCTAATTTAGGCACATACATTTGTAGCACATTTCAGTTGGTGCAAATGACCATGCCTAAAGTTAGGCACAATTCCCAGGCATAAGAGCAAGTCTATAAACCGCATCTAACTTTAAACACAGCTTACAGAATAGCGATTTTTTTTTCAGCACCACATATAAAATTCACTCCTAACTCCCTATGCTTGGTCATGGAGTGGATTAAGACTCATTGATTAATCCTTAACCATCATAAATCCAAGGTAATTTATTTTGGTAAGGTATTTGCTACCCTATTTTTAACTGTTTGTGGCAGTGTCCCTAATTCTCTTGAAAGAAGCAGTCTATTATCTGGGCATTTTACTGAACAACTCATTATCTTTCATGCCACATATCTCAATTTGCTCTTAGGATCATCAGATCACTCAGACCTTTTTAGGATTCCAAAGTTCTGAATACCTTGCTTCGTGATTACTGTGAAATTCTTTGTTGGCAGGTATTTCACATTATTGTTTTAAAAAGTTGTAATTAGTACAGTACACTGCTATGATACATTTGTACCATGCTAAATGTTTTGATCACATTTCTCTTTTATTAAAGGAATAATGTTGGCTCCCTATTACTTACAGATTCTGATTCTTGTTCTTCTTCACGATGCATTCTACACAAGATTACTCCACTATCTATGTTCACTAGTAACTCTCTACTGTCCTCTTTGTATTTTAAGATCAGCCCAAATGAAGTATCTAGTTATTCTTCCTCTATCATAATTTAGCATGAAGGCTACATATTTGGCTGCCTTTAGCTTTTTAGCCCCTTCCCTTTGGAATTCTCTTTTCACTGATGTTTGCTTAGAAAGTTTAATTCAGAAGTTTAAAAAAGGTGTAAAAATGCAATGCTCTCCCCTCCATTTGGGGGGCGGGAGGGGGATCAATTGTATAATTGGGCACCTTCATTTAGTTGCACCAAGGCACTATGAGGAGGAGGAGTGGCCTAGTGGTTAGAGCACCAACCTTGCAATCCAGAGGTGGCCGGTTCAAATCCCACTGCTGCTCCTTGTGATCTTGGCAAGTCATCTAACCCTCCATTGCATCAGGTACAAACTTAGAATGTGAGCCCTCCTGGGACAGAGAAATATCCAGAGTACCTGAATGTAACTCACCTTGAGCTACTACTGAAAAAGGTGTGAGCAAAATCTAAATAAATAAATATATAAAAATATGATATTGCAACAGTGCCTATTCTATAACAGAACCTAGGTTCCATTCTAGAATAGAAGCATAAACTGGTATCAGCAGGCCTAACATGTATTACACTAATAGAGCTATAATACATGCAGGGTGCCTAAATATGCAGCCGGAACACACATAACTTACAATATTCTCTAAAGCTGCACTTGTAAGTGGGAGCCTGTCCATGTTTCGCCCATGTGTATCACCCCTTGCAAATATGTGCTATGTAAATAAAGCAGGTACTTGCAAATTAGCTCTTAGGAGCCCTACTGACACTTACGCAGGTGAATATATGGGGGAAACACACATATATATGGGGGTATGTGCATACACACATAAATGCTAGTGTTCTAAACATCTGCTTGTGTAAAAGATTGGTAATCTGAAGGGCAGACCTCTGGAAGTCAGATGAGGCAGGAATGGAGGTTGACCGCTCCTTCTCAGTTCCACTATACCACCAGAGATGACCTCCAGGAATTATTTATTTATTTATTAGGATTTATTTACCGCCTTTTTGAAGGAATTCACTCAAGGCGGTGTACAGTAAGAATAGATCAAACATGAGCAATAGGCAATTACAGCAGTAAAAATATTCAAGTAACAATACAAAATATGGCATGGTATACTACTTGCAATGACAACACAATACGTAATAGTACATTATAATTGGTAGTGAAGGGTAAAGCAAAGCTGTAACATATAGATTTTATTTTTATTACATTTGTACCCCACGCTTTCCCACTCATGGCAGGCTCAATGCGGCTTACATGGGACAATTGAGGGTTAAGTGACTTGCCCAGAGTCACAAGGAGCTGCCTGTGCCTGAAGTGGGAATCAAACTCAGTTCCTCAGGACCAAAGTCCACCACCCTAACCACTAGGCCACTCCTTCCAAAGTAGGAAGAATTAGAAAGTAATGTGATTGATTTGAAGAAAGTTGCACGTGAGGTCAAAGAGATGGTTAAATATTATCTCAGCTAGGATAGGAGTGGATAAACATGTCCCACTGCAGTATGTGCAGCCCGAGTCAATCCTTGTGTGTGTGAGTGAGACTAACAGTTACTTCTTCCATTAAATACTTGGTTGAACAGCCAAGCTTTCACCTGCTTCCTGAAGTAGAGATAGTCTTGTGTTAAGCGGAGCCTTTCAGGCAATGCATTCCAGAGTGTGGGGCATCACATTGTGTAATGTCTTTTGGAGAGGGTGTAGTTAGTGTAAGTCCTTGGGAGGACCTTAGTGTCCTTGGTGGTGTGTGGAGGTAAGTCCTGGGGGTGGCTGGAGGGTTCGTGGGAGGTTTATTTTTTGTTGTATTGTTTTATTGTATAATAATATTTATTGTTTATTGGTTCTATAGCCCTATATGGGGGAATGCACAGTATAGAAAAAAATAGTTTTATCTTGGAAGTTGAGGAGCATGGGGTGTGAAAGAGTGAAAAAAATGTATGCAAGTCTGATGTAGTGACACAACAAAATGTGAAAAATGTTCAAGGGGGTGCAGACTTTCTCTAAGTAAAGTATAGAACATTATGAACATAGAATCCATCATAAGCTCACTTTAATAGGGCTTCAGTTTTCCCTGGACAGTTTGACCTTCTAAATCTAAGGAAAAATGCCTGCTGTCATTGACAAATTAGTCTAAGGATGCTCAGTTTCAGCTGGACACCTGACTTTGACAGGTGTGGAAGGAGAAGTGTGGGTAAGAGGGCAACAGATTACACGAGAGGAACACAGTAAGCAAACACTGCTTCTAGCACTCCCTAGAAACAGCTCTCTTGAGAAATGTCACTGATTCTGTGAATGTCACCCTAATCACACTTTGTTTTTCTAGCTAATTTATCATATACCAGCTCTGACACATAAGATTACTCGTCTTGAAACACAGGATGGAGAAGGACTGACAGCAAGGTCCAGTCACCTAGGGTTGAAAAAAATATATTCAGCTGTGCATTTATCTGATCATCTTACTGTGCTCTAATAAATACTACCATATAGTATAGATGGATCAAAAAAGTTTAGTTGATACTCAAAGTGTCGGTAGATCCTTTAGATAAACAATGAGGCCGATATTCAGTGGGACTTATCCCGCTGACTGGGTCATTGCTCGGTTTTCAGCATCAATTACCCGATAGTGCCGCATAGTGGTTGTCCCCGCGATGGAAAGCAGTTGCGGATGCCCAAAATCGGCTTTCCATTATACCGATTTGGGTGACCCTGTGAGAAGGACGCCCATCTTGCGATTTGTGTCGAAAGATGGGCATCCTTCTCTTTCGAAAATAAGCCTGATAGCTACTTATGTGTCACACCCATTCCCCACCTCATTATGCCCTAAGTAGCCCATATTACATCCCTTTAAAAAATAGCACTGAATGTGACATTCTCAATGTAGACCTTTATTTGCTATGTCTATATGTGCACTTGGCACATAAGGTTTCTAGAATCATCTCCTTGGAGGATAATTTTATAACAAAATGCCTATTATAAGCACTAATTAAAGAACCTATTTTAAGCCTACTTTTATAAACCTGAGTAGGCATCTACTTTTCTTTATAAAACACTAGTGTAACTGGCTGATAATATGCCTTGATTCAAAGAAAGATCACTTACCTCAGCCTTAGGACTGGTGAAAACGCTTGCACCTAGATGTTAGCAAAAGTGCACATAACAGCAGTTAGCAATTCTGGGTTTAAAAAAGGTTGGACAAGTTCCTAGAGGAAAAGTCCATAGTCTGTTATTGAGATGGACATGGGGGAAGCCACTGCTTACCCTGGGATTGGTAGCATGGAATGTTGCTACCATTTGGATTTTTGCCAGGTACTGGTACATAAGAACATAAGAGTAGCAGCCATACTGGGTCAGTCCAATGGTCCATCTAGTCCAGTATCCTGTTTTCCAAACAGTAGCCAAGCCAGGTCACAAGTACCTGGCAGAAACCCAATTAGCAGCAATATTCCATGCTACCAATCCTGGGGCAAGTAGTTGCTTCCCCATGTCTGTTGCAATAGTAGACTATGGACTAAACCTATTTTAAACCCAGAAGGCTAACTGCTGTTACTACATCCTTCAGCAAAGAGCTCTAGAGCTTAACTTTTCGTTGAGTGGAAAAATATGTCCTCTTATTTTAAAAGTATTTCCATGTAACTTCCTTGAGTGTCTCCTAGTCTTTGCACTTTTGGAACGAGTAAGAACTTGATTTACTTCTACTCGTTCTACACCACTCAGAATTTTGTAGACCTCAATCATATCTCCCCTCATCCATCTCTTTTCCAAGCTGAAGAGCCCTAACCTCTTTAGCCTTTCCTCATATGAGAGGAGTTTTATCCCCTTTATCATCTTGGTCGCTCTTCTTTGAACCTTTTCTAATTTCGCTATTTCTTTTTTGAGATACGGCGACCAGAACTGAACGCAATACTCAAGGTGCAGTCACACCATGGAGCGATATACAAAGGCATTATAGTATTTGCAGTCTTATTCACCATCCCTTTCCTAATAATTCCTAGCATCCTGTTTGCTTTTTTGGCCGTCACCACACACAGAGCAGAAGATTTCAATGTATTATCTACGATGACACCTAGATCTTTTCTTGAGTGCTGACCTCCAAGGTAGACCCTAGCATCAGGTAACTATGTTTCGGATTATTCCTTCAAATGTGCATCACCTTATATTTGTCCACATTAAATTTCATCTTCCACTTGGATACCCAGTCTTCCAAATTTCCTAAGATCTTCCTGCAATATTTCACAGTCCGCTCGTGTTTTAACAACCTTGAATAGTTTTGTATCATCTGTAAATTTGATTACCTCACTCATCTGTGTTTAATAGTACTGATCCCAATACAAATCCCTGTGGCACTCCACTGTTCACCCTCCTCCATTGAGAGAAATGACCATTTAACCCTACCCTCTGTTTTCTGCCCAATAACCAGTTCCTAATCCATACTAGAACCTTGCCTCTTATCCCATGACTCTTTAATTTTCTCAGGAGTCTCTCATGAGGAACTGTATCAAAAGCTTTCTGGATTGGCCACTGTTGGAAGCAAGATACTGGGGTAAATGAACCATTGGTCTGACCCAGTATGTTTATTCTTATGTTCTTAATATTATCGTTGTACATTGTAGGTGCCTGATTTTACACTGTGCCCACATACATCCCCATCATCAGAGTCCCTGTTGTACAGCGATTAATCAATAAAACACTACTTCTCACCTTTAAGGCCCTTCGATTTAGTTTCCAAGAATACTTATCTTCTCTTACCATTTCTTATTCTCCATCCCATTCTCTCGTGTCCCTCAGTGACCATCAACCAGGGGCGTAGCTACGGGTGGGCCTGGGCCCACCCAATTTCAGCTCTGGCCCACCCACCCACTTTTCCTCCAGGCCCACGCCAGCCCCAGCTCCCATTGCCGGCCACTGCTGCTTTTCCTGTTGAGCAGCAGGGCCGGCGCTACAAAAAGAAGAAGCGCTCAGCTGACTGAGCTGAGCGCCAACGCTAACGACGAGAAAAAATGTTTTTAAAAAAAGTGCGGCACTGCAGGCAGCCTCGAAGCATTGACTGCTGACTCTGCAGGCTCCTCCCATCTCTTACGTCACTGCCCCTGTTTCGCTCCAGGGGCAGTGACGTACGAAACGGGAGGAGCCTGCAGAGCCAGCAGCCAATGCTTCAAGGCTGCCTGCGGTGCCGCGCTTTTTTTTAAAACATTTTTTCTCGTGGTTAAGCTCACCTACCGGCAAAGAGGATTCATTGAGAACAGGAGATGAAGTGATGTCAATAGTTGAAGCCACTTAGGTTAATCTGTGTTTCCCCTTCCTCGTGCAGGTGTCATTCTGCGTTCGCTCAACACAAAGCAAACCGATAGCTGCTTCATCCCACGTTGTTCTTCTTTATTGTTGGTAGCATTTTTATTTTTAATCTCATTTATATTTTCAAACATTCCAGCTTGTGCAGCATATGGATGTACACAGAGGAAGTAGTTTGTTATAAATCTTAATCAGTGTGTCATTTGAAGGGGCAAGTTATTATATTTGTGCAAAGATTTTTTTTTCTCCTGGTAAAGGGCCACTAAAACAGACATCATGTTATGAGAATCAGGTGCTCAACATTCAGCGTTTCTATCTATTTATTTATTTATTTACTTATTTATGACATTTATATCCCACATTAAACATGAATTAGGTCGAAACCTGGGAGCATTTAAAATCTTTTTAAAGGATGGCAGACAAAGAGGGAAAACGGAAGGATGGGGAGAGAGACACTGGATGGAAGGATGGGGAGAGAAAGAGGGGAGATGGATGAAAGGATGGCAGAGAGAGAGGGAAAACAGATGGAAGGATGGGGAGAGAAAGAGGGAAAACAGATGGAAGGATGGCTGAGAAAGAGGGAAAACATGGAAGGATGGGGAGAGAAAGAGGGAAAACAGATGGAAGGATGGCAGAGAAAGAGGGAAAATGGAAGGATAGGGAGAGAAAGAGGGAAAACAGACGGAAGGATGGGAGAGAAAGAGGGAAAACAGACGGAAGGATGGGGAGAGAAAGAGGGAAAGCGGAAGGATGGGGAGAGAAAGAGGGAAAACAGATGGAAGGATGGCAGAGAAAGAGGGAAAACGGATGGGTGGGGAGAGAGACACTGGATGGAAGGATGGGGCGAGAAAGAGGGGAGATGGATGAAAGGATGCAGAGAGAAAGGGGAAGACTGGAAGGATGTGGAGAGAGAATGGACACTGAACAGAAAAGGGTAGAGAGATAGAGAGACACTGGTTAAAAGGAGGGAGAGAGAGACATTAGATGGAAGGATTAGGAGAGAGGGTAGATGGGTGGAAGGATGTGGAGAGAAAGAGGGAAGACGCTGGATGGAAGGGTAGGGAGAAAGAGGTGACACTGGATGGAAGGATGCAGAAAGAAAGAGGGGAGACTACTGGAAGGATGGGGAGAGAGAGGGGAGACGCTGGAAGGATGGGGAGAGAAAGAGGAGAGCTGCTGCATGGAAAAGGGGAGTAGTGAAAGGTTGGAGAATAAGAGGAAGGGGCATGGGGAGAACAAGGGTGAGAAAAAGATGAAAAGCCATAAGTAGATGAAGGAAATTAAAGAATGGATAGTAAGAATGAATTAAATCTGGACATAGAGAGAGGCAGAAAAATATTGAAGAAAGCAAAGAAAAAGGAGAGAAAAATGACAAATGGCCAGGAAACCCTGGCAGAAGAGTTAAGCGAAAACGAAGGAAAGCAGAATCTGGAGACTGGGAGCAACACAATGAGAAAAAGTAAATGGCCATACAACAAAGGTAAAGAAAATAATTTTATTTTTAATTTAGGATAAAGTAATATGGTGTTAATAAAGTTTCAGAGACCAATACTTCCTTCCTTAGGTCAGGAGAGGATACAGTAACAGCATTATACTGACCCGAGGACGGAGGTTTTGGCCTCTGAAAGCTAAATGTATTAGTCCAATAAAATGGTATTATTTTACTTTCTATATTTGTTTTATTTCTATTTGTTAATTTGTAAAGTGGTGATTGGTACTTGTTAGTTTTTTTCAAATTTACATCTGCTGTCTTTATATTTTGCACAGTACTAGGGGACATTTTCTGTTTCTGTGGTGTTGCATTATATGCAGAGTCTGGCATCTGGGGTTCAGTTTAATTTTTGTCTAAATAGAAAGTTTATGATTACTTATTCTATAGTGGATTAGGGTGTATCTGTGTTTGTGAAAAAGACATGGCTTTCAGTTGGCATTGACTATGCAGGATCTACGATCTGTACTATTCTGTCTGGTTTCGTTTTACAATAGGTGAATTGATGTTCTAGTGCTCACTGTAGTGTTTAAGATGCTTTCCTTTTCCTTGTGTGACTCGTAGAAATGACTGCTTATGGTATGGTAGAATTGCTCTATAGGTCCTGAGTGTTTTGTATTCTCGGCATGTCTAGTACTGGATTTGGGGGGGGGGGGTGTTAAAAAATGACCGGCCCCGGGTGTCAACTACCCTAGGTACGCCACTGCATTTATGGTACAGTAAGGTTCTGAGTGTGTTTTTGCACAAGTTTGTGCATAGTGTTTTGCGGTTCAGGGATTGTTGACCTTATTGAGGTGACAAACATCAACATTTTAATTTAATTTTAGTTTGTCATAACATCAGACATGGTTTGGTTTTAGAATATTTTGGATGATCTGGTGTTGAATTGTTCCATAGTTGTGTATGTGTATGTGGTTTAGTGTTGGTAACTGCTTGAAATCATTGAGTTTAAAATATATTTATTTTTTATTTTTGTTACATTTGTACCCCGCGCTTTCAGTATACATTGGTTAGTATATGCTTTGAGCAACAACTTTATTTTTTGACATATGATACATATCTAATATCTACATTTAATAAAAGGTATTAATTGTGACTATTTTATTTGTACTTATTTTTTTCTGTGTTGTCAGACAATTATGGATGTAAGCCCCACCCCTGGCCCCACCCCCTTTAGCCTCCCCAAGCAGTGGGCCACCGACCGCCTATGCCCTAGGGTGCCCGGTTGGTGTCCTGGCATGTCAGGGGGACCAGTGCACTACGAATGCTGGCTCCTCCCACGACCAAATGGCTTGGATTTGGTCGTTTCTGAGATGGGCGTCCTCGGTTTCTATTATTGCCGAAAATCGGGGACGACAATCTCTACGGACGACCATCTCTAAGGTCGACCTAAATGTTGAGATTTGGGCGTCCCCGACTGTATTATCGAAACAAAAGATGGCCGCCTGTCTTATTTTGATAATACGGGTTTCCCCGCCCCTTCGCAGGGACATCCTGCGAGGACGCCCTCAGGAAAACTTGGGCACCCCGTTCGATTATGCCCCTCCAAGTGACCCACATTAGCCACTATCAAAGGCAAGATTCTAGTTTCACACAGTTTATTTGCATCGGTTTGAGACTTTTGTATCATATATGTTATCTATATGGAATCTGTGCGGGATGCAAAGAACAACTCACAAAAAAACTCCACACTGCCCAAAATACATCAGCCAGGCTGATATATAGCAAAACATGCTTCGAAAGTGCCAAACCCCTCCGAGAAAAACTGCATTGGCTCCCAATCAAAGAACGGATCATCTTCAAAATCTGCACTTTGGTCCACAAAATTATATATGGCGTAGTCCCAGGATACATGATAGACCTTATAGATCTACCAGTAAGAAACAGAATTGAATCATCACGATCATAACTAAACCTACATTACCCAAACTGTAAAGGACTTAAATACAAAACAACTTAAGCATCCGGTTTCTCCTACATAAACGCACAACTACTATGGAATGGACTCCTGAAAGCTGTGAAAACAATCCATAACCACCTGAACTTCAGAAAATCACTAAAAAACAACCTATTCAAAAAGGCCTACCCCAAAAATCTTACGTAAACTCTTTAACCCAGCACCACAGCATGACCAATGATTGTACTGGACAATATACAATCTTCATCCCTCCTGACCCTTCACAACTACCTCATTCGATCACTATAAAACCTTGTATTTGTTCTCAACCGACTTGGCGAACGCCTTGATGGTACTGTGTAAGCCACATTGAGCCTGCAAATAGGTGGGGAAATGTGGGGTCAAATGTAACAAATAAATAAAATAAATACATTTATGAAATAAGGTGTACTGGAGGTGTATTTTAGAAAGGATGTACAAATTGGAAATGAGACTTCCAGGTTGAGATGTGTCAAGTTGGTATTTCAGAACACATACATGTATATGTCTGCCATTTTAGGGGTCCTTTTACTAAGGTGCACTGAAAAATGGTTTGTAGTAGTGTAGGCATGGGTTTTGGGCGCGCACCGATCCATTTTTCAGCATGCCTGTAAAAAAAGGCCTTTTTAAAAATTTTTGCTGAAAATGGATGTGTAGCAAAATCAAAATGCTACGCATCCATTGACCTAGCAGTAAAGTCTCATGTGGTAACCAGGCGGTAATAACCTATGCGCGTCAAATGCCACTTGGCACACATCCGATACATGCATCTGAAAATAAAAATTATTTTTCAGCCACATGTATCGGACGTGCACCAAAAATGAATTTACCACAAGATCCATGCAGTAGCCAGGCAGTAACTCTATTTTGGCGTACATTGGGCGCACGTAGACGATTACGTGGCTTAGTAAAAGGACCCCTTAGTAACGTACCCATCTATGTTTTCCAAAGCTGTTATAGAACCCTATGTCTTTGCCAGTATCACTTGTGGGGTGGGGGAAGGGACTACCCCTAATCCCTCTAGTGGAGCACTATAGAAAACAAGCAATTTTCTAAAACCTAGACATCCCGGGTGCAAGTGTAAATCCCAACGTTCATGTTGGCAGACATAAATATGCATTCCTCTTCTAAAATGGTGATTGCATGTGTTTTGACCCGTCCTAATCCTGCCCCAAACACACCCAGGCCATACCCCCTTGCCATCAGCACAGATTCACATTTTGGATGTGTATAGCCAGGCTTTCCAAAATTGGGATTTAAACATATGCAATATACGCATCTAAATGCTGGTTTCTGCATAACCAAAATGCAAAGAGAGTTTCTAAAATGACTGTCATATTGTATTTGTTCATTTATTTATTTAATATAGTTTTTTTTTTAATTTATTTTTAGTTTCAAAGTGTCAAACCGTAATCCTGGAGGGCTGCAAACCTGTCTGATTTGCAGGATAACCCCAGTGAATAAACATGATCTATATACAGTGCAATCCGCTTAAGTGCAAGGGTCTGGGACCAAAGAAATGCATGCAGTTAACCAGAGCGTGCACTTAACTGTTGTGACCCAAAGAAGCTTGACATCTGACAAATATAAGTACAGTACTGCTTATTATTATACATACAATATAGTCTCCATTAACTGATGTTAGACTTACTTGAAATAATCATAGTCCTCTGTACACTATTGGGTCTGTGAGTTCCATAGACTACGTCTACCAGACGGTAAAAACTGTCATAGCACTGGCATCCAGTGGCCTCCAGATAGGCTGTTGAGACTCTCCAGCGCTCTTGTAAAAGTGACAGGAGGAGGTTGTTGAATTTCGTCAGCATGTGCCTCGCTGCTCATTTCATCCTCTGTTTCATCATCAGCCGTTGTTGCCTGCATGTAGGAGCGTATCTCGACATCAGTGCTGTCATCAGCTGTTTGTAGATCATAATCAACAGCTACGTAGCGATGAAACTCCTCTTCAGTAACACCGGCTGGGATGTCAATAACCTGTTCATCTGACGCGTTTGCAACAGCTGCATCTGTTTTGTCCCTCTCCACATCCTTAACAAAGCTTGCCCGCTTGTAGCAGTTCACAATGGTTGCCTGTGTAACATGATTCCAGGCTTCTTTCTGCATATGTAGGGAATCCAACAGTGATAGATTATGAGCCAGTTCAACAGCACGTTGATTCTTGCCAGTCTAGTCATCCATAATGCTCATCAGACGACGTAGCACAAGAGCCCGATAATGTTGTTTGAAATTGGCTCTTATGCCCTGATCCATAGGTTGGATCAGAGAGGTAGTGTTTGGTGGCAGGAAGACCACCTTGACATTAGACAGCCTGACATAATCCCTGTGTGCAGCACAATTATCACAAAGCAACAAAATCTGACGCTTCTGTGCCCGCATTCTAGTGTCTAACTTCTTTAGCCACTGCTTCCAAATTTCCCCAGTCATCCATGAATTTATGTTCGCCTCGTATGACACAGGAAGTCGCTTAACTTTCTTGAAGCAACGGGGCTGTTTGCTCTTTTCAATGACAAGGGGTTCCAACTTCTCACTCCCATCCATATTGCAGCAAAGGAGGATCATCAGTCAGTCCTTCGACGTTTTACCTCCTGTAGTTTCTGCATGTTTGAATGCAAGTGTTCCATCAGGAATCGCTCACCAATAGAGACCGTTTTTGTCAGCATTGAAAATGTCACGAGGTGCAAACTCGTTCAAGATGGTAGGAAGAACTGAAACAACCCAATTTTCAGCACCAAAGTCATCAGCGTCTTGTTTCTCACCATGCTGTTTCTTGAATTTTATGTTGTTCCTCTCCTTCCATCTTTCCAACCATCCAACAGTGGCTTTGAATCAGGCCCGTGCCAAGGGTCTATGCCGCCCCCCCCCCCCCCCCGCAGACAAAATGTTGGCGCCCCCCCCCCCCCCCCGCAGAAGAACAGTTGGCGCGCGCGCGCCCCTCTCCCCCCTCTTCCCCCCGTGAAGATGATCGCTGCGCGCCCTGGGGGCCTTTAAATCTTTTACTTGTAGTTGCAGCAGCGTCTGTGAAAATGGAGCGCTGCCGACGTCTCCCTTCCCTTGCACTCGTTGGTTCCCTCAGTGTCCCACCTTCTTCTGACATCAGAAGAAGGCGGGACACTGAGGAAACCAAGAGCGCGAAGGGAAGGGAGACGTCGGCAGCACTCCGTTTTCACAGACGCTGCTGCGACTGCAAGTAAAAGATTTAAAGGCCTCGGCATCGCGGGGTGAGGGTAAGCACTGCGGCGGTGCCCTCTAGAGGTGGGCGCCCTCCTGCGGTGCTTACCCCGCTTACCGCATCGGCACGGGCCTGCTTTGAATTCAGTTAGTCCAAGACTTTCAGCTAGCTGGTTAGATTTCTCCATAAGCAGTGGACCACTGACAGAAAACTGTCTGCTCCTGACTCGAGAAAACCACCGAAGAAGAGCATCTTCTACCTCCTCAGCTTTTCCCCCCCCCCCCCCCCGTTTTTGTTTCTGGTGTGGATTTGTATTGTTTTGCCAGTCTTCCAGATGCTGATCTTTCTGTTTTAAGATTTGTGAAATTTGACTGGGATTGACACCATATTCTTTAGCAATAGATGCTTCACTTTGTTTGTTTTCTAATTTTTTAAGAACTTCTATTTGTTCAGCCAGTGTTAAATTCTTACAGTTCCGCCGCAACGACGACGACCCCAGTGCACGCTCTAACAACATTCTTCCACTTATTCTGCCTGTGGTAGTTAAAGGGGCAGTAAATTTGAAATCTCGTTGGTTGCCACGCGCCAATCGGCTTCCATATTCCATGTACGCGCTTATGCGGAGTCTTTCCTGCAGAGGAGCAATCTTGAACCATGCATATAAGTGAATCTTGCACTTATCAGTGGTGCGCTAAACCAAAGTTTGTCCCCATAGAAATTGATGGTGCCAAAAACGGGACTGAAGTACGGCATGCAGTTAAACAGAGCATGCGCTTATCCGAAGTGCACTTAAATGGAGTGCACTGTATTTGCATGCAAATATAGCTCATTATTATTTATCAGGGATATCCTGAAACCCAGACTGGCTTGCAGCCCTTCAGGACTGCAGTTTAACACTGCTGCTCTAGTTCATTTTAGTGATTTTTTTTGTACCTCCTGTTCTCTTTTACTTTATTCTTTCTGGGTTTGATATCTATTCTGTATACCAATATCTGCTCAAAGTCTCTTATCACACCCATAGAGTACACAAATTATGCCCTCTCTCCCTTTATGTTACTTGCATAATATGTATACATATATGCATACCCAATCACTTATCCTACAGTATAAGAATACACTATACACATACATAAGGACACTCAGTCCCTTTGCTCCATTTCTGTAACAATTTCCTTCAATAGTTAATTTCCATTAGCTACTGGCAGGGGAGAAAGGGTGAAAATAAAAAGACAGATTGTCCACTTCACTTGTAATTACCAACTGAAAAGACCCAATAGGGAGAAGAAGAAAAAAGGAGAACCAAGTTTTGAGCACAACATCAATCAGCCTGGCAGCCTTGTGTGGAAGATCATCCCTCTGTATCTGACTTATATTATCAGGCTGTGCTCTTCTTCTCCTCTCCCCATCCTTCCTGTAGTACCCAGCACCCTCAGACAAGGAAGGGAAGAAATGGTTTCTGAAGTGCACAGCAGTGACCAGGGGGCAAGTTCTCGTACTTTTACAAGTTCAGCCACAGAAAAATAGAACACAGACAAATCTATGAATCGAGTCAAGAAAATAAAACTAATCTAGCCTCTCTTTTTTGGCCTCAATGTATTATTCTATTTTCCTCCTTCCCATTTGTTTCTCGTATTTTTTTCTTTCTCTCTAATTTTCTATTTCATTTGGCTTGTGATGGATTTGCTTTGTGCAGTCTCTCTCTGTCTTATACCCACTCATTCTTGCTTTCTTACTCCCTATTCCCAATCTTTCCTAGCTTCCTAATCCTGGTGCCCATCTTTGGATTCTCACCTTCTTTATTCTCTATTCCACTGCTCTTTTTCTATACATGCACTTAAATATACGTGTACATCTACGACTGGAGATATGTCTATTTTATAAGCTATGAGAGCCCTTCTGCACAGTTTAAAACACAGGTAGGTGGAATTTTTTCTGAAGTGATGACAAAGAAGCAGACATGATGAAGGGTTGTTAATTCTTCTGGAATAACTGGATAAAAAGGTGCCTGACATGGCTGTGTTTCGCCCAGCAGGGCTGCTTCAGGTGCAATACTTGTAGCTTATGGTGTGATACTGTCACATCACCCAAGGTAAAACAGATTCCCCCCCCAAACCCGTGTCTGGAAACTATGTTTTACCTTGGGTGAAGTGACAGTATGAATGAGCAGAGATTTATTTATTTATTTAGGCATTTATATCCCACACTTTCCCGCCCATGGGCAGGCTCAATGTGGCTTACATTAGTTCAAAAAGGCTAACAGCAGTATAAAAGGGCACTTCAATCTAGTAATAGACAGACACAGTAAGGGCGAGGTAGTTGGTAGGGAGAGACAGAGGGAGAGAAGTGAGAGAGGAGGTAAGGAATGCAGTATGGTCGCACAACATAATGGGTCAGAAAACATTAAGGCAGTGCTGAGCTGCAGGGTAAGCTGTCCTGAATAAAGCAGTCTTCAGGGAGATTCTGAAAGCCTGTTGTTCAGAGGTAGCTTTTACTGAGTTGGGCAAACCATTCCACAAACGTGCACTGATGTAGGGAAAGGTAGATGCGTGGCTGGTTTTATACTTGAGGCCATTGCACGAGGGGTAGTGGAGACGTAAATAGGATCGGGAAGATTTGCTCAAGTTCCTTGGTGGCAAGATGATAAGATTATCCATATAAGCTGGAGCTTCGCCCCCTCTCTTCAGTTTAGGCACCAACCGAGAATTTTCAGTGGCACTGTCCAATTAAGTGCCACTGAATATGCCTGGTTAGCCCCTGACAAGCAATTTAAACAGCTAGGAGACATTTCTGGCCATTTAAATTGCATTGAATATTGACCCCCCCCCCTGCTGTCCTGTTCTTCTTTTCTTTATGATCACCTCACCCTCTTCTGTCCCTATTTCTTTCTCTCTTCCATGTCACTCCTAATGGCCATTCCTCCTTTTACTGCTCTCTAACCTACCAGGCTACACGTGGCCCCATGGAAGAATTGAGGAACCCACATTTTTGTGCCACTATTTACGGTCACTGGCCAAGCTTATTAGGCTGGACTAGAGTTACCCATACAAGGATGGAATATTGTAAACAAGTGACAAGAATTTGTAATATGACAGTGCATATATCTCAGCCAGTGGCACACCAAGGGGGGGCGGTGGGGGCGGTCCACCCCGGGTGCACGCTGCTGGGGGGTGTCGCGGCGCGTGCCTGCTCCTCCGAGTTCGCTAAACTTTGTTCGTTCGCTGCAGCTCCCTCTGCCCCGGAACAGTTTACTTCCTGTTCCGGGGCAGAGGGAGCTGCAGCGAACGAACGAAGTTTAGTGAACTCGGAGGAGCAGGTGCGCGCCGCAGCACCCCCCCTAGCGGCGTGCACCCGGGAGGAGGTGTCATTTCGCTGGAGGGGGGAGGTGTCATCTAGCGGGGGGGGGGGCGCGCTGCACCCGGGGGGCGCATCGGCGCTCCGCCCCAGGTGCCATCCAGGCCAGGAACACCACTGATCTCAGCTCTGAGTTACCTCCATGGAGGTCATGTAAACTTACACTCCCTGCTTCTCTATATTCTTTGTCAGTCCTTTTTTTTTTCTCTTTGTTTCGTCTCCTTTGTGTTACTATCAATCCTATTAAATATCTTTTCCTTATCCTCTGCTATCTTCCCCCTTTTCCTGACTCCTGTCCCCATTTCCCGGTCACCCGGGCTCTGCTGCTGAGCTGCAGTGAATGCTTTCAGTCTGTCTCTTCTCTCTGTCATTTACTATACTATTACTCTTCGTTTTTAAACAGCATTTTTATTCATTTGTAGTACAATAATCAACATTCTAGCTACAGAAAGCAAGAATTACAAAGCCAATATGGTGGTAACTTTTCCTCCAATATCTTCACACAGAGGAGCTTATGCAAAAACTCTCAAATTCTATATAGTGTGAATTAAGTTGCGCACACAAATCTGGTCATATTCTGGATTTGCATGCACAACTTTATTGGCTTAACAACAGACTTATTTTCGAAAGAGAAAGACACCCATATTTTGACCCAAATTGGGAGATGGGTGCCTTTCTTTCATGGGCGCCCAAATCGGTATAATCGAAAGCCGATTTTGGGCGCCTCCAACTGCAGTCTGTCGCTGGAACGGACAAAGTTGACGGGGGCGTGTCGGAGGCGTGGTGAAGGCGGGAATGGGGCATGTTTATCGGCCGAGGAGAGATGGGCGTGCTCGGCCAATAATGGAAAAAAGAAGGGCACCAGAAGCGAGAATTTGGGTCACTTTTTTGGACCCTTTTTTTTCACGGAGGGAATCAGGGATGACCTACCCTGACTCCCCCAGTGGTCACTAACCCCCTTC
This sequence comes from Microcaecilia unicolor, assembly GCF_901765095.1. Classification (NCBI taxonomy): domain Eukaryota; kingdom Metazoa; phylum Chordata; class Amphibia; order Gymnophiona; family Siphonopidae; genus Microcaecilia; species Microcaecilia unicolor. The sequence goes on from NC_044035.1 coordinate 147,905,490, forward strand.
CACCAAAAAAACAGAACTTTTTTTTCCAGCCTGTATGCCACCCTCAAATGTCATACCCAGCTCCATCACAGCAGTATGCAGGTCCCTGGAGCAGTTGTTAGTGGGTGCAGTGGACTTCAGGCAGGTGGACCCAGGCCCATCCCCCCCTACCTGTTACACTTGTGCTGGTAAATGGGAGCCCTCTAACCCACCTCCAAAACCCACTGTACCCACATCTAGGTGACCCCCTTCAGCCATAAGTGATATGGTAATGGTGTAGAGTTCTGGGGAGTGGGTTTTGGGGGGATTTGGGGGGCTCAGCACCCAAGGTAAGGGAGCTATGGACTTGGGAGGTATTTTAATTTTTTTTTAATTGTTACAAGTGCCCCCTAGGGTGCCTGGTTGGTGTCCTGGCATGTGAGGGGGACCAGTGCACTACGAATCCTGGCCCCTCCCATGACCAAATGCCTTGGAGTTGTTCGTTTTTGAGCTGGGCGCCTTCGGTTTCAGATGGTTTGTGAATGCATCTGATAGTGACTAGAAAAACAGCATAAGTAGTAAGGTTTGATAGCTTTTGTCAAACCTAATTTGCATAAGTGATTTTGACAGGTGCCACTCCCATTTCCTGGTTATCAGAATTGAGGGTCTGGCTTAACCCCACTCAATCTCTACCCAAGACATATCTCTTCTGCCCTCATCCTACCCTTTATCATGACATCACCAGAAATGATATCTTAGCTCTTCCTTAAATGCTGCCCCTTAAGATGATTTCATATGAAGTGAAGTTATAACTCCAGAGCAGTGGCATAGCTAGGATAGTTGACACCCGGGGCCGGTCATTTTTTAACACCCCCCCCCCCCCCCCCCCAAAAATCCAGTACTAGGCATACCGAGAATACAAAACACTCAGGACCTATAGAGCAATTCTACCATACCATGAGCAGTAATTTGTATGAGTCACACAAGAAAAAGGAAAGCATCTTAAACACTACAGTGAGCACTAGAATATCAATTCACCTATTGTAAAGACAGATTAGTACAGATCGTCGATCCTGCACAGTCAATGCCAACCGAAAGCCATGTATTTTTCTCAAACACAGATACACCCTAATCCACTATAAAATAAGTAATCATAAACTTTCTATTTAGACAAAAATTAAACTGAACCCCCAATGCCAGACTCTGCATACAATGCAACACCACAGAAACAGAAAATATCCCCTAGTACTGTGCAAAATATAAAGACAGCAGGTGTAAATTTGAAAAAAACTAACAAATACCAATCACCACTTTACAAATTAACAAATAGAAATAAAACAAATACAGAAAATAACATAATACCATTTTATTGGACTAATACATTTAGCTTCTAGAGGCCAAAATCTTCTTCCTCAGGTCAATACAGTATGTGCTGTTACAGTATCCTATCCTGACCTGAGGAAGGGGGTTTTGTTCTCTGAAAGTTAAGTCAAAATGTATTAAAATTAGTCCAATAAAAAGATTACCTTATTTACATGTTCTATTTATAAACATTTATTAACAGCTACAATACTATATCCTAAAGCAAAAAAATAAAAATATATGTTTTATTTACAGTTTGTTGTTTCTGGTTTCTGCTTTCCTCATCTTCTTTTCACTGTCTTCCTTCCATCCTGCATCTGTCTTCGCTCTCTCTCTGCCATCCAGTGTCTGCCCTCTCTAATGTCCCTTCCATCCACATCTGCCCTCTATTTCTGCCCCTTCCATCCACCATCTGCCCTTTCTCTCTGCCCCTTCAATCCGTCTGCCCTCCCTCTCTCATCCATCCAGGGTCTGCCCTCCCTCATGCTCCCCCCTTCCATTCAGGGTCTGTCCCCTCTCTCTCTCTCTGCCCCCTCTTTTCAGCCCCCAGTTCCAGCCCCCTTATTCCACCTGCCCCTAGTTCTAGCCCCAGCCCACATCTCCCGCTTGACCCCTTTTCAGCCCCACTATCCCACCAGTCCCCAGCCCTTTTCTCTCACCAGTCCCGAGCTTCAGCCCCAGCCAGTTCTCCCTGTCCCCTTTAAAGCCCCCAGTCCCCATAGTTTCAGCCCCTGCCCCTTTTCAGCCCCCAGTTCCAGTACTAGCCCCTTTATCCCAACTACCCTCCTTTTCAGCCCCCAGTTCCAGCCCCCTTCATTCACCATATGCCTTGCATCCCCCCTTTTCAGCCCCAGACCCATTCTCCCACCTGCCCCAGGCATGGACCCATTTTCCCTCCTGCCCCCTTGTCAGACCCCAGTTCCAGCTTCAGACCTCTTCTCCCATCTGAGCACTCCCCTTCCCAGTCCCCTTCTCCCCTCTGAGCACCCCTCTGAGCTCCACCACCCCTCCCCAATCCCCTTCTCCCCTCTGAGTTCCCCCTCTCTCATGTGAGCCCCACCCCCCAACAAAAGCCGGCAGAGCCCTCTTCTCCTGCCACCACTCTGCCTTTTTTTAAAAAATCCATGCAGCGACGCAGGCAGCGCCTCGCGTCTGCCCTGCGTGTGCTGTGCAAGGGAAAATTGCCTCGCTGACGTCGGGCCTTCCCTCGCTGTGTCCCACCCTCGAAGAAATAGGAAGTTACCTTAGAAGAGGGCGGGACACAGCGAGAGAAGGCTCAATGCCAGCGAGGCGATTTTTCCTTTCACAGCACACGCAGGGCAGACACGAGGCGCTGCCTGCATCGCTGCATGGATTTTTAAAAAAAAGGCAGGGTGGTGGCAGAACACGAGAGCTGTCGGCTCTCGACAGAGCACCCCCCACCCGCTGGCACCTGGGGCGGACCGCCCCCAACGCCCCGCCCTTGCTATGCCACTGGGTGGAGGTGCTAACTGATGAGTGTAGAAACACCTTTACTCTGCCCTCAGACATACCCTCTGTAACAAAGATTTTAAGGTAATTTTTTAGCATGTGAGTAGGGCAAACTGATTTGGAACTTACCACAGGACACCTGAGCATGTCCTCCAGTAAAAGCCATTTTAAGTTGCGGTCTTACTGCAGTTTAGCAGAAGGACCCCTACATTATGTGCCCACTACAGAAAATCAGTGCTAAGCTCTTAACTTTTATTGCCATTCTAAATCTACCCCATAGGCACCCTTAGTTTAAGATCCTAAATTTAGGATTCTTGTAAAACTGCATCATTTCTACAGCTGGTCCCTTGTCTTTTGACAAAAAGCAGATATCAGGAGAAATTTGTCAAAATTTTATCAAAACTGGAAATTAAAAATCATGTTCAACCTAACCAGAGTAATAGAGTTGCATTTCTCTGTATTCATTGAAAAGCAAACATTTCATTGGTCCAAGTGAAACTAAGATCCTAAATTTAGAAACTCAACCCTAGTAGTTTTAAAGGCAACAATTTAGGATCCTGGTTCTCAAAGTAGTCTGAGCATTTTAAATATCTGTTTCTCAGACCTTTTAACACTTAATCACCCTTTAACCTAGGTTTAGGTGCCTAAGCTAACATCTATGCACCCATTTTTCCTTCCATAACACTTCCCCTATAGCTAATCAGAGATGGCTATGGTGACTAGGATCTTGTTCTAGCAATGTGGAACACATAGAGTTAAAATCTAGCATGCTTCACTCAGTTCCTCACCAGGCATCAGCACTATGTTGCAACAAGACTACTAACAATCTAAGCTATGTTTTCTGTCATGGCCAATGCCAACAGGCATGCCTGGGTAGGTGTGTCACACAAGATATGAATATAGGTTTTACTGGGAGGAAATCCAATCAAGGCACTGCTGCTTATCTCCTTACAGGTAGAGTTACTGGTTCCCTCCTGTTTCTGCAATAGCTGGAAGAAAAAGGAAATCCTTGATGGTAAATGATGCTGGGGAATCCCGGATGTAGTTTCTTTCAAACAATTATTCTTTGGCTCAAACATCCATTTTCTTAAAATTAAAGTATTGCACAGTGTACAAGATTCAATATAAACCTATTCTAGAACTTTCCTTTGATTACCAGAGTGTAAAAATTTGGAATGAAATACCATTATTTATTATTCCATAAAGCTCTAAAGACATATCTGTTTTCAACAATAGGCTAGAATTTTTTTAATTTGTTTAGTTATTTTGAAACTGGCTGTAATTTCTCTCTAAATATGACAAGGATCTCTTTTTTGTGGTCCACCTTAAATCCAATGGACACAGGTAGAATAGAAATCCCAAAATAAAATAGAATAAAGAATAGAATAAGAGAGGTGATCAGCTTGTAATTGCAGCCAAAAAATACTTCATCATTAAATGCCATCAAACTCCATGATGCCAAAGACGTAGGCTCGATTAACACCCATAACGATCTCCTCCTTGAACCTCCACGAATTGACATCACATACTTGTGTGTCATGTAACACTCCAACAAGACAAAAATATATATCCATAGTTGAAAAAAATCATCAACCTATGTAATGTAATTTCATCCTTTTTGATAAAAATTAAATAATAGTGTTCCACTCAACTGTATCATTCATGCCTCATTCCGAGGTCAAATTTAGATGAAAAATCCAAAACTGTTCATGTTCCTTCAATAACTGCTCTCTGTCCCCTCCTAATGGAGGCACATGGACTTCCTCAATAATCCACCACTCAACTTGATCAAAGCTGTGATTGCAATCCATAAAATGCTGGACCATAGGAGTAGTAACTACATGATTGTTACACCTACTATAGTGTTCACCAAGATGAGTTCTCAATTTCCTAATGGTCCATCCAACATAATATTTGTTGCAGAAACATTTAATGATGTATATAACATAAATGGAATCACAGGTGGTGACATGTCTTAACATATACTGTCGGCCAGTATGAACATCAGTCCAATCAATAATGTGTTTAATAGTAGCACAAAAACTACATTTTCCACAGGAGGAATGTCAATCAATTTGTGTCCTTTCATTTTCTTGCAAATTCGTTTCCACTGCCAGATTTCTAATATTCTGACCCCTAGATTATGCTATACATGGCCCTGCCTGAAAAACAGAATGTAACTGAAGCACATGCCAATCTCTGTATATAAAACGCACCTCCAACGTTCTAATGAAGCCAGAAGCTGGAAGCCTGAAGCCCAAGCCAGAAGCTGTAGTTGTGTAGATCGCTGTTTGCCCATGAGTGTCTGCCTCACCCTCACGTCACAATGTGATGACGTCGAGGGCGGAGCACTGACACTCGCCGAATCGCTTCGCTCACCCATTGGTACGCCACGAAATGTTACGTCCGACGCATCACGGACCTAAGAGAACGTTAAAAAAGTAAGGAGTTTCAACAGCTGGTGCAACTCAGAGGGAGGCAGGGAGGACCATGGAACTCAGAGGGAGGGGGACCCTGGAACTGGGAGGGGGGACCCTGGAACTGGGAGGGAGGGAGGAAGAGGGGGGACCCCGGAACTTGGAGGGAGGGAGGGGGGACCCTGGAACTTGGAGGGAAGGGGGACCCTGAAACTTGGAGGGAGGGGAGACCCTGGAACTGGGAGGGAGGGGCGACCCTGGAACTCGAACGGAGGGAGGGAGCAGGGAGACAGCCTTGCAACTCGGAGGGACGGAGGGAGGGAACAGCCCTGCAACTCAGAGGGAGGGAGGGAGGGAGGGAGGGTGAGAACACGTTTAGCCTAACAATCCCTTTCAAAACATTAATTGCAGAAAGGCAATACGTTGCTAGCGCCCTTTTCATTGGTTTCCGAAATGGGCCTTTTATCATAGTGTTTATATAAGATGTTAGCAACCTGAGGGGCCAATACTGAAAAATTGAAAAATCAGATTTGTCTATCCATTTGCTCCTTCAATCTGGTTTGTAACAGTAGATCTTGATTGGCACATACTCTACGATAAGCCTTTTTTTTTTTTTTTTACAACTGTAGCAGGATATCCACAATCAATAAAATTTCTGATAATTCTCTGAGCCTGCTGTTTATATTGATCTATGGAAGAACAAATCCTGCGAACATGTAAAAATTGTCTTATAGGTAAACAGTCAAATTTATTTGGGTGGCAGCTGGAATAATGCAGATAGTTATTCTGATCCATATATTCTGTGAATACTGTTGTATTTAATTGATTATTACTTTTTACTGTCAAGACATCCAAAACCTTGATTTTCTCATAATTATAATGCATATCAAATTGGATATTTGGATCTAAGGAATTTAGCCACTGCAAAAAAACTTCCAGCTGTTGACTGGTAGAAGTTCATATGAAAAAGACATCAACAATAAATCTATACCAGATCTTTATATGTGCCCACCACACAGAGACATATAAACGTTGTTCTTCAAATCTGGAAACAAATAGATTGGCCACAGTAGGGGCCATTGCTGCACCCATGGCTACACCATGTTTTTGCATGTCGAATTTATCTTCAAATTTGAAATAGTTCTTTGTGAGGATTAAATTTGCCAATTTCAAAAGAAACTAATTGGTAACCCTATTGTGTGATTGAACATGCTGTAAAGTATGCTGAATCACTTGTAATACAGCCCCTTAAGGTATGTTTGTATATAGTGGAGGAGTGGCCTAGTGGTTAGGGTGGTGGCCTTTGGTCCTGGGGAACTGAGTTCGATTTCAGGCACAGGCAGCTTCTTGTGACTCTGGGCAAGTCACTTAACCCTCCATAGCCTGCCATGAGTGGGAAAGCACGGGGTACAAATGTAACAAAAAAAAAATATCAAGAGTCACCCATTAATCCCAACTGGCTCTCTACCACGCATCTTGTCCCCATATATATATATATATATATATCTGCACTTGACCCTCAGCTATATGGTAAGTTGAATTGTAGAAAAGCATTAGTATGATATCTATGTTATTTGAATATACTATTGCATGCTTATTAGATATTCCATCGCTATTATAGTCCCTTTCCCTATGTGTCCTTCTGTCTGTCCTACCCTTATCCTTATTGGTTCTGTCTGTCTGTCCTGATTTAGATTGTAAGCTCTTTTGAGCAGGGACTGTCTTTTCTTCATGTTCAATTGTGAAGCGCTGCGTACGACTGGTAGCACTATAGAAATGATTTATAGTAGTAGTAGTAGTAGTAGTAGTAGTATTATGCTTACATCGTGTTATACATCTGTTATTTGAATTTCAGTGCTCTTAAGTGTGTATATTTTTGATCTTGTTTCATGGTAGTCCTATTATTAGGACTCAATTTGCTGCTTTCAGTTTTTCCTATTTCATTCTGTCTATGTCTTTACTTGTTAGAAACATGATGGCAAATAAGGGCCAATGGTCTATCCAGCCTGCCCTTCTACAGTAACCACTAACTCCTCTTTTTCCTAAGGGATCCCATATGTCTGTCCCATGCTTCCTTAAATTCTGACACAGTCTTCGTCTCCATTACCTCCACTGGGAGGCCATTCCAAGCATCCACTACCCTTTCCGTGAAAGAGTATTTTCTTAGATTCTTCCTAAATCTATTTACTCTTAACTTCATCCTATGCCCTCTCATTCCAGAGTTTTCCTTCATTTGAAAAAGGCTAACCTCCTGTATATTAATGCCACTGAGGTATTTAAACATCTCTATCATATCTCCTCTCTCCCACATATACATGTTGAGGTTCATGAGCCTATCACTATAAGTTTTATGGACATGGAAAGGGGACTTGATATACCAATTCTCTGTGGCTTTTGCAACTACATTCAAAGCATTTTACCTAGTATATGCAGGTACTTATTTATACCTGGGGCAATAGAGGGTTAAGTGACTTGCCCAGAGTCACAAGGAGCTGCAGTGGGAATTGAACCCAGTTCCCTAGGATCAAAGTCCGCTGCACTAGCCACTAGGCTACTCCTCCACCAAGACCAATTACCAATTTGGTAGATGCTCTCTGGACTGACTCCATCCTGTTTATATCTTTCCGTAGGTACAGTCTCCAGAATTGCACACAGTGCTCTAAGTGGAGCTTCACCAGAGACTTATACAAAAGCATTATCACCTCTTTTTTCCTGCTGGTCATCCCTCTCCTTATGCACCTAAGCATCCTTCTGGATTTGACCATCACCTGTTCTACCTGTTTGGCCACCTTAAGGTCATCAGACACTTCACCCCTTATATTGTTTTGTGCCCTTGGATTCTTGTAGCCCAAGTGCATGGCCCTGCATTTCTTTTTTCTTTTTTTATCTTTATTGAAGTTTTTACCAAACATAACATTTATGAGTGATATTACACTAATTGAATTAATATTCCATTCATTACAAAAAAATTATTCTACACAAAATAATACTCTTTCTAACGACCACAACAATATGAAATTGATCCAAGAAAGAAATAGAAAAAAAAAAAAAAAAAAAGTTCCCTGCTTAAATAAGCAGTTTCACATTGAGTTAAATCAAATAAGTAGCTACATTCCCAAGTGGGTTACTCAAAGCCTGCATACAGCGTTGCATAAGTGACTAGACTTGTACATTGACCTCTTCTCTGCTTTTTAGAAAATCGTCTAATTGTTTTTGGGTCAAAAAATTGATATTGCTTAGACTGCAAGATTAATCTACATACACATGAATATCTCAAAAGAAAATTTGCCCCGATCGCCAAAGCTCTCGAGCGCAACAACAAAAGCATCTTGCGTCTCTTTTGAGTTTCCCTGGATAAATCCGGGAAAACTCTCACTTTTGATCCCAAAAATAAAGAATCCAAGTGCCTAAAGTAAAGTCTGAGAACTGCGTCTCTGTCTATTTCCAACGCAAAGGTTATAAGCAGTGTAATTCTTTGTGTTATCACCTCAAGAGACGACTCTAGGAATGCAGTAAGATTCATTGCTCCTTGTTCTGGTAAATTTACTGATGTTTTAACATCAGTCTGTAAATAATAAGCTCTAGTTATTGGGAGCAATGAATTTTCCAGCATGCCCAGGGTCTCCGTCAGATATGTTTTAACCATTTGCGTCGGAGTAATCAACGGTGACCTAGGAAAATTTATGAATCGCAAAGTTAGTCTCTTAGATTGATTTTCTAAATATTCCAGACGTCTTAAGGTAAAGTTCTTGTCTTTTACTAAGGTTTGTTCCACAAGTTCGAGCTTTCCAACTTTTTCAGACAGTCTTTTAACTTCAGAAGCTTGGCTTTCATTAGACTTTAATTGAATCAACGCAGTCTCTGACAAAACTTTTATTGTCCCCATATTTTTTAAAATTACTGTTTGTGTAATGCAGATTGGGTCTTGGAAGTCAAGTCCCAAAGTGACTCCAAAGTCACTGCGGCAGGTTTTACTACCTCTCCCATTATACAATCCGGTAGAGGGGCTTTTGAAACTTGTTCCAGTATACTCACTGTCCTTGATGAAATGACAGGAGTAGTTGTTATTTCTGGTTCCTCCAAGTTTTCAGCTCCAGTTCTCTTCTCCTGAAAACTCCCTCCCTGCTCAGCCTGGTCTCTCTCCATAGCGGCAGGGTTTGCTTGGAGATTCTCCCTTCTGGGTTGTGGGGGCGCCGCACGCATGACAGGGCTAAGGGAAGCCCTGTCTATGCTGCTGTCCTGCTCCAAAGCGCAGGCTCCCGCAGTTGGCGTAGATACCATCTCAGGACCGGGCAGCACCGAGAAACGGTCCATCGTCGTCTGCTGCAGCTGGGGCATTCTGCTCAGGATGGAGGGAGCCTCCCGGACCCTGCCTCTCCGCTTACCCATCGTCCGACGGGTAAGGTGCTCACAGCAGCGTTCGCTAGGGACGAATCAAAGCGTGTCCATAGATGCTACTCAGTCCGTCGCCATCTTGGATCTCTCCTGACCCTGCATTTCTTAGCATTAAATCTTAGTTGCCAACTTTCAGACCATACTTCAAGCTTTGCTAGATTCTTCTTCATGCCATCCACTCCCTTCAGGGTGTCCACCCTATTACAGAGTTTGGTATCATCCACAAAGAGACAAACCTTACCAGAAAGCCCTTCTGCCATATCATTCACAAAGATGTTAAAAAGAGCTGGCCCTAGGACAGATCCCTGTGGCACACCAATGATAACATCCCTTTCCTTGGAGCAAGCTCCAATCACCACTACCCTCTGTTTCCTCCCATTTAACCAGTTTTTAACCCAGTCAGTCACTTTATTTTACTATTGTTATGCTATTAACAAAATTCTAAGTTTGATTTTAAACTGTACCTACAGTGCACCGCCTTGGGTGAATCTACTATAATAAAACTCACCCTCAACGTTCTGAAGACAACGTTCTACATGGATTCATGGTGGTGAAGCCAGAACACTGATCATGTCTCTCTGCCCCGCCCTCGCATGACGGACCAATCAGAAAAAACACCCTCAACATTCTGAAACACAAAGGACCATCACAACACCATTCCCAGCCAACACTAGGCAACGTAAGACGGACCAATCAGAGGAAACTATGTGACAATAAGGGAGGAGCATTCCCCAGCAGAATGGCTCATTATCTGTGCAGCATGGAGAGCACAGAACCACCGCTGGAACGAGAGAAGAATATTCCTGCTGTGGGTATGTGCAAAAATAGACCGGGGGAGGGGGGGGGGGGAATTTTTAAATGCCTAATGCCAGTACTGAAGAGTGCCAGAGGGCCTATAGCACAGACTATATTTGGGATTGCTTGACATGGAGTCAGAGGAGCCGGAAAACAACGTGCCCGTCACCATCTGGGACATGGGCGAACAGGACAAGCTGCGGCCCAGCTGGAAGGATTACCCGCGACCCAGCCAGCAGCAAACAGCGACCAAGGAAGGGGGAGGAGTAGGGAAACACGCGAAGCGTGTTTCCCTACTCCTTCCCTGCCTAAGAATCGCTGGAGATTGGCTGCCAAACTAACGAAACAACCGCACACCGACGCACCACCTCCATCATTCGAAAGGCATCCACTGTTTCTTCAACAGAAATGCAAACTAATAATACAAAACAAACAAAGAATACATGGTTTCTCAGGTGGCTGCAGGTAACTCCCCACCCCCTTCCTCTTCCCCTTTTGCCGAAGCAGCCAAGGACGTGCCCAACCATCCCCAGCCTCAGGCAAGCTGTCTCCCACATCGGGGATTCCCCGAGCACCCGGAAAAAGATAGCGCTGATTCCTGTAGTGCATAAATGTTCCAGCATTCCCCTGCAGCCGGCCTGAAATGGACCAACCATACCGGATCACCCCCCGACGGCCCGAGACCGTGCTCTTCTCCCTTCCGCCAACTTAAAACAACCATCCCCGTCCTCAGGCAAGCCGTCACCCACCTCCAGGATGCCCAGAACCCCAGCCCAATGGAAAAAGATGGCGCTGCTTCCATCAGCACATTTCTCTTCCAGCATTCCCCTACAGCAGCCCTGAAACAGCCAAAAAATACCGACAGACAAAGAACGTGCTCCTCAACCTTCCGCCCATCTAAAACAACACTGCTGCCTCAGCACAACACAAAAAAAAAACATGGAAAAAAAAACAACACTCAACAAAGGCTGACCCCCCCCCCCCCCTACAACCACATTTACATTTCACCAACAGAAAGACCCCCTCCACAAACCTCCTTGACAGACAAAACCACACACACACAATACAACAGAAACACACCCTCAAAGCCACACACCAATCCAACCCACTTTGCCAGCACAGCACAGCACACCCCCCAACCCCCAAGCAAAAAACAAAACAAAACAAAACAAAAAAAGATACACATCAACAACCTGCACACACACCGCACCCTCACACACTCACACACACACACACACACACACACACAAAATAACTCTGTGACACATACACACACAAAAAAAAAAAAAACCACATGCTAGCGCCCGTTTCATTGGTTTCGGAAACGGGTCTTTTTTACTAGTCTCTTCATAAAGGCGGTTAATAAATCCCAATTAAAAAAATACTCCAACAACCTGCTTGCTTCTCTAATAGAACTGGCCATAACTTTTGAGGCTGTTATAGAGGCTGTTATGTATTGTTTCTTTCACATTTTTTGGGGGTGGGAGGGGGTCAGTGACCACTGGGGAAATAAGGAAGGGTTATTTCTTTATTCTTCAAGTGGTCATCTAGTCTTTTAGGGCACATTTTTGTGGCTTTGTTGTTTTTAAAGCAGGTCTAGCTCAAAACCTCTTAGTTTTAGTCCTGGACATTTTGCTTTTGTTCCATTATGGCAGAAAAACGTTCAAGTTTTAGGAATGCCCTAATCCCACCCCTAACATGCCCCCTTGTGATTTGGATGTACTGCAGATGAAATGCACAGACAAACGTCTTCAAAATAAGTTTCAAAAATAGCAATTTCAACATTTTGGCAAGCAAAACATCCAAATGCTGCTTTATGCCACTTTTTAAAGGTTTTTCTCTTTTGAAAGTGAGCCCCATACTACATTTGTTAATAAGATTTAAAAAAAACATTTATAATTTTATGTTATTATTTTTCTTAATGGGTATCAAGAAATAGCTAACTGTGGAGTCATAAGGTGTACTAACAGATTTAGCAGTACTAAATGATAAGATGTCCATAGGAATATAATAGGTGTCTTATCTTTTAGCTTACGCTAATCATTTGTGTGCACTAAATCCATTAGTGCACCTTAGTAAAAGAACCCCTATATAAAGAAAAAGAAAAACAGACAGGAGGAAGAAATTGATAGTAGCTAAAGAGAGCAGAGTGTGACTGTTTTTCTTTACTTAATTCTCATGAAAGTATGGGTGCTCTTTAATCCTATTCCTTTTCACCCCCACCCACCCCCACACACACACAGACAATATCATACAACAGATTGAAAACAGTATTCTGCATGAATTTCTATCTCTACCTGTTCTTTTTTTCAGTTCTGGAAATTATTGCCTTTTGCTTCAGAAGACAAAAACATTGTGTTAGATTTGAATGTCTGTGTGTGTGTGTGTGTGTGTGTGTGTGTGTGTGTGTGTGTGTGTGTGTGTGTGTGTGTGTGTGTGTGTGTGTGTGTGTGTGTGTGTGTGTGTGTGTGTGTGTGTGTGTGTGTGTGTGTGTGTGTGTGTGTGCATACATATGTGCCAAACCAATTTTTAATAATTGGAGCTTATCTTCCAAGTTTATTCTTTCTTTATTCTGTTTTTAGCTACTACCTCCCAATTCAGACTGCCTGAGCCAGCCCTAAGAAACTCTGCGGGTGATCATTCTAAGCAACTGCGATTCAACACAAACAAAAGTGTGAATCACAGTAGGAAGAAGTCATTAGTCATAAGCACAAAGGACGGCGGGCCGGTAAGAGGGACGTCCTTTGGCAGTTCTGCAAGAAACATGTCCTTGTTACTGTATTTATCACTATGAATTTTCCTTATATTTCCCATACCTGGATGTCCGCAACTACATGCACTGTACCTGTGGAACATGCAGTTATAGGAAACATAAGGAACATATATATTTTATTGTGTATATATGAAGAGGTTCGCACACTTGATAATGATCCATATAAGGAAGACATACTCATCCAGATAAGGCCCCGCATGCATGATGACAAGCCATGCACGTCATGGATGTCCATGCATGATGGCCATCCACATGCGGACCCATTATATATGCCAGGATGTCCACATGCTGACCCATCCATATATGGGATGGTTGTCCATATATGGAACTGTGCATGTAAGGACGTCCATCACGTATGGACGTCCATATAAGACGATGCACATTTTTCCAACGGTTATTCCCTGACAAACATCTTTATAGTGAGAGCCAAACTTCAGCAATGCTGAAAGCTTGTGCCTGGTACACCTTTGTCTCAAGCACCGGCGCATTCTTTTTATGCACCGCCACCACCTGCCTCCCCAGGACTGTCTCTATTCAAGCCTGGTGTCAAATAAGAGACAGGTTGGAAAGGTAAGTGTTTGCTTCCCCCCCCCCTCCTGGGCTATCAGGTCCCCCTCCTGTAGCTACACATTTAAGAGCTCCCTCAGCAATGTAAGCACTAACTGTAGTCTGCATTCAAGGGTAATCAGTGATATGTGCACGTGCACATTCATTAATAGAATCTATGTACTAGAAAGGAAAACCATTCCCACATCCCTAAAATACAGCACACAAATGGTACTCTCTGTCCTCATGTCCACCTCAATGACATCACCTGTACATTGTAATGTCCCCTCCCCCCAATCAGTGTTGTGTATCTCTCCTATTTGATTTCCAAATGAATTTGTGTGCTGAAGGAAAAAAGGACCACCCCCTGACTTCTGGTGTACAAACGTATATCTTGCAGAAGATTTGGCATTCGGAGGGACCTCGAGTCCCTGATGTGCAGATTCCGCCGAATAAAGCAGGAGAGCCCTGACATGATAAGGGCAGTGCGACGGCGCCTCAGGGCTCGACGTAAGTATTATAAACAGGGCACCTGTACTCATTTGTAAATGTATTTATTTAATAATACTCTAAAACATAGACTGCTGTCTGCGTAATAATCAAGAGTCAGATATAATGAATATCAAATTAGGCCTCACAAGCCAAGGGTACCAACTAAGTGAACACACCTGACTAGGCTATCATCATAGGCCAACCACCACCACCAGAAAAACTACAGAGAGCAAAAAAACTCAACATATATAGAGAGGAAAAAAAGGCAGTCTGCAGTAAAAACCGGAGGGTTTGTTAATGACTAATTCTTCATTTAAATACACAGGCAGCATCCATGCGGAGCTAGTAAGCAACTAAATTGTGCTAGCGGAAGAGTAATTAAATATGGTGAGAACTAACAGGGGCAACAAAATGTAAGGAATTACGGTTTGAAGTATAGAATAATTCACCACAAAAGCAGAAGTACTTAGTTTGATCCAAAAAGGAAGAGCAGAACTGCTTGTTTCATGAATCACTCAAAATGGGTGAATCTTCCGAAAGAAGGAAGCAATAAAGTCCAAAAATTCAATAACTTCTCCCGACATCCAAACACAAACTTTTTTTCCGTTGATCCATGTAGTATAAACCAACCAGTCTCTCTCTCGACAGTCAGTGAATTCCCTCTGTTTTGCTACTTCATTAGGAGAGGGTATGCATAACTTCCATCTTCCTTACTGCATACAACTTTCAACAAAATGGCAACAGATTATAAAGACGCTCTTGCGATTAATTCATTAATTATTCTGATGTCATTTCCTAAAGAAATCTCCATATGTTGGATAGCCACAACGTCACTTCCTTGTGTCTCAGTGTATCAGTAAAACGCCTCCCATTCCTTCGGACCATTCAGGCCCTTAGGAGCTGTCGTGTGTAAACAGTAAATCCACCTTTGCTCTTTCTGATGTAGAACCCTTGAGATATCACCCCTTCTACCGTTGTCTGGTAACAGTTCAATCACAATGCAACGAAGTCGGTCAAATGAATGGTTGTAAATAACACAGTGCTTTACTAAAGGCATGTGTACTTTTTCTTTTTGAATACGTTTATGTTCAATCAAATGCGTTTTAAGCATGCGTTCAGTTTGTCCGATATATCTAAGACCACAGGGGCAAGTAATCATATAGATCACTGCCTTGGAAGTGCAATCAGTTGTATGTTTCATACATATGCATTTGTTGTTAATATCATCCAAAATCTATTGGTTCTCACCATATTTAATTACTCTTCCGCTAGCACAATTTAGTTGCTTACTAGCTCCGCATGGATGCTGCCTGTGTATTTAAATTAAGAATTAGTCATTAACAAACCCTCCAGTTTTTACTGCAGACTGCCTTTTTTTTCTCTATATATATGTTGAGTTTTTTTGCTCTCTGCAGGTTTTCCGGTGGTGGTGGTTGGCCTATGATGATAGCCTAATCAGGTGTGTCCACTTAGTTGGTACCCTTGGCTTGTGAGGCCTAATTTGATATTCATTATATCTGACTCTTGATTATTCCACAGTCAGCAGTCTATGTTTTAGAGCAAACATACACTTATAGTTTCTAAGTTTATTGCTCTAAGCAGATTTTTGTATTTTTGATAATTGAATTTATATTCTGCTAATATGGCTCAAAATTGGCAATCTGGTTTAAGATTCTCTGCGGATCAGAAATCCTCAATCTTACAAGCTCCTACATTGTCTCAGTGGGGTACAACAATGATAGATAATGCCGATATTTCTGAATTATTAGAGAAACATAAAAAAAACTCTTTGGATGGGAACTCCATAGTGCTACACTTGTAGAGTACTACAAATTAGAAATCATCGCAAGAGACCTACCCTGTATAGAATAACATTGGGACCCTTTTACTAAGGTGCACCTAAAAGTGGCCTGTGCTGGTGTAGGCGCATGTTTTGGATGTGCGCTTGTCCATTTCCTCAGCACGCCTGGAAAAAAGGCATTTTGTTTGTGCCGGAAAATGGACATGCGACAAAATTAAAAGCAACATGCGTCCATTTTTGGCCTGAGACCTTACCAACACCCATTGACTTAGCAGTAAGGTCTCACACGCTAACTGGGCGGTAAGCGTTCAATGCGCGTAAACTGCTGATTACCGCCAGGTAACCACCATGCGGTAAATAGAAAATATATTGTACCGCGTGTTTTAGGCATATGCCAAAAATGAAATTACGCCCGGGTATGCGGTAGCTGGGCAGTAGTGCCAATTTGACACATGTTGGACGCACATAGGCATCAACGCGCCTTAGTGAAAGGGCCCCATTGAATGCTGGTTTTAATTGGCACCTAATCTGGGTGGCATTTATAGAATTGTCTCCCTATTTGTATAATTATGAAACTCTTGCAGGGGAGCAAAGGGTTTAAATGCTAATGCTAATGTTACTAATATTACTGGCTGATGTATATTCTGTATCATTGTAATGTAAACTCTCATTTTTGTCATCAATAAAAAAGCATTTACCTTAAATGCCACACCAGCCTGAAGGCAGGCCCAGAGTTTAACAGAAGGAATAGCAAATGAGTAGCCAAAAGGGTTTGTGCTATAACATCATAAGAATGAAAAAAAGTTTTTTCCTTTATGGGACAGAGGATTTGGATCTACCCAAATGTGGCTTGCGGCACACAAGAAAGATGCAAATTGTTTCATGCGTCAAGAGATGTTATCTATTGAGGTTTCCATTTTTCTTAGGAACCCATGTAAATGTATCGTTTCCTATGCTGGAGTTAGGTATCAGTTCTTTCTTCTGGATCAGTTGCATGCTTTTTTTGGAATTGAAAAAGTTAGGGGTTTCACAGATAACCCAGTCTGCAAACAGGGTGCGTGATAGTTAAAAATATAGGGGTGTTAATGTTAAGCCTTATTACTTATAAGTTCTCTTTTTCTATGCTCCATAGTTACCTATTTGATTTGACTGGGGTCTAATGCAGGGGGTGATACCTACATTTTTATTCTTATGCATTTCTTTTTATTTTGGTTTTAGCTTCCTTTGTTACTGACACAAGTGGACACTTGTATAATTTGCACAAATGTTGAAAATAAAAAGTTGAAAAAAGAAAGTAAGCCCCAGCTAGAAAATAATAAAAGCGAAAAAAAAATTCTCCAGTTAGAAATAAATGTATGACAGAGATAATCTGTTGTAAAACATGCTGACAATTATAATTCTAAATAGAACAAATGGTGTTTAAATTAGAATAGATTTGATTAACTTGTATCTTTTCTATCAATCTCACAGAGCCCCTATCCCACCCTGACTGCTCATGCACAAACAAAATCTCATTTGTCTCCCCCCCTACCAAAATGAGAGATTTACCCTGGAGACCCTCCGCTTCTAATCCTTTTAATCTCATTCTACAGGGCACTAACAATTGGTGTTGACCCAGTCTTGGCTTTCGCCTCAGCTGCTGACTCTTCTGGTCCTAGTGCCAAAAAGGAAGAAAGGTGTTCAGTGTCCTGTGCCTAAGCTCTGTCTGATGTTATTAATCAGAGAGGATTTCCCAGGGCACTAGTGGAAACTGGGCTGCAAATTAAGGTTACCCTGCTGGCAATAAGTGTGTGCTAATTCATTTCAAGGAATAAATAAATTCACATACACACATAGGAGAAGAGTCTATATATGGTGCCTAAAAAATCAGCACAGAAATCAATGCCGACTAAGCATATTCTATAAGCGGTGCCTAGATCTAGGTGCAGTATACAGAATACACTTAGTTGATATCTCAGGGCCAATTGCACTAAACTTAATGAGCCAGCAACGTGTTTTTTTAAACTGGTTCTAGCCAGTTTAGCGCGCAAGTAGTAAACCGGGACATGCACAAAAGGGTTCTTCAAGCCATTTTCCTGTCACGGTAGCAGCTAAGGAAAATGGAATGCAAATGAGCTCATTACTATTATAATGTGAATGCGATGCGATGCACTACTGTTTCCGACCCCATGCACTGTGGAAAACCTAACGGGAAGTCTACACCTCTCGTTGGGGCTGCTGTGTGCGGGACCCATGCAGAGGAGGATGCCCATCGCTAAAATCGGAAGAAACAAAAATGTCCAAGTGCTCGTCAGGGAAGTCCTTTCAAGTGCCTAACACTTGGATGTCCTTCACTCAAAAAAAAAAAAGGACGTCCCTGACGAACACTTGGACATTTTTTTTCTTCAGATTTTGTGATGGGTGTCCTTCTCTTTGACGCATTTTTCTTACGACTAAGGTGCCCGAACCAAAATGACCACCGCCGGAGAGAATCGGGGATCAGGACGTGCGAGAACGACCAAATCAAAACTATTTGGACGTCCCTTTCGATTATGCCCCTCCAGGTCTCTCTCAGCCAATCACAGCTCTGATGTCAGAGTCATGTTGAAACTAGCAAGGTTTTGGTGGGTTTGGTCCTTAAATAAAAGTAATTAGCAACAGGAGAAAAGACAGTGCTACTATTTTCTCTGTTAAGCCTCAGACCCTGGAACAGTTTTGGTGGAGGGCAAGAAAGCTTACAGGAATGAAGCATTTATTTTATCTGGGAGACTTGCTACGAGGCATATTTTCAAAGCACTTTGGGAGGCTAAGTTCCATAGGTTTCTATGGAACTTTGGGAGGCTAAGTGCTTTGAAAATGAGCCTCTAAATAGATGTTGAAGGATAAATCTGATAGCACTGTGCAAGTGTTTAAGTTGAGGCCCTTACAAAGATGTGTAAGTTTATTTAAAAACAGACAGCTACAACAAGCAGACAAGAGGGATTAGGTGAAAACTGGCAAACGGATAAAAGCTTTAAAAAGATAAAATTGCTCTACTATCAAGGGAAGTATTATTTTTACAGTCTATGTGAAAAGAAGCTTGCTGCAGAGACCACTGACAAATATAAGTAATGCATCTTTATAAATACATTGAGCACATTCTCAGTTGCTAACTAATATTGATGGGTATAGGGATATAAGGACAGCAGAAAGAAAAATGCGGTTGGGAGGATGTTTGGCAGTAAGCTGAATTGATGGACATATATGTATCACCTTTAGACAAAATAAAGATGTACTAGTACACCTAGTCAGATCTAAATACCATTCTCAGGAACCCTTTTACAAAGTGGGAATAAGCCCAACTGCACGCTAATCTGGAGCTATTGCTGGCCCAATGCGAGCGCTGGATGTAGTTCCAGCCACAGCGGCGCAGCATTTCCCTCACTAAGGAAAACTGGCCTGTATTTTTTAGCATGAAGCTAACCCAGTGGTAATTGGGCAGCACCGTGACCTATCCAGTTATTGCTGGTTAGCATGGGAGCCCTTACCGCCACCTGACATTGGAGCATGAAATTGGAGCATTAGTGCTTCTCAAGATACTGAGGTATTCAGGGTGGGAAAGAGTATGAGCAGGGTTATTCTTTTTCCCTATACTTCTTCAGGATGTTTATTTCAAGGCAAGAGAATCTATATCATGTCATAATGTATTATTTTCTGGGATATGGTGATAATTAAGTTTTTTTTTTTTATTGTCAGCCAGTTTTCCTGTGAAATCTTTTTCTTTAGTTTGGGATGATTATAACACACACTTTTACCGATTAATTTTCACTCCCCTTCCTGAGCAATTATGTGTTGTACTAATATTCAAGGTAAACTTTCTAGCTCTTAAATCCTTAATCCTGTATTATATGATAATAAAATTTGAAGCGTAAGTGCCCCCTACCCTAATCATACATTGTAGGCAATAAAGGATTACAAACTTCTTTAACCTGAAGATGATTCACAATGTACAAACAGCAGCAGATCAGTCAATTATGTCACTTGGAGGTGTATTTTCAAAGCACTTAGACTTACAAAGTTCTGTAGTAATCTATGGAACTTTGTAAGTTGCTTTGAAAATTAGCCCCAAAGTCACCTATGTCATACAAAGAGAAGATCTCTCTGACATCACTCAAAGAATAGTTAAGCTCTGGAACTCATTGTTGGAGGATGTGGTAACCGGTTAGCATATCTGGGTTTAAAAAAGGTTTGAACAAGTTCCTGGAGGAAAAATCCATAGTCTGTAATTGAGATTGACATTGGGAAAGCCACTGCTTGCCCTGGGATTGATAGTATGGACTGGTGCTGCTAATTGGGATTCTGCCAGGTAATTGTGACCTAGATTGGCCTCTGCTGGAAGCAGGATACTGGGCTAGATGGACCATTGGTCTGACCCAGTATGGT
Organism: Microcaecilia unicolor; assembly: GCF_901765095.1. NCBI lineage: Eukaryota > Metazoa > Chordata > Amphibia > Gymnophiona > Siphonopidae > Microcaecilia > Microcaecilia unicolor. The sequence goes on from NC_044035.1 coordinate 147,925,900, forward strand.
TATTCTTATATTTTTATGTTCTTATGTTCTTCCAATATTAGCCCAGAATGCAGAAGCTGAAAGGGGTTAAGTAGAACTCAGAACTGCTATTTCAATTATCTGAATGAAAACAAATGTAGTATGATTTTGTTGATTTTGATAGCAATTATGATAGGTCTTATCAGTAAGGTGGACCCAGGAATAGCGAGCAGACTGAGGTCCACATATAGGCTTTCCAAAAGGCATTCCCACATCCAGGGGAGTGGGGGGTTAGGCATGGTCTTCCTCCTGTAGCAGCTTATTTCCCTTCAGGCCTGGAGGCAGCCAGGTCTTGGCTGTATGAAACCCAGAACCAAGACTGGAGTATTGGATACTGAGGGAACTCATCAAGAAGACTGGGAGCAAGAGTACACCAGCACTAATTGAAATGACTTAGCACAGGAGTTAGGCCGAATCCTAGTAGAGGACTGATACAGACAAAACAAGTCTCCATAGAGTAAAATCAGGATTGGAGCAAGAAAGAATGCAACATATAAAACAAAACCCAGAACAACACTGTAAAAGTACAGACTAAACTGTGGCAAATAAGCCAAAGATTAAATATAAATTCACCAGGAGGAAGTAGCAAATCATGGTGTGGATGGCAGTGACCAGCTCACCAGGTGGGACATACTGACCCATGCTGCTGAATATCAGCACTGACTGTTCATATCAGGAGCGGGGCATTTCAGGGGCAGAGTCAAGGAGGAACTTGGAGTTATGCAGGTGCCGGGGATATTCTGTGCCTGTGCCCGCACAGCTAATCAGGCATGTAGGACCGCATATAAAGCATTCCTAACTTTGCTCAGTTAGTTATGTGGGTGCCAGTAGTGAATATTGGTTGGCATCCACATAACTTCTAGGTAGCAGGTGGTATTTTGGAAAGCTCTCCCCTCCCTCTCAACCACCTCCAATGTGATTTGCCCCCCTCCCATTCTGCTCCCTCCACAAGTTTTAAAGACCCCCGATCTGATCACTCTCCTTCCTTCCCCTCCCCCTCCAAGGTCAATCTTCCCTCTCTCCCCATCCCCTTTCTAAAAGTAAAGACCCAACCCCAATCCGGTCCCCAAAGACAAAAGACCCACCCTGAGTCTATCCCTCCTCTCTCCCCCTCCCCAAAAGCAAAAGCTCACCCCAGAAAGGTGCACACCTGATCTGATCCCCCTTCCCTCCTCCTCCCCCAAAGCCTTCAATTCCCAACATGAAGGGTTACAATACGTCCTCTTTTTAGAAGTAATGTCCAACTTCCGATATGTCCTCCAGGTTTTTTAATTTATACGAAAACATCCTCTTTTTGTCTATGACTAACACATCTACCCACATAATGAGAGTAACCATCTCTGGCCTATTAGTCAGTCTGGACACATGGGGATGCTTGAACTCCTCTCTGTTTCCTTCCTGGTTGAATCTATTTGTGTAGCACAACTTTAAGTATATGTCATGGAAAGACTTTCCCAGGTATCTCAGAAACCAGCTAAAGTTGTTGAGGGATATCCACTCTTCTGATAAGTACGATTGGGCTCAGATTCAGTCAAACTCAAATCTAGAAGCTTTTGAAAAGTAGATTATTTTCTACTGCTGTAATGTAAATCAGTCACTGTTTGATGTGTATTCATTAACTAAAAGTCATTTACACATTTGCTACAATTAAATACTTTCTTTTAGCAAAGGTAGCAACCATTTTTATTTTTTTTGTGTCCTCTTTCTTTGTCTCCACAAAAATAGTAACCCTATCAACATACCCTCCTCCCCCCCTCCCCAATACCCTGCTGCTGGAAGTCCCAGCAGTCATCCTATATAATAATTTGCACCTCCAACATTCTACGTCTGGATGCCTAGGTTCATAACACAATTCCCATTGGTCCGCCCTCGCGTCAGAATGTGATGACATCAGAGGGTGGATCAACGAGAGGAAAGGGAAACCAGCACCAGCCAGCCACAGAACGTTGGAGGTGAGGATTCAATCGCGGGAGAATCGCCCCCTCCCTCCTCCCCTGTCCTCCGAGTTCCATGCCCCCTCTCCTCCGAGTTCCAGACCCCCACGCCTCCTTCCCTCTCTCTCTTCCCTCTGACTGGCAGCCTGACCTGCGTGGCCCGCCCTCTTCTTCCAGTCCTCTGCCTGCCCCTCGCCTTCCTGCGTGCCGGCCTGAATTTAAAAGTTCTTACCTCGGGGTCCGCCGGCAGCAGTAAAAGGCATGCAGGCACGGCGCTTCAGCCTGCCTTCCCTTCTGTCTCAGCTCTGCCTCTGGTCCCGCCCTCATTTCCTGTTTCCAGAGGGGAAGGAAGGAGAGGGAGGGAGGGGGCCTGGAACTCGGAAGGGAGGAGAGAGAGGGAGGGAGGTGCGGGGGTCTGGAACTTGGAGGAGAGGGGGGCATGGAAATCGGAGGGGAGGGGGATATGGAACTCGGGAGGGAGGGAGACGGAGAGAGAGGGAGGGAGGGGGCCAAGCTGGAACTCAGAGGATAACCTTGCTAGTGCCCGTTTCATTTGTGTCAGAAACGGGCATGTTTTACTAGTTTTTACATAGAAGTCAGCATAGACAGGAGCAAGTAGAGATCAATCCTGCCCCCACTAGCTATGAACAATCCGGTAGGACTGGGAGGGAGCTGCTGCCAGCAGATGGGTCTGGAAGGTGACCAACTGCAAGTGGATGGGTCCTGGAAGGGCGCTGCTGGTGGTGGGTGGATTCCGGAAGAGGATCTTTTTGGTTGGAGGAGGAGGGAGGGAGTGTGAGCTGTGAAACAAAACTGAATACAAATTTTGGGCTGGTTTCGGCGATGAAGCTGAAATGGAAACTAAACATTGGTCGGCCTCTAACATAAGTATTTAATAGAACTTCATATATAGGGAACCTGTTATAAAATTGCCCTCAGTGTGTTTTAGGCCTACAAATAGGTGGGAAAATGTGGGATACAAATGTAACAAATAAATAAAATAAAAAATACGTTGTGTATTCACTAGCCAGCCAATAGTCAAAGCGATTTAGCTGGCTGCTGACTGTTAATTTTAAGTGTCTATGTTGGAGGTGTTCCGGGGATATTCAGACCTTAAGCGGCCAGATTTAGCGCCTAAATGGAACTGCATAAAAATCTGTCCTATCTTTATGCACTAACTGGTGGCCACTGAAGTGCTGAATACAGACTTAAGTGGCTATGGGTTAGCCAGCTCAAAAATAACCAGATATTCGAAGGCAAAACATGGAGAGGGCCTTACTTTGAATATCTGGGAATAACTCCATTGGCGATGAGCATTTTGCTCACTGCCAAATTATCTTTTGGACTCATTAATCTCTTTCTTTCCCTTTCACCTATACAAATAAAGAAGTACCAAGAGATGTAGACCTCATTTTGTTCTTGAAAGGGTGAGGACATAAGCCACTAAACCTCACCTGGACAATTGTTTGAAACACTATCAGTGTCAGAGCATTCTGAAGGTGAGAAACCTTATAAAGAGCAGAAGCAAAGTATTTTTGATTGCATCACAAAATACAAAAAAAATATTCACATATTAATGATGACCAACAAATTGGGCTCAGACCTATGATGACATTTGTCTAGGGCTTGCTAACCTGTGATAGGTAATGTATTCTGCTTTTCCTCTGTTTGCATTATTTCAGATAGTCTAATGACTGAGTAGAGACAGCATGCAGCTTGGATGGCTACTAAAGAGCATTGGCTACCAAAATACTGAGATTACAAGGCTGATGAATGAATGGCATAGAGTGAAGTCTGGCTGATATGGGTTAGAATGGATTGACACTGATTTGGGGATTTATTGACTCTGCAGTTATGATAGATGTCTGATTTTGGCTGATAGTGTGAGAGCATTGCGTGACAGTGTAATGAATATAGTTGAGTCTTATGTGATGAATGTGTGATTTGCTGGGAGAAGCCTGATATAGTGTGCATGGACTTTTGCTGTAAATCTTCAGCCCTTCAATACTCTATCTGACATGAAGGTCATTATCCCGGGGGGAGTTATTGTTTAGATGGTTATGATACAATTTTCACTGTTGCAACATCAAGAGAGGATTATATTTAAAATTTATAGCTTACATGCTGGATCTTTGCTTAAAATGACTGCAAAGAATCTTTTGGTTGCTTATTACATGCTTCACGTTTTCTTCACTATTCAGGTAGCCATTGTTGTTGAATTTTAAAAATCTCTCTCTAGAGGGGAAGTTACTAAACCGCGGCAATATATCACTGTTGATTCCATTTTAATTTACCGTGGGAGCCACTAACCTTCAGTAACTCAGTACTGCAGACTAGTAACTTGCACAGTACATGAATAACCAGCTTGTACTGAATTTTGTAAATTGTGCTATTTGTGAAAAAAAATAAGCCAGCTGTGAGTAGGTATTATTTTTCCACCCAGAAGCACCAGACTACTAATATGTGGCCTGAAGCTCCCAGGGGTCATCTTAAAGAAGACATTGTGTATATCATAGAGGCCATGAAAAGGTGCAAACCACACATATTTCTAGTTTTTATTTTAGCTATTTTGCTGTTCTTGAGCTGGGAGCAGACTTAAGAGTTGCAAGACAGCTGTAAATGTGCTTTTTCTGAAAACTACCCTTCTAAGGTTGTGATTTGACATTTGGCCTATGCTAATTTGTGATAAGTTGCTGGTCAGCAACTAAGACAGAGACTCCTATGACTAAGGACATCTGCTGTATCCAGATAAACAATCAAAAGGAGAAGTAAGTGGGTGTGAGCAAAATTATAGCCTTAGCAAGAGGGTGGGGGTAGTAACAGAGTAACTTTACCCATTATCCAATGAAAACTTATGCTTATATGCATGACAGGCCCTAATATAGTAACATAGTAACATAGTAGATGACGGCAGAAAAAGACTTGCACGGTCCATCCAGTCTGCCCAACAAGACAACCCATATGTGCTACTTTCTGTGTATACCTTACCTTGATTTGTATCTGTCTTTTTCAGGGCACAGACCGTATAAGTCTGCCCAGCACTAGCCCCGCCTCCCAACCACCAGTCCCTTGATTTGTATCTGTCTTTTTCAGGGCACAGACCATATAAGTCTGCACAGCACTAGCCCCGCCTCCCAACCACCAGTCCCTTGATTTGTATCTGTCTTTTTCAGGGCACAGACCATATAAGTCTGCCCAGCACTAGCCCCGCCTCCCAACCACCAGCCCCTTGATTTGTATCTGTCATTTTCAGGGCACAGACCATATAAGTCTGCCCAGCACTAACCCCGCCTCCCAACCACCAGCCTCGTCTTTGCCACCCAATCTCCGCTAAGCTCCCGAGGATCCCTTCCCTCTGAACAGGATTCCTTTATGTTTATCCCACGCATGTTTGAATTCCATTACTGTTTTCATCTCCACCACCTCCCGCGGGAGGGCATTCCAAGCATTCACCACTCTCTCCGTGAAAAAATACTTCCTGACATTTTTCTTGAGTCTGCCCCCCATCAATCTCATTTCATTTCATGTCCTTTAGTTCTACCGCCTTTCCATCTCAATATAATGAAGAAATAAATGATAAAATTTGATGGAACATGTTACTACTACTACTACTTAACATTTCTAAAGCGCTACTAGGGTTACGCAGCGCTGTACAATTTAACATAGAGGGACGGTCCCTGCTCAAGGAGCTTACAATCTAAGAGACAAGTGAACGGACAGTCCGAAAGGGGCATGATTCATCATAACAGGAAACAGAATATTCTGGAAAGATGCATATTCATTAGGTAGGAAGGGTAATTATAATTAAGATACATGTTGGACCTCATAAAACTTCCACCCAGAAACAGAACCAGCCTATCCCAAACTTATTTAAACCTGCATTATCCAGATTGCAATGGACTTAGATACAAATCAACTTATGCATCCAGCTTTTCATACATAAGTACACAACTGTGGAATGCTTTGCCCAAAACCGTGAAATCTATCCACAACCATCTTAACTTCAGGAAATTACTGAAAACCAACTTGTTTAAGAAGGCCTACCCCCAAGACCCAAACTAATCCTCTACTTCCTGCGACATAGGAAAATATGGATTGTACAAAAATTCTATCACCATCCCCTCATTATCTCTTTGTTGCCTTATACTAATGTTCTTACATGCCTATGAATTTATTATGTATTTATATTATTGAACCAGAGCCTACCGCTACGGTGTTGTGTTACAAGCCACATTGAGCCTGCAACTAAGTGGGAAAATGTGGGCTATAAATGTGTTAAATAAATAAATAAAATAATGAAGAAAGGAAGAAAAATGTATTTAAGAGGAAACAGAACTGAGGATGACGAGCCTCAGTGTGTCCACTAGCAGGTGGACATATTGACAGCTGCCAGGGAAAACTGTTTTTATTTGCTACATATTATACTGTATAGGGAGTTTATTTGTTACTATTTCAATAATTACTGATTGGCTTCTTTGACAATTTGAATAAACATTTATTATGTTTTTCTTGCCTGGAGTTCTGCCTGGGGGAGTAAAGATTTACTCGAGGGTCTACCCCCCCCCCCCCTCCAGGAGACCTCCAGAAGGTTACTTCTGTCTCAGAGGCAAGACAGAAAGTAGACAAAATGTAAGGTAGTTCTAGGAGTGTTACAACCAGAATTGCACCCTTATAGTGATTTTTGTGCCTCCATCTCCCTTGAATCCCATGCAACTATACCACCCACTCAGCCTCAGGATAGCCCTTGGTAGTGCCGCAGAGACCCCCATCCCTTGCATTAAAGACACCCCCACACCCCTCTAAGATACCTTCTGGACCTCCTCCCCTCCAGCAAATATTCCCAAGACCCAAAGACACCCTTGGACCTCCTCCCCTCTCAAAGAATCCCACCCCCTCAGAGACATCTGTTGGACCTACTGGTGCAATCCCTGGTATCTAATAGTGAGGGGAAGAAGCAAAACCTAGTCACTCCTGCTGCCTAAACTGCTGGATTAAAATGGTGCCTATCAAACCCTAGTGGTAGACTTATGGTACTACTGCTAGAGGTCAAGTTGCCAAATAACTCTTATTACCAACTTGAAGAGGAACTCTAGAGAGGCTGGGGTCTTTGCTAGGGGGGAGAAAGTTCAGGGGTGTCTTCAAGGGGTGGTAGATTTTTGCTGTAGGATCTGGAGGGGGTTTCATTATGGGATCATAAGTTTTGGTGGGGAGAAGGATGGTGGTCTAAGTGGCACTACTTTACCTCTGACCCCTTTAAGATAGCCCCCAAGAACTTCAGGCTCCCTGTTAGCAGCCTAATGCTCAGAGAGAGGACTGTGATTATGTCACAGAAATACTCAGTCCAAAAACGAAATTACAAACAATGGGGTCCTTTTACTAAGACACAGGAGGGCTAACGCGCAGTTACATAAGTACATAAGTATTGCCATACTGGGAAAGACCAAAGGTCCATCGAGCCCAGCATCCTGTTTCCAACAGTGGCCAATCTGAGAATGTTCATTTTTGGGCAGAGGGGGGTTTCTTTCATTTTGTCTTTACAGGAGAAATGTCATTAGGAATGCATGCTCATTAGAAATGAGCACAAACTTTTTCAGAAAAAGTGCACACTCTTCCAAAGCAATGCACACTCTTTTGAAAGAGGCAAAGAGTGTACAATATTTACAAAAAGTGTGCCTATTTGCAGATAGTGTGTACTCATTTAGAAAGAGTATGCACTATTTCTTGATACTTTGTGCATGACAAAGGTTTGATAGACCCCTAGAGATTCAATCTAATTGAAGGGACTATAGTTACATACTAGAATCAATTGTGTTTCGGTCTCTACATCTCTTGTAATATGTATTGCACTATTCACACGTGTGATGGTTTGTGTAGGTGTGTACTATCGTGAAAGAATGTGCACTCTTTTTGAAGGAGTGTGTGCTGTTTTGGAAGAGTGCACACTAATGACTAGGCATACAAAATATAAAAGTTTATATATTTTTTCTGCTCAATTTTGTTTGCAAATGCTCTGAAACAATATGGGGAAACCATAGTATACAGTTTTCAGCTCAAAGATATAATTTTGTTCCCCAATGTCAATCCCCTCCAAGACATGTTAACAACATGTTTTGAAGCAAAAAAACCACATAGAGTGGAGGTGCAGTGAATCCTACGAAAGTAGTCAGGTCAAGGAGAGGGGGGTAGGATAGGCTGGCTCTATCCAAAACGTCTCCAACAACATGTTTTGCACACAATCTCAAATATTCAAATCTGTGCTTTTTTTCCTCAACAGAATGCAACCAATAATTTTTCTGTAATCTTTCTATTTATACAGCTTTTATGTACCAAGATTCAAGATTCTTGTTCTGCATATATTAATTCACAAGGACAAATTGCAAAATACACAACATGTATGACTTTAATGTGAAAATTCATTCAAAACATATGCTTTTCTTGTTAGATGAACAAATACTAGTTTGTAAAGTAATGAGTGCATGCTGTTCAGGTTTCACATTTCAAATGGCCAACACACAAATTCATTCTGTTAGTTGCTCAGTATTCTAATAATCAATGTTGGTGGATGAAAGCTAAATTCTTGGTAAATCACGATAATGTGGTATATATCTGTGCACCCATTACAGATTCATCTGAGTTTTTCTTCAGGAGATACCAAGGCAACCTTACCTAATGTTTGCTATTAGGGAGGGACTTTATCATACTTCAGTAGAAATTCATCCTGTTGAATGGAAGCTTCTAATTCATTTTCAATAATCAAATCAGTAAAGAGTGAGAAAGGTTTGCTAAACCCTAGAAGTTGCTTAATCCAGTGGAAGGGACTATACTTTTTACCACAATTCATCACTTGTGCTGTGGTCTCTGAGAGGGAAGTTATCACCATGGGCTACTGTTAGGTTGAATTATTTTACCACAAGTTGTGCCATTTTAGCACAGGTACTCTTTGCATAAAATGGGATCCTGTGCTAAAATACTTGTGGTAAAAGAACCCAACTCAGTTGTAGGCCATATTGATAATCCCCTCCCCCCCCCCCCCCCAAATCTCTGGTAACAAAACTAAGGCAGACATTCATGGTATTTTGGTATCAGCCCAAAAGGCTACATATGTGGAGCTTTGTTGGGATCCCATGGACAATAGGGCATCTCTGCATTGCTAGGAGAGAAGGAATTTCCACCACTAATTGAACAGGCAGTTGAGAAATATTTTTTATTTTAATGAAAATTGTTCAGTGTCCTTGGTAACCAAATGGCAAGAATTTAAAGAAACCCTGAGAGGGATTATTATTAACTATGCTCTTGAGAAGAAGAAAATCCAGCAACAAGAGCTAAAGTAGTTGGAAAGAAAATTGAACCATAGACTTGCTACATGCTACATACTGAGGCAATTGTAACATTTGAAATATAGCTACAACTCCATATGCAGTTCCCAGGCAAGTGATTCACTTTTTTCTCCTCAAAGTATGCTACCACTCCATGGAGAATACAAGTGGCCACCTCTTGGCTCAATATCTGAAACCAAAAAATAATTGGATGGTCTTTCCGACAAGTGTGCTAACCCATTTTTCACGCCTGAGGTGGTTGGCCCTGTTGCCCATGTGGCCAATGAGCATAGTTCTTTCAATCATGTTCAAACATATTTGAAATTCATTGACTTCACTTATCCATAGGTAAATAATGATGTTGATGTGCTAGATTGAAAAATCCACAAATCAGCAAAATTGAGGGTTAACCCACTTATCCATAGGTAAATATTGATGTCTTGATGTGCTTGATCCAAAAAGCCACAAATCGGCAAAATCGAGGATTAGCCCCCTTGTCCTTAAGACCATCCAATTGTGAGTCAACTCCAGCAGTTAAAACTTGGTGTGGAGTAATAATAAATAGTAGCAACAAACTTCCAGGGGCTGATAGTAGCAACAAACTTCCAGGGGCTGAAAGCCATAGCCAATTAAAGTTAACTAGATTAATTATCTGGTTAACTTTGAACGACTATTCAAAAACATATCTTGCTAAGTTGTCACTACTAAATATATTGGCCTATCATTAACCACTATCCAGATCCTGCTACTACAAAACCAATGAGTGATACTGTCACTAAAAACTCTTACCCCACCCCCTTTTACAAAGCTGCGCTAGTAAGGTAAATGTTCTGAATGATGGAGAAGCCCTCAGAACATTTTGTCACCCACTGCACAGCCTTAGCATTTGCAGCTATTGGAAATTATATGCAGTGCGCTAAGAGTCTGACTGACTAAGTCTGGATTTCATTATTATAAGTTTGATGACTATTAGGTCTAAGAAGGCGTTACACCGAATCAAGGCCCATTTAGGGTCTTCAGTCTTTATACCTCTGGTGGACCTAGATTATGTTGCTGGTGAACTGTTTGAATGTTCTGATTTTCTTGCTTCACTGCTGGAAAATAAAGGACTTTTATAAGCTTGGGCTTCATTCGTGTCTGATTGTCCTGGAACATTATTCTTCTTCGACTTTCTTTGTGCTTATGTTGGAATGCATATTCAGTGTTGCTCAAAGTACTAGGTCAAAGGAATGTACTTACGTAAAAGTAAAAATAAATGCATGGTTTAATAATTATTAAAGTACAGAGAAAAATATGTTAAAAAGTTTACTTAAGTGAAAGTAAAGTAGTTATTATTTAATATATTACTTTTTGTATAAAAGAGCAGCGACTACAATGAATGGAACTACTGTTAACATTTTTTGTCCCAACAATTTTATTGCAGTTCAGTGCACTTGGCTTTTAATAAAACTAAATTCTAAAAATGATTGTCACTCATGGAGGTGTGCTTGTGAGGCACTATTAAAACAGCTCAGCTAAAATGGCATTCAAAACTGCACTGGCAGGAAGTGGGGTGTTCAGTCTGATGTCTTTTGACTGGGAAATCTCTTTCTGCTGTCCTAACTTAATGCACATGGGGGGTCTTTTATGAAGCTGCAGTAGTGCTTTTAGCTCGCAGTAGAAATCAGCTGGCTGTAAATGCCGAGACGCCAATGGAGCATCTCTGCGTTTACCGCCAGCTGATTTCTACTGCAAGCTAAAAACGCTATTGTGGCTTAGTAAAAGACCCTCTTACTTATCTGGTTAGCAGAATGAATATCGCCGCTGACTAAATTTTGGCTCTGCCCAGACTCTGTCCCTGGACCACCTCTAACTTAGCCAGTTAGGGGATGGCCACTTAGTAGAGATATTTAGCAGTACTAACTGCTTAAGTGCTGCTGAATATTGGCAGCCGGCGATCTCAGTGGCATTTACTTAAGCAGAAACCTCTCCTCCCTTGTTAAACCTATTTGAATATCAGTCCTGTCATCATCATTGTGACATCCAATTAAAGAAAGGCTTTCACAAAGTTGGAATCATTGTCTGTTGTTGTTCTAACAATTTTTTGTCTAATGGCAAACTCCATATGAATGTCTTCGAGAACTGATACAAGAACATCAAATGAGTGTGAACCCTTCAAACTTATTAAGGCCAGATAAGAAAATTTCCTTTCTAAAGACTCTGTCAATCCAGTGGACAGTCACCACAGTGTAAAACTTTCCATGGGATGACCAAAGGCACCTCGTATAAGAGGCTTGGGGAGGCAGAACCTCCACCTACTATCCCAGGCTGCCGGAAGCTTTCCTCTCTCCTTCCTTTCTGCTCCTAGTGCTCCAATGGTGCTTGCAAACCTGCCTTAATTGCTGCTGACAGGAACACCACAGCGATTGAAAGGTTCTGCCTCAGTGCCTCAATCTTCCCTGTGACGTGCCCTGCCCACACGAGACAGGAAATTACATCAGAGGAGACAGAACATGTCACAGGGAAGATTGGGGCACCCAAGCAGCACCTTTCAATCACTGTGGTGCCCCTTCTGGCAGTGATTAAGATAGGTTAGGAAGCATACTGTCAGACCATGGGGAGTAGGAGGGAGACAGAGATGCTGGGACTGCGGGGGCAGAGTGATAAAAGGGGAGAAACGCTGGACTTGCAGGTAAGAGGGAGGGAGAGCTAAGTGCTGCACTACTGGAACAGGATGGAAGAGGGATGGACAGGAAGAGGTGCTGGAGGGAGAGGGATAGATGCTGTTCCAGCTTGGAGGGGGGGGGGCAAGAGAAAGACTGACTGGCTGACTGACTAGGGGAAGAAAGGGGGAAAGACCCTGAAGACCTAGGGGAAAGACATATTGAACTGTGGGGGAGGGGAGTGAGAGAGAGGGGGAGACATCCTGGCACTAGGGTGGGTGGTTGGGATGAAGGGAAGAGAGAGGAGAGAGACAGAGAAGAGATGCTAGGTATAGAGGGAAAGGGACAACACTGGATGGGGGGTAGGGACACAGAGGGTCAATGCTGATCATAGGAGGGGATAGGGACAAAGAGGGGGAAATACAGAACAAGGCAAGACAAAGACAGAGGGGAAACTAATGAATATAAAGGCAGGATCGGAATGTTTTGAGGGCAGATGCTGAAACTGGAGGAAGGATAGGGACAGGTCCACAGATGGGAGATGATAGAACACATGAGGACACAGGAAGATGATGGACATGGAGAGAGGAAAAATGTCAAATATAACACATGCCCAGCTGTTCGCTCAAGTATCTGTGACATCCAGCAGCACACACATAGTTTTTAGGACACAGCCATAAACAAAGTGCTTGCTTGTTAAAGCCTCACCCATGCCCTAGATAACCTCCAGCGTTTATTCAGAAACACAGCTCGAGAGGCATTCAAAGCAGAAAAGAAACAACTCAGCAAGGTAAGCAAAAAGACAGATCATGCTTTACACAACCAGAACACAGGAGCAGTGAGATACAGGAAAGCAAGCTTACCTATGATTTCCTCCTGAAGCTTTAGCCGTTTTTTCAGCAAGTGGGTTTTTAGGGCTCTGGTTAAAAATAAAAATCAGAAACCTAGATAAAGTATTAGAAGAAGACCGAAAGGCTCAGCCTGAAGAACTAACAGTTTGCTGAAATGTTAAAGCATCACATTTGGATTCAATATGGAGGTTCAGGTATCCTGTGAGTCTCATCATTTGTCCAAAAACTAAAGCCACTGTGCTAGACTAAGCCTCAAAGAAAGCTGCTGGGATGTATGTGGCAGACATTCAAGGGTAGCTGCAAGTGCTCCCATTCTCATGCCTTTATTTTGACATAGGATCGATGAGACAGCAATCGGAGGAGATCTAACTCAAAACCCTCTATGGTTTATTATTTCTTATCACCTCAGAAAGCTCATTCTTCATGGGAAAGGGTGGACTAGGGTCCTCAGCCTGGACATATGCTTTCCTGTATGGGACAAATCCACAGGAGGCATAGACCCCCAGGTCATCTTCATACACCATCTTCTGCACAAAAACAACATTATCCCACTGGTGAGAAGTTTCAAATTCAAGTTTAGTAAGACTCAATATACCCTCCATCAATTGCATTCCAGGGTGGTTTATGTAATTAATTAATTAATAGGAAAAAAGAAAGGAAATAATTCATAAATAGGAAAGTCGAGAGAGAGAATATATAAATGTGGCAGTGCTCTTTGAACTATCCACTAAAAGGCACGAACGCGGATTATTGAGGGTTATAAGCATCCTGAAAAACAAAAGTTTTGAGGCCAGATTTAAAGTTTATAAAGGATTCTTCTTTGCTTAAGGCATGTTTTGCATCTCATTACTATACAAATACCCTAATGCAACCTGTGGTGAAATACTGCAAGTCACGTTAGGGCTAAAAAAAATCACGGTATTTTACCACCCTGGAGCATCAGGCCACAAAGCTATGCCTAATGATCCCAGGCTGGCAGAACAGGGTCAACCACAGCTTCTGCCCCCCCCTGTCTCAAACCCTGCCTGCCCCCACCTCCCACAAGTTGCAAGCCCCTCCATTTCCCCCTCCCCTTCAGGTTGAAGCCCTCCATTCCCCCTCCCCCTCCCCTAACCCCTACTTCCAAGGTACCTCACCCACTCAAAGGGCTGCCTTTTCATCATTGGTGGTCCAGGGGGAGGGCCTTTAAGTAGGGCTTTAGGGGGATATTTCTATTATTGTATACCTCACATCTGGGTGAGCCCACTGGACCCTCTGGGAAAGAAGGTCATTCCTTGGGACGGGGACTAAGTAGGGTCTTCAAATTGGTTCATCAGGCCCTAATTTAAGGTCACCACCTCAGAAAGGGCATGTTGTTTTTTTTTTTTTTTTTTTTTTGGGGGGGGGGGTAATTGTCCCACATTGCCACAGCCTGGAATGTGTAAAATTCCTGGTTGTAGCAATGCATAAAAAATTCCACAGGAACTTGAGCTGAGGATGTAAATTAGCCTAAAGCTCATTTGCATCTCCTAGGTACAGTAAATTTCACAGAAATGTATACTAACCTGCCAATAGTTCAGTACATAGGTCCTAAAGTCAGGAGTCTACCCCTTTGAAAATCAGCCTTTTTCCTTTGTTTCATTCCCCCCACTAATTCTATTCTAGAATTATTTTCTTGATATCAAATGGCTTATTGTTTTGTACTGTGAATGCCACAATGGACCCTATTTTGGTTTCTGATCATGCAGCAGTTTTGGTTTTTATAAAATATACTGTTTGTCAGCCAAAGTAAATATCTGTGGAGATTTAATTTACCTCTCCTAGATCAGAATCTTCTGGACAACACTGATAAAGTAATTGACAATTATTTTCAGCTGAATGCAACTAAAGAGCTATTGACCCAGACTATCTGAGAAGCTTTCAAAACTACTGTGCGTGGAGAATTAATAGATTCAGCATTAGGAAAAAAGTAGCTCAGCAAAAGAAAATTAAACGTTAAGAAGATAGGAAAGCATCTATGGAAAAAAACACACATATTTTGAATAAGAACAATAGCTTATTACACTCATTATACAAGCTAGACTACAGCTACAACAAGTTATTGAGTGAATAAGCAGGTAAATCTGTATTTTTACTTAGAGCTCAGTATTATTCTACTAAGGAAAGTGGTAGACTCCAAGATACATTTTTAAGAAAAAGGAAAAAAAAGAATATTCTCTGTTGACAAACAAGATAGGTGCACAAGTGGACACCAAGATGAAACAGCTACACATTTTTCTATGAAGGCCTTTGACTCCTATATTGGACAACTGTTTCACAGAAGAGGTATTTGAGTGCCCTGGATCTGGGATCTATAGCAGCAATGTTGTCTATAGAAGTTGTACCGTCTCTTTTCCCTTTTTTCTCTTTTCAATTTTATAAGGTATTTATGTTATGATATGTGACCTGCTGAGTGAAAAGGTACCATGTGACTTATTTATACCACAAGATAGAGGGATATCAACTGCATAATCCTGCAAAATTTTAGCCTCAAAGATGAACTAATTCTGTCTTTAAAAAATGAGAAACGTTTATCAATAAAAAATATGTTTTTTAGAAAAATGCATTTGAAAAGTAGCAACTTAAAACATCTATATCTCTGTAATCCATAGGAAGTTACAGATAAATATTTGCATAGTCCTTTTTTACTGACTCTATAGTACACAATAATGAAAGTTGCCCAAATTTGCCCCTCCAAACGTTTAAAGCCTTTATCTCTGTGGAATTCTCTGCCCATATCCTTGAGACTAGAACTCTCTCACCCAATCTTCAAACAAGAACTAAAACCCTTTTTATTCCGTGACACATTCCACAACTAAACTGCATTCTATATAGATCTAAATAAATTCTTCTCCTACCTTCACCCCTCTTGAAGATCAGGGTTTTGGCCATTACTGTAGTGTATGTGTGTGTGTGTGTGTGGGGGGGGGGGGGTTAGTTTCTATAATTTACAAACACTTTCTACTTGACTATCCCTTTCCTTTCAAATGTTTGTGGTCCATTTATATATTTCCATTTTAGAATTGTATTACTTGTAAACTGCTCAGATAGTTCAGTCTTGAGTGGCATGTCAATACTTAAATTTGAAGCTTGTTATTTGTAACCCCACTTTTGGTACTTTTTTGCTCAGCAGGTCACATATTCTTAAACAGCCCAGAAGGCTCACCAATGGGTGGTATATCAGATAAACATGAACCTTGAACCTTAAACCTTTTCCTGAGCTCATAACTTTAGTGTAAAGTTCTGAGCACACATGGCCCCTCCCACATGCAGTGGTCGCCTCAACTCCTTAATTTTGTTTCTTCTACTGCTCTGCCAAATAGACATATGACAAAGCTCTCCCCTCCCCCAAATATGTATTTTTAGTTTTATTTACTTTTTCAGTATTCTGTCAAAGTTTAACACTATTAGTTCTTCAAGTACTGTGACTGAGTTCTTTAATTGTGTTTTCCCCCCGAATGTCATCTCTATGATTGTGCTCCCTTTGTGTGGAAAACTTGTATCTTGAGAACTAATATCTGTTCTGCTTCAGCTGTTGAAGTCACAGTCATGACCTAGAAGATTGTATATTCAGCATGATCATGTCAATAGTTCAAAGAAATAACAGAATTGGGCATTTCCATCATCACAGGTACAACTTTGTTGACTTCCTCTCTGAGGTGGTAGTGTTCCAGACAACCCGAGTCATAAGAGGATCACTTCCATCATTTACTATCTTGGATGACTGCCTCAGGCAAATAACTCTCACTTGATAGTTCTGGATTCAGAAGGGGCATTATATTGAGTTTACTCTTCCTTGCTCTATTTATTTGGAGATTATCAACAGCTAAAGATTTCTTTGTGCAAGGTGGTGCAGGAATTCAGTAGATGGACTCCTCTGTGTAACCAGTTCCCTCATACCCTGTGTATTCTCAATCTAGAAGCTTTGCACATGGGCGTAGTTTGGGGGGGCAGTGCCTCCCCAAATGAGCTGAGCTGCCACACACCATTCTCCAATCCCCCGAGCTGCCGGCAGCCTCTCCAAGAAAGCTGCACATGCGCTGCTTTAGACCTGCCCCAGAAGCCTTTCTTTGTTTTTCAACTTCCTGTTCCCGCATAGGCAGGAAGTTGAAGCAGAGAGAAGGGCTTCCGGGGCAGATCTAAAGCAGCATGCATGCTGCTTTTGCTGAGGCTGCCGGTGGCTTGGGGGATTGGCAATACAGGGCGCCACTGGATGACTCCAGTGCTGTGGTGGTGGCGGGCTCCAAGGAGATCAAGAGAGACAGGGGCAGGCCTGGGCGGGAAGGGTAAAAAAAATGAGACCATGGTGGGGGGGGGGGGTGAGTAAGAGAGAGAAATGGAGAAGGAGCAGAAGATAGAGGGATGAGGGGGTATGGGGAGAAGGAACAGAAGATGAATGGGACTAGGGGGTATTAGGGAGAGAGAGGGAGCAGAAGATAGATGGGACTAGAGGATGTTGGGGGGAGGGGAATAGAGCAGAAGATGAGTGGGATTTCTTGGTGATTGAATGGAAAAGGAAGACAACAAGAGGAGAGAGAAGAAATGGAAAAGCCAACCTGGGAAAGAATTTAGAAGACTGACACATGGAAAGTGGAAGAGAATGGGACCAGCCCAATCAGAAAAATAAAAGTGCTCAGCAGCAAAGGTAGAAAAGAAAAAAATTATTTGTATTCAATATTTTTTAAAGATTGAGTTGTGCCCACCTTTGTGAAATGTACATTTATTTATATAGTTAATTAGTTTTGTATTTTGCAACGTACAGGAGAAAAAAAAACATTTCTGTTTTTCTTACCAGTATTGTCTACCCTTGTTGGCACTTGACTATATTGTTTTTCTTATACTCCACACACTTTTTAAAAATCTGCTATGCATTTCAGTATTCACTGTACCTTTGGTTAGGTCAGATGTTCATATATTATCCTTGTCATATCTACCTTGCCAGTGTAATATTGTACATTTCACAACCCAGGTTTACATATGCATACTTTGGCAGATAACTAACTAAACAACTAAATAGACAAGCTGGACTGGTAAAAGGGACTTGACAATAAACACTTGCAGTTGCTAGATGGTCTGATATGAAATCATGATTTTGTTAAGCATTTTATTGGTTTGCAGCAAGTATTCAATATCAGCTGGAACTCATTGGCAAATTGTGTTTTCATTCAATAAACCATGCACATCATGTGTGCATCTCCATAAGCCATAGATTTATTCTTTAGAATGTTCTAGACTTCATAGCCTGACCCAAAATACTAAAGATTTCTAGGTTCTGAGTTATGCAGAATATTGGTGGAGTCATAGCTCCAGTGGCACACCCTTCTTTCCCACTCCCTGCAATTCTTTGAATTGATAGAACTCTGATCATATCTTCTAGTGAATTATAGTCCTCTGTTCTTCTTTGTTTGTCTCTCTTAGCAGTATTATAGGGCTTCATATCTAACTTCCCATGTGCAGATGAGCACAAAGCCATCCAGCAGATGCCTATTGATATGCCATTTTAACTGTTCACAAGGGCAGAGGATCAAGATCCAATATTTTGACCTCTTCATCTATAGAGAAGCCATCAGATTGATTGTCTTTCTCCCTATTCATGGTCTGCTTAATTGTCAGCAATACCCTGTATGACAAATTCTTTTAGTTCTGCTCCTTGGTTCCAAGAAGTTGGCCTTGACTTATTAACATCTCAGAAATAGTTGAACTCGCTAATCATGATTCAAAAAAAAACATTTTTGTTGGCTGGCATTTCTCTACCATACTTTTGTATATTACATTCTGTAACAATGAATCTGTTCCAACAGCTATGTTCATTACTTATATACTGCCTATCGCTTTCATAAGTCCATCTAATTTTTATTCTACTTGAAATCTATCAAGACAGCACTCACCTTGTCACAATCATGCCTGAAAACACAAGGGTAGAAATTTTCCATCTTTACAAATTCCTGGGAACTTCTTCCTTCCATGACAATATCCATTCCAAGTGGGCACACACCCTTGTGCAAAAAAAAAAAAAAAAAAAAGGGAAAAATTGAACTTACATTTAAAAAAAAACTGTGAGACAGAGTTGGAAATCACAGTGACTATTACCAGATTTTATAATTAAGATTCCAAGAATGAGGATATCCATCCAGGTGTATCAAGAATGGTAGTAAGAGAGCTGTGGCCGCTAATAGAGAAGACCTCCTCACTAACAAAATAGTGCATCCTCAGCCTGACCTTGTTTGCACCCTCAAGTTCTCCAGTTTATCAAATAATAATAATAAAACAATAAAAACAACCAATTAATTTTAACAAGCAAAACTAAAACTAAAAACAGAATGACGTTTTGTTATTATTATAATGTTTGATACACATATTTATTTTCCATACAGTGTCAGAAGCAGACTGTTGATTCCGTCGAAACATGGCTCCGTGTTGAGTCATACACTGATATGGTGCTGAATAAAGTTGCTTTTATCGACCTCAGGCTGTGAAGAGTTTTTGGTTCACCCCTACTTCCTCACTTTTGTTAGTGTTGGGATGTGCGAATTCAGTAAGGGCCCTGTTTACTAAGGTGCTTTAGCATTTTTAGGGGCCCTTTTACTAAGCCACGTAAGCATCAACGCATGCCCAATGCGCACCAAAATGGAGTTACCACACGACTACCACGTGGCTCTTGCGGTAATTCATTTTTGGTGCATGTCTGATACACGTGTCTGAAAGATAATTTTTATTTTCGGAAGCACGTATTGTCATTACTGCCCGGTTACTGCGTGAGACTTTACCGCTAGGTCAATTGCTGGTGGTAAGGCCTCAGACCCAAAATGGATGCATGGCAATTTTGATTTTGCCACATGTCCATTTTCAGCAAAAATTTTTAAAAGGTATTTTTTACAGGCATGCAAAAAAATGGATTGGCGCACGCCCAAAACCTGTGCCTACACTACCACAAGCCATTTTTCAAAGCGCCTTTGTAAAAGGACCCCTTATGTGCGCTAAATGCTAGAGACACCCATAGGAATATATGCTTTTATCTACCTCAGGCTGTGAAGATTTTGTGGTCCACCCCTACTTCCTGATTTTCTACTTGGACTACCATAGGGTTTTTTACCTTTACCTTTGAGTTTTGGTTGATGTACTAACAAGAGTTACCCACTTAGGCATTCTTCCAACTGTAACAGCAAAAATGTGATATATATTATTGTCTGGCCTGGTTCCTCCTAAACATTGGAAAAATCACAAGGAAAGTCATGACTGAACACAGGAGTAACATATGAAAACACAACGCTAGAGCAGTTGAACATTGTATTGCACTAAACCATTCATTTTCGGATTTGAAGCTTTTGGTGTTTAAAGTGATGAAACCACCATGACGAGGAGGGAACATAGACAAGAACAATGCCTCATTTCTCAATTCAATACCATTGCACCAGTTGGGTTGAATAATGAATTGGATTTGTCTGTATTTCTTTAAGTATGTTTTTAAGAGTGCATATTCCCATAAGTGTTTTTAGTTTAAATATTTTTATTCCATCACAATAAATATTTAGACATATTTTTCAGTTTTCCTACATATCCAGGTGATTTTATATGGTTTTGACTACCCTGATGTATAAATATAACACCTACGTTATATTAGAGACATACATTCATGCACACAGATTATACCTGGATTATTTATGAATTAGTACTACACCTACAGTGGGGGAAATAAGTATTTGATCCCTTGCTGATTTTGTAAGTTTGCCCACTGACAAAGACATGAGCAGCCCATAATTGAAGGGTAGGTTATTGGTAACAGTGAGAGATAGCACATCACAAATTAAATCCGGAAAATCACATTGTGGAAAGTATATGAATTTATTTGCATTCTGCAGAGGGAAATAAGTATTTAATCCCTCTGGCAAACAAGACCTAATATTTGGTGGCAAAACCCTTGTTGGCAAGCACAGCGGTCAGACGTCTTCTGTAGTTGATGATGAGGTTTGCACACATGTCAGGAGGAATTTTGGTCCACTCCTCTTTGCAGATCATCTCTAAATCATTAAGAGTTCTGGGCTGTCGCTTGGCAACTCGCAGCTTCAGCTCCCTCCATAAGTTTTCAATGGGATTAAGGTCTGGTGACTGGCTAGGCCACTCCATGACCCTAATGTGCTTCTTCCTGAGCCACTCCTTTGTTGCCTTGGCTGTATGTTTTGGATCATTGTCGTGCTGGAAGACCCAGCCACGACCCATTTTTAAGGCCCTGGCGGAGGGAAGGAGGTTGTCACTCAGAATTGTACGGTACATGGCCCCATCCATTCTCCCATTGATGCGGTGAAGTAGTCCTGTGCCCTTAGCAGAGAAACACCCCCAAAACATAACATTTCCACCTCCATGCTTGACAGTGGGGACGGTGTTCTTTGGGTCATAGGCAGCATTTCTCTTCCTCCAAACACGGCGAGTTGAGTTCATGCCAAAGAGCTCAATTTTTGTCTCATCTGACCACAGCACCTTCTCCCAATCACTCTCGGCATCATCCAGGTGTTCACTGGCAAACTTCAGACGGGCCGTCACATGTGCCTTCCGGAGCAGGGGGACCTTGCGGGCACTGCAGGATTGCAATCCGTTATGTCGTAATGTGTTACCAATGGTTTTCGTGGTGACAGTGGTCCCAGCTGCCTTGAGATCATTGACAAGTTCCCCCCTTGTAGTTGTAGGCTGATTTCTAACCTTCCTCATGATCAAGGATACCCCACGAGGTGAGATTTTGCGTGGAGCCCCAGATCTTTGTCGATTGACAGTCATTTTGTACTTCTTCCATTTTCTTACTATGGCACCAACAGTTGTCTCCTTCTCGCCCAGCGTCTTACTGATGGTTTTGTAGCCCATTCCAGCCTTGTGCAGGTGTATGATCTTGTCCCTGACATCCTTAGACAGCTCCTTGCTCTTGGCCATTTTGTAGAGGTTAGAGTCTGACTGATTCACTGAGTCTGTGGACAGGTGTCTTTCATACAGGTGACCATTGCCGACAGCTGTCTGTCATGCAGGTAACGAGTTGATTTGGAGCATCTACCTGGTCTGTAGGGGCCAGATCTCTTACTGGTTGGTGGAGGATCAAATACTTATTTCCCTCTGCAGAATGCAAATAAATTCATATACTTTCCACAATGTGATTTTCCGGATTTAATTTGTGATGTGCTATCTCTCACTGTTACCAATAACCTACCCTTCAATTATGGGCTGCTCATGTCTTTGTCAGTGGGCAAACTTACAAAATCAGCAAGGGATCAAATACTTATTTCCCCCACTGTAAATAATGTTCCTTTTGCTATGCTCTGCATTGCTATTACAGTTTTATATCCCACAAAATCCCTAGAATTGCAGGTTCAGAACAGGTTACATTAGATACAAAGGGCCCTGTTTACTAAGCTGCGGTGTAGGCACACTAACATTTTTAGTGTGTGCTAAAAATGAGCACACGCTAACACTAGAGATACCCAAAGGAATATATGAGTGTCTCTAGCATTAACGTGTGTTAAAAACGCTAGCGCGCCTTAGTAAACAGGGACCAAAAATACATCCAAAACTAGCATATGTTATTCATAATAATGCTAGGCATGGTTCCAATAGACAACAGAGCAAGTGATGTCACATACGTTTGTTTATATGTTCTAACAGACGCTTTCCACAATTATAGATTGATTTTTTAGATTTTTAATTAACTCCTATATATTTTTTTGTTCCATTCCTGTGATTATATCTAGTTTTAGTTTTCAATATTAAATGTATATATATTTACATATGCCAGTTTTGTGGCATGCCTTTTCCCTCTAAAATCTCTGCACATATGCACGGTGCTTTTTCTGAACTCGCTTTGAGCAACGTGCATTGCCGTTCAGAGTAAGTGTACCTTCATTTTATTTTCTTTTTAGATACCAGTGCAAAGTCATATCAGTACTTAGTTTCAGTATTTTGTGTAACATTCCCCCATTTTTTATAAATATGGGTTCTTTATGTCATCTGGTTCGGTGTCAGTTCGCCTAAGTAAGTCTGCGTGTCTCCAAATGATTTTAAAATATATTTTTACCAGTTTTATCACACTTGTTATTAAAGCCTAAATCCAATTGGTTTCATTTATGATAGTACTTTCTCTCGTGCACAAATGACATCTGTACATGTGCACTATTAGTTCACAAACTACATTATACATCGCTGTGATCTGTAAGCGCACATTTAATAATTCATGACTAAGATGTTTTATATCGTTTGTTATCACACATACAAAGACCAATATGTATTATGTATGTCCTTAGCTCTGTTAGAGAAGACTGAATCTGTTTGTGTTTATATAAGTATGTTTTTATGTTTTCATGAGTGCATATTTTTATAAGTGCATTTAATATATTTAGCAAATGTATAATATACTTTGATATATTTTTTCAGTTTCTCCACACATTGATGTGATTTCATATGTTTTGGCTACCCTGCTGTATAAATGTAAGCACACGTTTTTTATACATATTTTATGACCAAAATTTTTGTAATTTATTATTAAGCACACACTAATACCAGTATGCATTATGTATATATTTCGCGCTCTAAGAGAAGTATTGCATCTGCTGTTCATTTGTATATATTTAATTTTTTTTGTTTTAACATGGGTGTTTTAATAGCTCAGTTCTCTTTATATTGGACAATGGTTGGGATACAGTCATTGAATCCTTTTGAGTGTACTACCGTCCACCTGGCCAGGATGAACAGATGGATGCAGAAATGTTAAAGGAAATTAGGGATGCAAACAAACTGGGGAACACAATAATAATGGGTGATTTCAATTACTCCAATATTGACTGGGTAAATGTAACATCAGGGCACGCTAGGGAGGTAAAATTCCTTGATGAAATCAAGGACTGCTTTATGGAGCAGCTAGTACAGGAGCCGACAAGAGAAGGAAAAATTATACACCTAGTCCTTAGTGGAGCGCATGATCTAGTGTGGGAGGTAATGGTGCTGGGGCCGCTTGATAACAGTGATCATAATATGATCGGATTTGATATTAGCTTTGAAGTAAATATACATAGGAAATCAAATACGTTAGCATTAATTTTAAAAAAGGAGACTATCAGGCTTATTTTTGAAAGTGATCGCCGGGCATCTTCCAACATAAATCGGGAGATGGCCGGCGATCTCTCAAAAGCGGCAAAATCGGTATAATCAAAAGCTGCTTCTTTGACACCATCCCTGCTTTCCCGTCACCGAGCCGCGAAAGTTCAAGGGGGCGTGTCAGCAGCGTAGCAAAGGCGGGACATGGGCAGGCATGGGCGTGGCAACCAGATGGCCGGCTTTCACAGATAATGGAAAAAAAAGCGGCGTTAATCAATATTTCGTCGGGTTTACTTGGTCCTTTTATTTTCACGACCAAGCCTAAAAAAGGTGCCCTAATTCACCAGATGACCACCGGAGGAAATGGGGGATGACCTCCCCATACTCCCCCAGTGGTCACCAACCCCCTCCCACACTAAAAAAAATAAAAATAAAAACCTTTTTTGCCAGCCTCAAATGTCATACCCAGCTGCCTGACAGCAGTATGCAAGTCCCTGGAGCAGATTTTAATGGGTGCAGTGCACTTCAGGCAGGCAAACCCAGGTCCATCCCCCTCCCCACCTGTTACACTTGTGGTGCTAAGTGTTGAGCCCTCCAACCCCCCCCCCCCCAAACCCACTGTACCCACATGTAGGTGCCCCCCTTCACCCATAAGGGCTATGGTAATGGTGTAGAGTTGTGGGGAGTGGGTTTGGGGGGAATTTGAGGGGCTCAGCAACCAAGGTAAGGGAGCTATGCACCTGGGAGCTATTTGTATATTTGTTTTTAATTTTTAGAAGTGCCCCCTAGGGTGCCCGGTTGGTGTCCTGGCATGTCAGGGGGACCAGTGCACTACAAATGCTGGCTCCTCCCATGAGCAAATGCCTTGGATTTAGCCGGGGTTGAGATGGCCGCTTTTAGTTTCCATTATCGCTGAAAAACAAAACCGGCCATCTCAAACCCGGCGAACTCTGGCATTTGGCCGGGCCAAATCGTATTATCGAAAGACATGATGGCTGGCCATCTTTTTCGATAATACGGTTCAGCCAGCTGTTTGCGATGCCGCCAAAATAGATAGCCAGCAATCTATTTCGCCGGCGCTGTTCGATTATTCCCCTCTATGATAACATGAGAAGAACGGTGAAAAAAAACTTAGAGGAGTGGCTGCAAGGGTGAAACATTTACATCAGGCATGGATGCTATTCAAAAACACCATCCTGGAAGCCCAGGCCAAATATATTCCGCATACTGAAAAAGGAGGACGGAAGACCAAACAACAGCCAGCATGGTTAAAAAGTGAGGTGAAGGAAGCTATTAGAGCTAAAAGAAAATCCTTCAGAAAATGGAAGAAGGAACCGACTGAAAATAATAAGCATAAGGAATGTCAAGTCAAATGCAAAGCGCTGATAAGGAAGGCTAAGAGGGACTTCGAAAAAAAGATTGCGTTGGAGTCCAAAACACATAGTAAAATTGTTTTTAGGTATATTAAAAGCAGAAAGCTGGCAAAAGAATCGGTTGGACCGCTAGATGATTGAGGAGTAAAAGGGGCGATCAGGGAAGACAATACTGTAGCGAACAGATTAAATGAATTCTTTGCTTCGGCTTTCACTGAGGAAGATTTGGGTGGGATACCGGTGCCAGAAATGGTATTCAAAGCTGACAAGTCGGAGAAACTTAATAAATTCTCTGTAAACCTAGAGGATGTAATGGGGCAGTTCTACAAACTGAAGAGTAGCAAATCTCCTGGACCGGATGGTATTCATCCCAGAATACTGATAGAACTGAAAAATGAACTTGCGGAGTTATTGTTAGTAATATGTAATTTATCCTTAAAATCGAGCATGGTACTGGAAGATTAGAGGGTGGCCATTATAACGCCGATTTTTTTAAAAGGTTCCAGAGGAGATCCGGGAAATTATAGACCAGTGAGCCTGACGTTGATGCTGGGCAAAATGGTAGAGACCATTATAAAGAACAAAATTACAGAGCATATTCAAAAGCATGGATTAATGAGACATGAAAGTCAACATGGATTTAGTGAAGGGAAATCTTGCCTCACCAGTCTACTACATTTCTTTGAAGGGGTGAACAAACATGTGGCTAAAGGTGAGCCAGTTGAAATTGTGTATCTGGATTTTCAGAAGGCATTTGACAAAGTACCTCATGAAACTCCAGAGGAAATTGGAGAGTCATGGGATAGGAGACAGTGTTCTATTATGGATTAAAAACTGGTTAAAAGACAGAAAACAGAGAGTAAGGTTAAATGGTCAGTATTCTCAATGGAGAAGGGGACTTAGTAGGGTTCCACAGCGGTCTGTGCTGGGACCGCTGCTTTTTAACATATTTATAAATGACCTAGAGATGGGACTAACTAGTGAGGTAATTACATTTGCTGATGACACAAAGTTATTCAAAGTCGTTAAATCGTGGGAGGATTGTGAAAAATTACAAGAGGACCTTACGAGACTGGGCGTCTAAATGGCAGATGACGTTTAATGTGAGCAAGTTCAAAGTTATGCCTATGGAAAAGAGGAACCCAAATTATAGCTACGTCATGCAAGGTTCCAAGTTAGGAGTCACCGACCAAGAAAGGGATCTAGGTGTCATCGATGATGATACATTGAAACCTTCTGCTCAGTGTGCTGCTGTGGCTAAGAAAGCAAATAGAATGTTAGGTATTATTAGGAAAGGAATGGAAAACAAAAATGAGGATGTTATAATGCCTTTGTATCACACTATGGCCCGACCGCACCTCGAATATTGTGTTCAATTCTGGTCGCCGTGTCTCAAAAAAGATATAGTGCAATTAGAAAAGGTGCAGAGAAGGGCGACGAAAATGATAAAGGGGATGGGACGACTTCCCTATGAGAAAAGGCTAAAGCGGCTAGGGCTCTTCAGCGTGGAGAAAAGGTGGCTGAGGGGAGATATGATAGAGGTCTATAAAATAATGAGTGGACTGGAACAGGTAGATATGAAGCATCTGTTTGCACTTTCCAAAAATACTAGGACTAGGGGGCATACGATGAAGCTACAATGTAGTAAACTTAAAACGAATCGGAGAAAATGTTTCTTCACTCAACGTGTAATTAAACTCTGGAATTCTTTGCCAGATAATGTGGTTAGTTTAGCGGAGTTTAAAAAAGGTTTGGATGGCTTCCTAATGAAAAAGTCCATAGACCATTATTAAATGGACTTGGGGAAAATCCACTGTTTCTGGGATAAGCAGTATAGAATGTTTTGTACTTTTTTGGGATCTTGCCAGGTATTTGTGACCTGGAGTGGCCACTGTTGGAAACAGGATGCTGGACTTGATGGACCTTTGGTCTTTCCCAATATGGCAATACTTATATATTATTGTTGCCATTAGCATGTGGCCATTTTTAAAAGTTACCTCAAGAGCACTTACCGGCACGTATCGTGTAGATGGCAACTGCTCCTGCATTATCTGTTTGCTAACCAGTTAGCACACCGTAATGTAGATGCATTAACTGGTTTGCCCTTAAGACAAGTTTGAAGGTAGACTGGGAGGGGGGAGGGAGAGAGAAGAGCAGAGAAAGGGAACAATGATTTTGGTACCATGAGCCAGTGCCTCACCTGGTCCATAGGTTAAGCCGGCTCTGATCAGTCCTTCGGCTTTACTAGTGGTTAGTTACCAAATAATTCTTTTCATTTGCTAAAGCAGTTCCAGTTGTGTCCGATGCATGATGTATTCAGCTCTCAGTGATTTCCACTTGTATTAGAAGAACCTAAAATTGTAATGTATTCCCTGAGCACTTAATCAGTGCTTATGCCAATACAAAGAGGATTATGGATTTGGGTTTCCTTCTGTTCAATAAACATTTTCTCCTCTCTATCACTGCACAACATTCAGTGCTTGTTTGTTTGATGTCTCTTGTAGATGCATGTGGCATGGAAGAGAAAGCCAGCATTAAAAGTAATGCATTATAGCTGGGATTCCTCATATCATCTTGAAGCAGACACCATTCCATATGGTGATTGCATTATAATTGGCAGGGAACAGATTATTTGTAACCTTTTGTCTGCAGTAGTTGAGATGCATATCTGAATGTTGTACTCCCTGGTCTTCTCTTTGTTTTGAAGTCAAAGGGACTTGAGTGTTTTGATAGATAAAGGGTGGACAACTTGACTACAATCTTGCTTCCATAGTCACTGTCCTGAACCAGGCCCAGGAGATTTTCTCAGCCCTTAAAGAAGAACTCAATTTATTATGAATTCTATTAACAGTTATTCACTATTAACAAGCTGCCTGATATTCAAACAAAAGCTGAGTCCGAAATACATGCTCCTAAATGTGTGTCCTACTTTTAGCCGAATTTAGATGAATAATTTTCAGATGAAAATTCATCTTAATTTAGGTGCTTAACATTTATGCTTATAAATTTAGGCCTTTTGTTTTTTTTTTGAGACAATAGTTCATGCAGACTGGTTTTGCCTCTTTTTTGCCATTTATTTGCCTAGAATTATGAGCCTGAAAATCAGTACAAAGCTCTTAACTTTTTTTCTACACCCCAAATCCACCTCTGTGGTGCTTATAAATTACAGAGTTTAATGAAATTTTGAGTATAAAGGGGCCCATGCAGAAAACTTCCCGTGTGGGTACCCCCAGGTTTACCCCAGATTTACCACAGGATGGCAGTACAAAAAGGGTTTCCACACGGTGTTAACTCATGTGGAAACCCTTATCTCAGACCACATTAAAATGCATGTTAATGTGGTCATTAGCTATCTCAAGGCCATGCAGAAAAAAAAATATTTTTATTGCACGTTGTGTGTGGGAAACCAGGTACAGGGCAGCATAAAAGGATTGGTTGAGAAGTGTGGGTGTCTGTTGGCTTCCCTATTCTCATTCCAACCTGACCACCCCAAGTGTAGTGACCACCTTGTCCCAAGTCTAGCGGCCTCTCTCCCTCTCATTTCCCGACTTGACCCTCCCTGTCCCTCAACAGTATAAAATAAAATACCTAGTAATATAATGGGTCCTTCAATTTGCTTCCCCCACCCCCACATCCAACTTCAGCACAAATATCCCAGATAGTCTAGCAGGGCCCCCCCTCCCTTCTCTGTTGTGTAGCATAACCCCTAACCCCCCCCCCCACCAACCCACTTACTTCTGGGTCCAGTGCCACCATCTTCAAAATGGCAATGCCTTGCACCAAGCTGTGCATCCTAGAATGCACCAGGAAGGGCAAGTCTACCATATAAGGGAAATTATCCTTTATATGGTAAATTGCATCATAAGTGGCAGGACACCCCCCATTTTAAAGATGGCGGTGCCATGGGCATCATTCTTGCCTTTAGATATGGAGGGGGGCCTGGGGGGTTTGAAATAGGAGCTGAGTGTTAGGAGGTGCCACTAGACACCAGGTTGAAGTCGAGCGGGCTTGTGGGGGTGGGGGAAGGGAGGGTTCCCACTAGACTACCAGGGTATTTTGTGCTAATGTTGGGGTCGGGGCAGGTGGGGCAGATCAGGGGCCCCACTAGACAACCAGATATTTTATTTTTTACTGTTGGGGGATGGGGGGTTGGATCAGATCAGGGTGAGGAAGAGAGGGAGGTTGCTAGGTTCTCAGGAGTAGGCCTGTGCAGAAAGCAGGGTCAGGGTGCTAGCAGTTTGTTTTTTTATTTAATATTACCCTTCCTCTCAGTGCCTGAGCCAGTCACCAGTCAGGCACTGACAGGAAAGGGGATTTTAGCAATGAGCTGTGGTGAGCGATTTTAATGCAGCAGTAATTTGCATGCTCATTGATGACAGCATGCTGCAGTACTAATTAATTAATTTATTTGTTTGTTTGTTTGTTTGCATTACAGTGCAAGCTCTACTGCAAGGCTTTCTGTATGGGCACCTAGATTAGGCACCCAGACTTACCTAATTTTCAGTGAGGGTAATAGGAACATAAATTCTTTGAATATGAGGCCCAAGATTTTCAATTTGATGGGGTTTGGGCTACAAGGTGACTTTTTGATTTTATTTTGTCCCAGAAACATTTTACAAAGTTTTTACATGCTTTAAAGCAAAAAACAAGACTGGCAAAGCAAGAAGCTTTATACCATATTTAAATCTCTACCCCTAAAGGATAAACTTTAAGTTCTCTAATATCTTCTTGAATGGAGGCTCAATAATGTAATTTTTATTATGAAAAGCAAACAACCTTCTACCACATCCAGATCAAACTGTAGACAAGGTAAACAAATAATTGTATTATTTGTAGATTGCAAAAAAAATGTTCTTTTCACATATTTCATGTGTAGGACTATAAAGAGGTTGAGTAAATTAATATATATATTAGAAATTCCTTTGTACTAGGAAAGAAAGTGAATTCATTGTCTTCTGCTTTCCCATATGTTTTCGCCAACATTATCATTATCATTACATATGGAGCTCTGTTCTCCTAGGCTGATACATAATATTTTCTCATGATGCTCTGGTTGGGAACCAGATGCACTGATGATATTAAAAATGACAGTAGAGTGATTCCTCTTAATATATTAATTCAAAAGGAGTGAAGCCTGTGAAGCTGGGATTACTTTAATCAGCAGGAATTGGATTGAAGATTCAAGGGTTTGTATTGTTAAACAATTTCTGGTTTTAAAAGGGAAAAAAATGAAATCAGGTGTATTACTTTCACTAATATTGGACAATAAGTATGTTTCCAATGAAATTGATGGACTATGCACCGTTATGGTCTTGAAGAAACCAACCAGATGATCAATGTGGAATAATGATTTCGATAAATAATAACTGGGGATAATCGGGTTAATACCACATTAGCTTTGATTGCTGTTGCTTAAATTGATCTCCTTGTCTTGTTTCACTCTCCCTATTTATTTTGTGGTCTAAGAAAGAGAAAGATTGTATAAAATCCATTTATCTTGTTGAGATTGTTTTCTTCTAATATTGTTTTAATGTACAATCATCTCTGTTTTACTGTTTTGCAAGTGATCCTTGTAAAATGAAAAAAATTATAAATAAATGATTTTAAAAAAAATGACAGTAGAGTTCACTTATAAGCACTATCTTTCAGGCAGGCATCAATAAATTTTTTTTTTAGGATCTATAAGCCAGACCAAAAATCTAGGAGTCATATGTGCATGTGATTGGAATATTTATATATTTATTTTGTGTATACCAACAGCCTCCACCTCTGGCCATCACCTGCCACCCATCCATCCATCCATCCCAGCAGACTCATCCTCTGGCCATCGTTCACCCACTCATCCATTAATCCCAACATCTTCAGCCTCTGGCGATCACCCTTCTGCCAACCCCCAACCCATGAACCCCAAAAGCCTTAGTCTCTGACCATTGCCCGCCCAGCCAACCACCCATCCATCCATCCACCCATCCCCTAAGTACCCAGACCCATCCTCCCATGCCCAGTATTGGAACCATTTCTAAGCCAAGCTCCTTTCTCTGACCAGCCCCCTTGTCAGCCCCCAGCCCCCTTCTCCCAGCACCAGCATTACACTTTTTTTCCCAGCCCTAGCATGATCCTCCTTCTACCACCTGCCCTCAGCTTCAGCCTACTTATAACACCCCCATTATCTGCTACAGTTCCTTCTGTCATTCTCACCGCTTAGCACTCATTTCTTTCTCTCATCCCCAGTGCCTGTGTCAACCCTCAGCCCCCTTCTCTCATCCATAGCCTTTATCTAGCATCTTTCTCCCATCCCCAACCTCAGCATCAGATCCTTTCTGTCAGCACTGTTCCCAGCATCAGTCTCCTTCAACCTGGCCAGCACCAGTAAATCCCTTGCAGAAAGGCAGGAGCCTGTCCTCAGCCAACACTGCCCATTGGCGCCACACAGGAGTTAAAGACAGAGAGCAAGTACTTCCTATTTCTTGCACAGTACAGAAAGTACTTAACTTTCTGCTTTCAACTCCTGTGCAATTCCAGCAGACAGAGCCAGCCAAGGACAGGCAAAGCTGTGGCAGTGAAAATACATGTTCCAGCTGTTCTGCAGGGGAGTTAGAAGTGCCAGACAAGTAGCAGAAGGGGGCTGATGCTAGGGGGAGCTGGTAATGACATTTTGACAGGGCACCTATGCGCAGTGTGTTTTTTCTAGTGAAAAAGGTGCCGGTACTCAAATGCTAGGTCACCCTTCAGGGTGGGGTGATCACTGAGAGACCCACCCCACAATAGCCAGGCCCCCTGCAACCAGTCACAGAATCTATAACAAGGCAGAATTAGTATGTAGAGCCTGAGATTTTTCATTAAAACTTGGAGACCATGGGTCTATTTTAGCAGACAATGGAAAAGGTACCGGTACTCAGTACCTCCAAGTACCACCTCAAAAAAAAAGCCCTGCCTATGCGTGTCATCCTTGTCCAGCACTGAAGCATAAGCACTGATGAGCGCTACAAAAAATTTAACACCACTTGGAGGCATTTCTGTAACTGGGTGCCGCCACCTAAGTACCCCAAAGGCTCACAGTGGGAGTCTATTTTATAAGGGCATCTGATCACCCAAATTCCATGATAGAATATTAGTGTAATCCAGTATCAGTGCATCTTACATTAACATGTGTGCAGTTACACCAGCCATAGACCTAGCATTACTGCAGTTGCATAAATGCAGGAGGGACGTGCATAACTTTATTTTATTTTATTTATTAGGATTTATTTACCACCTTTTTGAAGGAATTCACTCAAGGCGGTATACAGTAAGAATAAATCAAACATGAGCAATAGACAATTACAGCAGTAAAAAAAATATTCAAAAAACAATACGAAGTATAGCATAGTATATTTACCGACCCCCCGATAAGTCCCTTTCTTCTTTCCTCACTGACTTCGATGCCTGGCTCTCCGTTTTTCTTGAACCTTCATCCCCATCCCTCATTCCAGACTCCGCTCCTTCTATCTCGCCGCACCTTATGCCTGGAATAGGATTCCTGAGCCATTACGTCTAGCTCCATCTCTGGCTGCCTTCAAATCCGGGCTAAAGGCCTACCTGTTTGATGCTGCTTTCAACTCCTGACTTGTAACTTTTATTTTATCCTTATGTGTCCTTCTGTCTGTCCTTCCCTTATCCTTTTTGGTCCTGTCTGTTTGTCCTGATTTAGATTGTAAGCTCTTTTTAGCAGGGACTGTCTTCTTCATGTTCAATTGTAAAGCGCTGCGCACGACTGGTAGCGCTATAGAAGTGATTTATAGTAGTAGTAGTACTTACAATGTCAACACAATACGTAATAGAACATTTTAATTGTCAGTGTAGGGTATAAGCAAAGATGGAACATATAGATAGGTAAGAGAGTAAGAAGAGTGAGAAAATAAGGTGACTAATTGAAAGAAAGTTGCATATGAGATCAGAGAGATGGTTAAATATTACCTCAGCTAGGGTAGGAGTGGATAAACTTTCCCTGCTGCAGTATGTGCAGCCCATGTCACTCCTTGTGTATGTGAGTGAGACTAACAAGTTAGTTAGTTAGTTCGCTCGGATGAGGGAAAGGTGAGTAGCAGAGTGCCTCAGGGATCGGTGCTGGGGCCAATTCTGTTCAATATATTTGTGAGCGACATTTCCAAAGGGTTAGAAGGTAAAGTTTGCCTTTTTGCGGATGATACCAAGATTTGTAACAGAGTGGACACCCCGGAGGGAGTGGAAAACATGAAAAAGGATCTGCAGAAGCTAGAAGAATGGTCTAATGTTTGGCAATTAAAATTCAATGCAAAGTGATGCACTTAGGGAGTAGAAATCCAAGGGAGACATATGTGTTAGGCGGTGAGACTCTGATATGTACAGGCGGGGAGAAAGATCTTGGGGTGATAGTATCTGAGGATCTGAAGGTGACAAAACAGTGTGACAAGGCGGTGGCCATAGCCAGAAGGATGCTAGGCTGTATAGAGAGAGGTGTGACCAGCAGAAGAAAGAAGGTGTTGATGCCCTTGTACAAGTCATTGATGAGGCCTCACTCGGAGTATTGTGTTCAGTTTTGGAGGCCGTATCTTGCTAAGGATGTAAAAAGAATTGAGGCGGTACAAAGAAAAGCTACAAAAATGGTATGGGATTTGCATTACAAGACGTATAAGGAGAGTCTTGCTGACCTGAACATGTATACCCTGGAAGAAAGGAAACAGGGGTGATATGATACAGACGTTCAAATATTTGAAAGGTATTAATCTGCAAACAAATCTTTTCTAGAGATGGGAAGGCGGTAGAACTAGAGGACATGAATTGAGGTTGAAGGGGGGCAGACTCAGGACTAATGTCAGGAAGTATTTTTTCACGGAAAGGGTGGTGGATATGTGGAATGCCCTCCCGCGGGAGGTGGTGGAGATGAAAATGGTAACGGAATTCAATAATGCGTGGGATAACATAAATGAATCCTGTTCAGAAGGAATGAATCCTCAGAAGCTTAGTGGAGATTGGGTGGAAGCACCGGTGGTTGGGAGGTGGAGCAAGTACTGGGCAGACTTCTACAGTCTATGCCCCAAAAATGGCAAGGATAAATCAAGGTCAGGTATATATATATTGTAGCACATATAAGTTTATCTTGTTGGGCAGACTGGATGGACCATACAGGTCTTTATCTGCCGTCATCTACTATGTTAGTTGCTTCTTCCATTAAAGGACTTGTTGAAGAGCCAAGCTTTCCACCTGCTTCCTGAAGCAGAGATATTCTTGTGTTAAGCGGATCCTTTCAGGCAGCGCATTCTAGAGTGTGGGGGCTACTCCGGAGAAGGCTCACTTGCGAGTTTAAAAAGCACAAAAACAAAAGAGATGGGAAGAAAAGTACCAAATGTCCAAAATGGGATCTGCTCCTAAAATTTGTGTGACCCAAAAAGGGGGGCACGGAAATGGGAGGGTCATGGGCATTTTGGGGTGGATCAGGGGTGTGGTTTTGAGTTATATGTGTAATTATAGAATAATGGTACATAAGTACATAAGCATCACCATGCTGGGACAGACCAAGGGTCCATCGAGCCCAGCACCCTGTCACCGACAGCGGCCAAAAGAACAAGCAATGTGTCCCGCCTATCCTAGAAATACTGTATTCCCTCGTCCATTCAATAACATTCTATGGCTTATTCCGCCAGGAAGCAGTCCAATCCTTTTTTGAAGTCCACTAAGTTAACCGCCTTAACCACCTTTTCCGGCAGCGAATTCCTGAGCATTTTAGGTGTGGACATTTGCACCATTCAACTTCCAAAATTCTGAGTAAAATAAAAATGTCTTTAACCTTACTTTAAACTTTTTTGCATCAGCTTCATCTCAAATCTTTTTAAGCGAATCATTCCACCAATATGGTGCTAGGTAGAAGAATGCCCTCTTCTGGGTCCGTTCCCCTAAAAATCTAGTTTGGTGAGGCATGAGCATTCTCTGGTCTTGTGCAGACCTTAGTGCCCTACTGGGAATATATGGCATCACCAACGCATGCAAATAAGATGCTTGGCAATAATAGTGAGGCCCTTTTACAGAGCGGCGGTAAACCCAATGCGGGCTTACCGCACGCTAATCTGAAAATGCTGCCGGTCCAACATGGGTACCGGCAGTAGTTCCATCCCTGTCATGCGTTATTTACTGTACTAGGGAAAATAGCTATCTATTTTCTAGTTCAGTACTAACCCGGCAGTAATTGGGCAGCACCGCTTGCTGCCTGGTTACTACCGGGTTAGCATGGAAGCCCTTAACACCACAATTGTTCCCCACACACACACACACACACATGGCCACACAGTAGATGAAATCTTACTGCATGGCCACACCAATTTTTGGCCTTTTTACCCGCTGCGGTCAAAAAATGGCCCCCACCACTGGCGCAGGGCGCTTTTTACCACAGCTTAGTAAAAGGACCCCAGTATGCAGTATGTGCCAACGTCAACACCTTACACTTAATTCTTTGCACTATAGGTAACCAAAGATAACTTTTATAGAACGGCGTAATATGATCATATTTCTTAAGGTTACTTACAAGCCTAATAGCCATATTTTGTAGTGATTGAAGTCTCTTCAAAGTCACCTGAGACAATCCTGCATACACTACATTTCCATAATCTAACCTATAAACTACAAACACATGGATTAACGTATGCAATATGCATTCATCCAAATATTGCTTCATGGATTTTAATTTCCTAAAGGCATAAAAGCCCTTTCTGACCACATGGGTAATTCTCTATAGGTTGCCTAAAATTAGACATCAGGATGATGCCTGCTAAGCACTATTTCTATAATAGCAATTGCGCATTACACTAGCTCAAAAGTGGGTGTAATACTCATGCCTAATGGTAGGCAGTTAGGCTCTTGGCTGCTTGTATGCTATAACCTGCACATTTAAGTGTTAGGCATGCCACTGATGTGCCATGCCCCTCCAAGGTCTAGGCTCCTCTTGTAATTGTTTGCTCTGGATTTTGCATATGCAACTTTTAGAATATTGACAGAAATCAAACAAAATAAAACATGGAAAAGAAAATGAGATGATATCTTGTTTATTGGACATAACTTGATACATTTCTTGATTAGCTTTCGAAGGTTGCCCTTCTTCGTCAGATCGGAAATAAGCAAATGTGGTAGCAGATAATATATATGAGTGAGACATCCAAGCATTACTTTGACAGTCTGACAGGGTGGGAGGGTGGGGGTGGGTAGGAGGTATGCATGGGGACATCATTTCATTGATATTCTAACAGGATGGTGTGGGTAGGTAAGAGGAGGGTGGTAAACAGAGAAATACAATTTTATGGTTTATAATGGGCTAGAAAACCCAGATCCTTGTTAAGTCCTGTCTGTTGGGTGTCAAAATACCTCTCTACTTAGAATATTGACTAATGGCAGTCACACAGGTTTAACTGCTAATTAGTGTCAATTAGAACCAGTTAAGACCAATTATAGCCTATTAGCAACTAATTATTGAATTAAGTTACACACACCACTGACACTATCAGGCTATCACATTCAAGATTCTAGTGTTAACACATCAAATTTTCTATTCTGGAGTCCCACAGTTTCTGTTCAAATTACTTCTCCACTATGTACTGACTCATCCTTTATGTTCTCTTAACCAACATCTACTTATTATTCCTTCTCATTTGCAGATCCGTTCACACCATGCCAGATCAACCTGTTTTTCCATGGTTGCCCCTCTTCAATGGAATCTCATACCCCTGGACCTTCGTGTTAAGCAAGCAAATAAAAAAATCAGAGAAACAATACTATTCAACCAGCAATAATATTCTTACTTGCAATATAGACCATAATAAGAGAGGAAGGGGAGCAAAAACAATATACCAAAGGAAGTTGGTCTAAGAAAGAAGAAAATTAAAGATACTATATATGAGTAGTCTCAGCTGAAAATCACTATTAAGTCTATATAGCTATAACTAAGGCTTTGATGATCCAACACTAGCCACTTTTCCCTCCAAAAATTCAACAAATTGTGAAGGATCATAGAAAATATACTTAGTATTATCCAACAAAAACCATACATTTACAGGGATATCATAACTGAAACCTTGCTTCTAAGGAGATGACTTGGGAATGATAGGACAAGAAACTAACTCTCCTGGTCTGAGTCCATTTACATACATCTGGGAATATTGAAATCTTCATGCCCATAAAATCACATCCACCAGCACGGAAGAATAAATAAAGTAGGGCTTCTTTATCTTGCATAAAGACAAAAGAAACAATCAAGGTTCATCTTACAAGATGTTCTTCGACTGAACTCTCCAATACAGCTGATATATCCATACTGTCTGATGAAACATCTTCTAATTCACATGCAGCTGCCTGTCGCTTCACAGGAACAAAATTAATCTTGTGAACAGGTGGATAAGCAGTTTCAGAATACGTCAAACAATCTTTAAGAAATTGGTAGACCAAATCTTTATGGGAGCTCATCAAAACTTTAGGAAAATTCAAAATTCTCACATTCAATTGGCGAGTATACTAATCAAAGTTCACTAGTCTCCTTTGAAACATTATTCTGTCCTACTGAGTTATTGACTGAAACTGCTTTGTTTCACTTGAGACAATAGATCTTCAATTTTAAGGTTATTTTGATTTAAAGAACTCTCCAGCCTCAAAATATTCTCCGTGTTATGCTGAACCTGAGTGAATACCTTCAAAAAGGCAGTAAATAA
This sequence comes from Microcaecilia unicolor, assembly GCF_901765095.1. NCBI lineage: Eukaryota > Metazoa > Chordata > Amphibia > Gymnophiona > Siphonopidae > Microcaecilia > Microcaecilia unicolor. Next base: position 147,963,826 of record NC_044035.1, read on the forward strand.
ATCCTAATAAATAAATAAATAAACTGAAGGGCTCAAGCCAACACATAGTTTATAAATAGAATCTAATGCTGTCCAAATCACTTCCAAAGTTATATGAATAGGTTTTACCAATGGGGATAGGGACAAAACCTCACTCCCCGAGCTCTGTTGTTCCCTCATCACCTGAGGTGAATCAAATGCCACTGCTCTTCCCGCCATGAGCTCCAGAGGCTGAGCTTCGCCCGCAGGAGTAGAGAGCAACTCTTCAGTAATGTCTCTCGACTTCACCACAAATCTTCTGCTGCTTGGTGCAGATGGCAGGATTGAACCAACAAGGCTTAGCAAAACCTCACTCCTGAGGTCAGGGCTCTTCCTCACAACCTGACCAGCCAGTTTCCCTAAAGCAGCTGAAAAGAAGCCGGTAATCTCCGCCAGATGAAGCGGACTAACAAGCTGAGGTCCGGCGGGAGTCCATAGTGCTTAGCCCTCCTCTTAAGCATTGAAGAACAAGTATCCAAAGAGAATGTAAAGAAATCCAGAGTTGTCAGGAGCAAACTAATGGCACAACCTACTCGGTGGCCATCTTGCCCCCCCCCCCCCCCCCCCATTATGAAGTTTAAGTCAGTCTTGAAATCATATCTTTTGAAAAAAGCTTTCGGTATTGCATAATTTGGACCAGAAGACTTCATGATAGAATTCAGTTGTCGATGTTCCACAGGTCCTGGAATATGTTTGTCATCATGTCCAGTCATTTTCTCCCTAGTCCCTCCCCACCTTTTGTTCCATTAAGGGTTCATTTGGTCCTACCCCTTGACTTCTTTCCTTATAATGGAAATTTGTAAGCTAGCTTCCTGATGTGTCATTCCATTACTCTATCTATCGCGCGCGCTCTCTCTCTCTCTCTCTCTCTCTTTCTCTCTCTCTTGTACACCATTTTATTTTCACCCTTTGTAAACCGATTAGATATCTGTGATTTGATGTATATTAAATAAAGCTGAACCTTGAACCTATTCGCACAACTTTGCACACAAAACGTAAAATTAGGGCATCAAATTTCTGGAATTAGGGGGTTAGAGATAGAGTGCATATAAGTATGAGCAATCTTTTTAACACACATATTTATGGGCACATATTTGACTGCACAATTTTAAAAAATAGACTTTACATGCAGAAAATGCTTTACAAAATCAGCTTCATTATGTGTGAAGTCAAAGAAAGATATGTCAGACCAGGGAACAAGGTTTACTCCCTTTCTCTCACCTTCCTTCTCTTCTTATGGGCTGACCCTTAGTGGGGCTTTTTTTTTTACTTTTCCTTCTCACTCATCTCAGGTCCATTCTCACTGACATTATTGTCAGGGATAAATTCCCAAATGAGGGAATCATTCCTACAGCAGGGGTCTGACATCAAGCTGTCCATTGTCAGGGTGTGAATGAGGTCTTTTCAGATTCATCATTCCTCCCCATCCCATTTCCCCACGGCTACAGAAGATTTCTAACATGTTATTTACACTCTGAAAATTATGGGGGATGTGTGTATTTGGCAGTCTCTTTATCTTCAAATTGCTTTGAGTATTTGTAAAAAAAAAAAAAAAGAAAGAAAGCAATACTTAACATTTTATCAGTGCTCCATGCAAATACAATTATACCTATGTATAAAATGGGCAGATGGAAAAATCTCCAAGATGTTAACGCAGTTATGCTTTTCTGCTTCTTTTTTGTTAAGTTCTAATCCAATTTAGGGCATGGAGGAAATGAGTTTTATGAGGTTTTTCAACACCGTGCCTAACAAATGTGAACTATAAAAGCCATAGGCATTAACAAAGACATTTGACGCTGTCAAGGAAAATTATTTTGTGCCTTGCTTTTCATTTAATTTCCTTATTTACTTTTTTCAGGCCATTTTTCTGTTTATTTCAATGTTATTTTAATTTTGTTTTTAGCGCATATTCTTTGTAAATTACAAACATAAAGGACTAGATTCTATATATGACACACAAAAAAGTGCTATTCTATAAGCTACGCTTAATTTAGGTGAAGTTTATAAAATAGCGCTTAAGCCTAGGAATCGGGCCTAAATTTAGGCATGGCCAATTCTAGCAACTCAAACGTGGTGCAAATGTACACGCCTAAAATTAGGCACATGTCTCCGTTATGCTATAACAATGCATGTCAAATCTAGGAACGCCTCCATTCTGCCCATTTCCGCCCCTTTCTCAAATCACATGTAAATTTTAGGTGCAGATCCTGTGCCTAAATTTACACACATAAATGCCATTAAAATCTAATTAGTGATAATAATTGCTTGTTAAAAAGCCAATTATTGGCGCTAATTACCTCATTATTCAATTAGATTGCACACATGCTAAGGCCACACTCTAATTGGGAAATTAGTGCTTGGCCATTAATTGAAGAAATGAAAAATCAGCCATTTTACAGCCATGCTAAAAGTGGGGAAACTTGAGGTTTCAGAATTACATAAATCTTATTTTTTTTTTCTCAGTATTATCCTTAAAGTGTTATTTGTTTTCATTCTGCTTTCTTTTTGCTGTTTTAAAGTGTATTTTTATATACGTTGGCTATTTTAATTGTATTATGTATATTCCCCCAGGTTCTATATAGTGTGACTTGAGTTGCACGTGCAAATCTGGTCATGTTCTGAATTTGTGTGTGCAACTTAATTAGCTTAACAAGCTAGTCAGTGCTGATAATTGAAATTAACAAACAATTATTGACACTAATTGGCTTTAATTAGAACTTACAAGCACAAATGTCTGTGTGTTCTATAAAGTGATGTGCATAAATTCTAAGATACGGATCTGAAAAGGGGGCATGGCCATGGAAAGGGCATGGGTGGGTCATGGGCCTTCCTATAATTTACGCACACTGTTATAGAATATGCCCATTCTGTGCATAATTTAGGTGTCGACATTTACAAGTTTTCATTGGCATAAATGGCCATGACTAAATTTAGTCACAGAAAACAGGTGTTGGGCGTATTCTATAAACCGTGCCTAAATTTAGTATGTTATGTTATTTAAGTTAAACCCACATGCCAGGGCCGCCGAGAGACACAGCCAGGCCTGGGGCAGAACCAGACCGCCGCAAGCTGCTCCCACCACTCGCACCGCTGCTTCCACCCGCTCGCCCCCTTACCCTTCAGTCTTTGCCTCCGGGGGTGGGGGGGGGGGGGGGGCTGGGCCTGGCACCAGCAAACCGCTTCCTGCGTGCCTGCTCCCATTGTCTGTCCTCTCCTGCTGCTGTATGTGCCTGGAGTCAGGACCCAGATGATTGCATTATCATGCTAATGCAATCATCTGGGTCCTGGGTGACATGCAGGAGCAGGGGAGGTAAAGACCCAGAAGCAGGCAGCAAGATGAAGCTTGCCAGTACCAGTCCCAGGCCTGAGCCCCCCCTTGGAGGCCAGGCCTGGGGAATTCCCCCCCCCCCCCCCAACATCCCCTCTCTCAGTGGCCCTGCCACACGCTAGCCAAAGCACAGGCCACCTTTTAGCACAGCTTAGTAAAAGACCCCCTATGTTTGTACCTGAGGCAATGGAGGGTTAAATTACTTTCTCAAGATTGCAAGGAGCTCCAATAGGATATGAAGTAGGTTCACCTGGTTCTCAGCCTGTTGCTCAAACCATTAGAAATTCAGATATATAAGATGCACTTTATTCCTTTTCCCCCCATCTTCCTTGTCCCTCTGTCCATATTCCCCAACCATGTCTTCTCACTGTTCTTCCCTCCCCTCCCCTGGCCACTCCTTAACTACCATCTCCCATTTTCCTCCTCTCTTTTCCCTTCCTCACTAGCTCCAGCAGCAGTACAGGATAAGCATGGTGAGGAGGTAGTTATCAGGTGGGATCCAAGAGTAGCTCCAGTAAGCACTACTTATCCTCATATCCCTGCTGGGCAAACTCATCAGTCATCATCACTGCTACCAATCTTGGGACGGTGGGGCTTGCATCTCTGACACCCTGCTGCTCATGTGTCCATTGACTGCTGCCTTCTCTCCCTTTTCAGGTGGTGAAGCCTGTTTTCTCTGCCTCACTGCTGCTCATTCTTCTATAAGCTGCTGTCTCTTTCACTCTTTGGGTGGCAGGGCCTTCCTACCCTGAAGCTCTGCATTTCCTTCCATTGCACCACTGCCAGTTTCTCCTTTCTTCAGAGTTGTAGGGCCTAGCTGCCCTACCACCCTGTTGCTAGTTGTTCCCTTCTCCTCTTCTGGCAAGAGAAGAAGTACATAAATATATGTTAAACCTAGTTTCGTTCTTCAATTTTATTTATCTTGCCTTTGCTCTGGTCTTTCTGATTGCACCAGCTCACATCATCTGGTAGACCTACCTGTACGCATTAAGGAAGGAAGCCAGGGGGTTGCGTTCTGAAGTCCTCTTTAATTTTATTACAAACTGTTGATTCAAGCTTGGCTCGCCTCAGCAGTATGGTCACCAAGGTAACAGGTTTTGGCATCTAAAAGAGAAATATCCAAAAGAACAACACTAAAATCCATTAGGCGACAAGACGGCTCACCTAGGCAAAGAAAATGCTCAAAATTCATCCTCCCTTTCTTTCCCTCCAGCTCTTCTGAAAGGTGACCTTTAAACTCCTAGTGCTTAAAGAAAATGTCTGTGGCATTTCCTGTGCTTCATTTTTACCCTGATTGAAAACCTGCAGGAGGGCTTTTGATTCTGTAGGTCTTTTCATGATTCAGTCAGATTTCTCTTTATTATAACTGCTGTATTAATTCTCTAACAATTTCTTTTGAGCTGCATTCTAAATGCTAGCCAGGTGACTCAGTGGTAGTACATCTCAGCATCATACAGAAAACCTGGGCTCATTTCCCAGGCTAGAATTATGCTGTTTGAACCAGTTAGATCTGGGATTAAGGATGTGCATTTATTAGTGTATATTTGGTTCAATAACATTCCTTAAACATTTAGGGATGGATTCAGTAAATGGTGCACAATTTAGGTGCCGGAAAACATCAGCCCTCAGCATTATTCTATGAATGGTGCTCTGGGATGAACATTCTTTATAGAATAGTGCTGAGCGCAGATTCCCACCATCAACTTCAGTCTGCAGGATTTACGCCAACTGGAACCTAATGTAAATCCTGGTGTGCAAGTTGAGCAGATGGAAATACAGAAGAAACAGTCCTCACACACCAGCTCGAGCAGCAAGCAAACACGTCCCCAAAATTCTATCACACTGTATGCAACTTTTGGGCATGTCCCCTGACCCACCCATACCCCTCTTATGGCCATGCCCACTTTTGAGTTGCACGCAATGGGATTTGGTTGTGCAGTGTTATAGAAGAGCTTACAGCCAGGTGCATGTGCAATTCTTGATTGGTGCCAATTAATGTCAATATTTGCATTTTTGCAACCAATTATTGACTATTAATGGCTTGATAATCTATTAAGTTGTGTGCACATCGCAGGATTACACAAAAATTTTGGCGCACAACTTTGAGTGACCTTTATAGGATCCGGGGTTAATGGGTGCTAAATTGATATAATGCATGCTAACCTATAAATGAATGTGTTAAGTTAATTAGGGGGTAATTCTATAACTGTGTACCTTTAGTTAGATACCCAGAGAATGCCTGGTTGGAGCCTATTCTATAAAGAACTGTAGGCACCTACTTTCTTGTAAAGAATACTAGCTTGTCTATTCCCTCACTCTGAAAGATTAATTTTGCAGTTCATTATCCACTGATGGGCCAGAGGAATGCAAAAACTTCCTGTCTCTGTAGGAGAGATTTGGTAGGCTTTAAGACGCAGTTGATGACCCTGTTCTCATAGGCATTTCAACCTCACCAACAAGGTATGATTGATAAGTCTTCATTACACAAGTTGGTTCATGCCTTTGCTTTAAATAGACTTGAATATGGAAATTCCTTGTTTGTTGGGCTACCCAAATATACTATTAACTGAGGATTTGACCACGTTGGACCACTATCAGTCATGCTGCAGTATTTTTAATTAATTAGAGATGACTCAAACTCTTTTTGGTTTGACCAATGTACAGGGCATTACGGTAGTTTAGCCATGACCTTATCTTGATTTGGACCTCTGTGATGAGACTCGGAGAGATTTTGAAGTTGCAGCAGGTGATAGAATCAATTAAAGGTTGTTTAAACTTGTGGGATCAAAGTAAGTGATGAGTAAGGTAAAGGGTGTTCTAGGCTGCACGTTTGGTCATGCTAGTCTTATAAAAACCTCAGGCTAAGTTAGAAGAAGAAAAGTATCTTTATTACTCACCAGCAACAGCAAAAGACATGCTATTGTCTCTTGGCATTAGTAGTTTTACAGAACAGAGTCTAACAATTGGAAGGAAAGTTGTATTCCTCATACAAAGGTTACAGAACAGAGGGAAAGAAAGGAAGAAAGAAAAAATCTTAGCTATAGAGAATTAGTTTCTATAAAGGAGGAGTACCCCCCCCCCACGGAAATAGGTTGTGACAAGGATATGAAATTCTCCTGCCATCCTGACTATTTCAGAGTCTCTTTAGATGAGCAGTTACTTATATACCCTTCCCATCACACAAAGGACCACCTCATATATCACCCAATCTGCAATCCTGCAAGTACATAGGAGACCTGTGATAGGGCCTTAGTGTCCTTGTCACACCTCTGCTCAGTAACAAACAGTTGAGATGTCATGACAACTGTAACAAGACAGTTGGTTGGGATGTCATGGCAATGGTCTTTGTCAGTTTGTGGTCAGCCAGAAATCCCTGTCTTGCCACTATCAGTGGAAACTCTTAGAAACACACAGAAATAAGCAGACCCAAAAGAAAAGGCCAGAATATTCCAGAACAAAGGTAATGGGATATGATATACTGTCTTTCCATAGGCGGTCAGTGGCCCAACTGTTTGGGGAGTCTAAAGGGAGTGGGGTTAGGGGGTGGGGTTAGGGGTGGGGCCAGGGGCGGAGCTTACATTCATAATTGTCTGACAACACAGAAAAAAAAATAAGTAAAAATAAAATATTCACAATTAATACCTTTTATTAAATTTAGATATTAGATATGTTTCATATGTGAAAGAATAAAGTTCTTGCTCAAAGCATATACTAACCACAATCGCTCAACTGCAAAACACTATGCACAACTTTGTGCAAAAACACATTCAGAACCTTACTGTACCATAAATACTACACTGGGCAAACCCTAATACACCAATATACCACCCATATGGAAAATGCAGACCATCAACAATCTGAAACAAGGGATCATAATATCACAATTCTCATGTAGAGCCACAAAACACCCTTTTAGGGTGGATAGTGTTCACAATGAGCTCCTTTTATTAACGACCATATGTAGATCCTTCAAGAGGTATTGTGTCATGATTTAGGCTCTACACCCTTTCTGATGTTTTGGTACCACCTTAGTAAGGCCAACACACAATCTCTCCACTGCAAAACACTATACACAAACTTGTACAAAAACACACTCATAACCTTACCAAACCATAACAGCACTAATTCCAAGGACAGGACGAGCTACAACCTTATGCGTGGAAAGGCAGCATTATAATTACACCGGGCTCTAAAACACCAGTACACAACCACAGAATACTGCATCTTGATCACACACGAAAAACACATGACACAACAGATATGAAGGCAAAATACTGAATTGGAAAGTTACCTCAAGAAGTGGAGGAGTGGCCTAGTGGTTAGGGTGGTGGACTTTGGTCCTGGGGAACTGAGGAACTGAGATGGATTCCCACTCCAGGCACAGGCAGCTCCTTGTGACTCTGGGCAAGTCACTTAACCCTCCATTGCCCCATGTAAACTGCATTGAGCCTGCCATGAATGGGAAAGTGTGGGGTACAAATATAACAACAACAAAAAAAAAAAAGAAGTCAGACTCAGCATGCAGCAATACTAGAAAAATTGAAACTTACATGCAAAATATTACAGATGCACATTTCCAAAAGCTGGCATATTCCAATTAATAAATTCTGAATAAAAAAATGTTTTCTACCTTTGCTGTGTGAGCATTTAGTTTTTCTATTAGGTTTGGTCTCAGTGTCTTCTGTTTTATGCAGTGTCTTCTTTCCATTTGATATTTTTTCTTTCACCATATCCACCATCCTTCTGTGTCCTTATGCGTCCTGTCTACCATCTGTAGATCTGTAGCCCTGTCCCTATCCTTTCTCCAGTTTCAACATCTGCCCTCAAAGTGTTCCAATCCAGCCCTTAAATTCAGCAATTTCCCCTCCATTCATATCCAGCATTTCTCCTCACTCCCCTCCCCTCCATCCATGTGCATCTACTTCCTATGTCTTCCCTCCCCTCCATCCATGACCAGCATTTCTCCTCTCTCCCTTCCACTCCATCCATATGCATCTCCTTCCTTTGTCTTTCCTTCCCTCCATCCTTGTCCAACATTTCTCCTCTCTTCCCTGCCCTCCACTCCATCCATGTCCAGCATTTTTCCTCCCTTCCCTCCCCTCCCCTCCATCCATGTGCATCTCCTTCCTGACTTCCCTCCCCTCCATCCATGTCCAACAACTCTCCATTCTCCCCTGCCCCCTCCATCCATCCCTCCGTCCAGCAATTCTCCTCTCTCCCCTGCCCTCCCCTCCATCCATCCATTGCCAGCAATTCTCCTCTCTCCCCTGCCCTCCCCTTCTCTCCAGCATCTCTTCTCTCCCCCTGCCCTACCCTCCTCTCCAGCATCTCTTCTCTCCCCCTGCCCTCCCCTTCTCTCCCCCTGCCCTCCCCTTCTCTCTAGCGATCTCTTCTCTCTCTCCCTACCCTCCCCTTCTCTCCATGTCCAGCGATCTGTTCTCTCCCCTTGCCCTCCCCTGTAGTGATCTGTTCTCTCCCCCTGCCCTCCCCTCCTCTCCAGTGATCTGTTCTATCCCCCTGCCCTCCCCTCTTCTCCAACAATCTGTTCTCTTCCCCTCCCCTCACCTCCATGTCAAGCGATTCTCCCTGCCCTCCCTCAGCTCCCCGACAACCCCCCAAGCATTTAACCCTACTGTCCATGGCAGTGACATCAGTAAAGAAGAAGGCACTGCAGGCTCGCCTCCAGCTTCTCCCTGCCCTCTTCACACAGTGTCCCGCCCTCGCGGAAACAGGAAATGCATCATCACAGAAGGTGGGACACTGTGTGAAGAGGGCAGGGAGAAGCTGGAGTTGGAGGCAAGCCCGTAGTGCCTTCACTTCTTCCTCATTGACGTCGCTGCCACGGAAGGTAAAACACATGCGCGGGGGGGGGGGGGAAGGAAAAGAGAGGAGGAGGAGGGCTGCCGGTTGGGGAGCTGAGTCGGGAGGGCTGCCGGGAGCTGAGTCGGGAGTCGGGAGGGCTGTTGGGAGCTGAGTCGGGAGGGAAGGAGCCCTGCGCTTGTGGGGGCAGCAGGGAGGTCATGGTTGGGCTGGGGAGGCTTAGCCTCCCCAAGCCTCTTATACAGGGTGCCTATGTATCTTTCTATGGAACAGCCAAAGCAGTTTACATTTATTATATGCAAGCATTTTTTCTGTGCTTAGTAGGCTCACATTCTAAATTTTTGTACCTGAGGCAATGGAGGATAAAGAAGTGACTTTGCCCATAATCAGAAGAAGCTGCAGTGGGAACTGAATCCAGATTCTCAGGTTCTCGGCCCACTGTGCTAACCATTAGGCTCCACCTCTGCTAGCAATAGTCCCAACATTTCTGACCTGTGATTTTTTGTGGGGGTTGATACTTTTCAAATGGTATTATGAAGTCAGGTACCTGTAACATCTAAATGATACACAAAAGCTTCAAGAAACTTAGGGGCCTTTTTACTAAAGGGCGGTAGGGGTACCACTGCATTGGCACATGGCAAATCAGGCCTACTGTTGGAGCCCAGCGGTAGTCCCACCCTCTGCCATGTACCAACTCCGGCGCTAGAAAATGCATTTTTATTTTCTAAAGCTGGGGGTTTACCTGGCAGTAATCAGGCTGCCCTACGAGTTGTCTGGTTGCTGCCGATGAGCATGGGAGCCTGTACAGCCTCCTCAGTGGGTGGTGGTAAGGTCTCCCCTGGGAAATGGCTTTGTGGCAAGAGGTTCAATTACTGCAGGGCCATAAACTTTTAAATGGGCTTCAACTCTTACAGAATAATGCAGCAAAATTAATATACAGATGTAAGAAATTTGATCATGCTTTCCCATTGCTTAAAGGTTTGCATTGGTTGCCTGTTTGAGCACATATAGAATTTAAAGTGGCTGCTGTCTTTGTACCCATGTTCAGTTCCATCTGGTCAGTATCTCATTTTGATTATTTATTGTGTTATTCTACTGTTAAAACTGTCCAGCTTAAGCGCTTCATGACAGTTCATTTGGTTCATTTCTCTTTACAGTTTCTTCACATTGGTTTATGAATTCCAGGATTAATTAACTTGCATGCTATTTTGCATATCACTTATGAACCATGTCCTTACTTATCCGAATAGTCTACTCTGTTTCTTCTCTTATTTGCCTATACTTCAAATATTAACTATTGTAAAATGATTGTTGATTCCAGTTCAAATTAGGAAATTACCCAATTATTTGAAATTTCAGAAAGCTCTCAAGACCCATCTTTTTAGAAAATATTTTGATTCTATTCAGTAACTGTTCACTGTAATTTATATATTTTGTAACCTGCCTTGATTCTATGTAGGTACAGGTGGGATATAAATGGTGGGAATGGAATGGAATGATATATCCCAACTGAAAAAAAGGTTAAAATCATTACGCTGGAGTCTCAGCAGCATTTACATTAGGAGGCTAGCCAACTGATATGCAGGTGCTTCTTACCAAGCTTGAACACAAAATTGAGGATTTGGAAAACCGATCTAGGAGATGTAATCTTAGATTTGTGGGTTTGCCTGAATCTATCCAAGAAGTGGATCTATGGCTGTTTTTGGAAGATTGGTTGCCAAATGTTCTGACACACACTAATTCAGTGGGCCCTTTAAGGGTAGAATGGTCCCAACGCCTGGGTCCACCTATGTCTACAGACCCATAGCCACGTTTATAAACTTTATCCTTAAACGGGACATTATGCGGGCAATAAGAACTGTGGGCACTTTACACTGCAAACCAATGTTTTCAAGACTTTTCCGCTGCTGTTTCAGCAAAGTGCAAGACTTTTACTATAGTCGGCTTTTTGCTTCATGCTAAAAAGTTCCCGTCACATTGTTCTACCCAGCCTGGCTGAGGATTACTCGGGATGATTATTCCCTTGGGTTGCAGAAAAAGCTTAGACAGGAGCTGGATGTTTTCAATCAAGAAATTAAAACACTGAAACAATAGCATATCAGTACTAGAAGCAAGTCATTAGTGTTATAATGGCAACAATTGAAAGGAATATAACTTGATTCTAAGCAAACCAGCAGATTTTACCATTTTTTTTCTCAGAAGATGGTATGCTATGAACATAATAAGAATGCTGATCTCTTTCCTCAGCACCTCAAAACTAATAAAAATAAAGAAAGGATTAAATCAATGATAACCAAGAAGAATTTTGCAATATATAAGGATAATGAGATACTCCATGAAATCTACAAATATTATGCTGATTCATATACCTATGAAATCCCCCCTTCCCCAGACCTCATCAGCTACCTTTTCAGAAATCTCCAACATCCAGCCACCTCTGATAACCAGAAGGAAAGCTTGGAGCATGAAATCACAGAGGTTGAAATAGAACTGACCATCAAAGCCATGCCAGCTCAGAAAGCACTGGGTTAGGATCGTATAACAGTAGATTTCTACCAAGCTTCCCGTATGCTTAAATAACTATTCCAAGAATTCTTATCCTTGGGTTTGACAGAAGGAACTTTTACAGATGCCAACACAGTAGCCATCGTAAAACTAGGAAAAGATTCCTCATTAACATTCAATTATAGGCCAATCAAACTATTAAATGTTGAATATAAAATCTGAGACACAATACTGTCTCAGCAGTTGAACAAGGTACTTGACACTATAATATTATGGGTTCATAAATGCCAGGACGACACCCGATAACTCCAGACTGTTCTGTGATATTTTTTCTTTAATGCCTGACTGCAGTAATACCATGATTGCACTCTCATTGTACACTGAAAAGACTTTTGATGTACTATATTTTTCAGACTATGACGTGGTTTGTGTTTGACCCTGGTTCATTAAAATGACTTAGGGAGAATTCATCAAGGAGCATTAGGGCCTTCGCATGAGCGTTAGGGCCTTAACATGCGTTCAGGGAATTAACGCAAGCTAAATACTAAGAAACCCATAGGTATAAAATAGGCTTCTTAGCATTTAGTGTGCATTAATTCCCTTAATGCATGTTAAGGGCCTAACGGCCACGTGAAGTTCCTAACGCTGCTTGATGAATTCCCCCCATAGTTACTGTATTCCTCACCCAGAGTTAGGACTTAATTAAAAATGTATTTATCTAGTGCAATAAGTTTGCAAAGAGGGACTAGACAAGGGTGCCCTCTTTCCCAGTTATCAGGTTTCTCAGATAAATGCCTATCTGGTTGAATTCTAGTATTAAAATTCAGCAGCAAGAATAATAGAAGGTTGTAAGCGACGTGATCACATCACACCATTTTTGCATAAACTTCACTGGCTACCAGTACAATACAAAGTCAAATTTAAAACTCTCTGTTTGACCTTCAAGGCCCTTAAAGGAAATGGCCCAGAGTACTTGAAGAACAGGATCTCCCTCTACATAACCTTCAAGGTCACTAAGGCCCTCCCAAGGAGTTTCCCTAAACACATTATCTCCAAAGGACATCACATGATGTGATACCCGCAAGCAAGCTTTCTCAAGAGTAGCCATCCATGCTCGGGAATGCACTCCCCGAAAGGCTTCGCTTAACACAAGACTATCTCTACTTCAGGAAGCAGTTGAAAGCTTGGCACTTCAACCAGGCCTTTAATGGAAGAAGTAAATGACACCAGCTGCACATTGTATAGAAGGACATGTCTATTCACTCCTACTCTAGCCAAGATGTTCAAGCACCTTTCTTACCTCATTTGCAACTCTCTTTAACTAGTCCCTATTTTCTTACTCCTATTACTCTATCTTATCTTTCTATATGTTTTTTGCTAACACCCTATGCTGTTTATTAAAATGTTTTATTGTGTATTGTGTTGGCATTGTAATGTAGCATACTGTCAGGCTTATTTTTGAAAGAGAAGGATGCCCATCTATCGACACAAATCGCAAGATGGACGTCCTTCTCACAGGGTCTCCCAAACCGGCATAGTCGAAAGCCGATTTTGGGTGTCCCCAACTGCTTTCCGTCGCGGGGATGACCAGAGTTCCTGGGGGCGTGTCGGAGGCATAACAAAGGCGGGACTTGGGGTGCCTAACACATGGGCGTCCTCGACCCATAATGGAAAAAAAGGGCGTCCCTGACGAACACTTGAACAACTTTACCTGGTCCTTTTTTTCTTACGACCAAGCCACAAAAAGGTGCATGAACTGATCAGATGACCACCGGAGGGAATCGGGGATGACCTCCCCTTACTCCTTCAGTGGTCACTAAACCCTCCCACCCTCAAAAAAATTTAAAAAATATTTTTTTCCAGCCTCTATGCCAGCCTCAAATATCATACCCAGCTCCATGACAGCAGTATGCAGGTCCCTGGAGCAGTTTTAGTGGGTACTGTAGTGCACTTCAGGCAGGTGGACCCAAGCCCATCCCCCCCTACCTGTTACACTTGTGGTGGTAAATGTGAGCCCTTCAAAACCCACCAGAAATCCACTGTACCCACATCTAGGCGCCCCCTTCACCCATAAGGGCTATGGTAGTGGTGTACAGTTGTGGGGAGTGGGTTTTGGGGGGCTCAGCACACAAGGTAAGGGAGAAATGTACCTGGGAGCTTTTTCTGAAGTCCACTGCAGTGCCCCCTAGGGTGCCTGGTTGGTGTCCTGGCATATCAAGGGGACCAGTGCACTACGAATGCTGGTTCCTCCCATGACCAAAGGGCTTGCATTTGGTCGTTTCTGAGTCGGGCGTCCATAGTTTCCATTATCGCCGAAAATCAGAAATGACCAAGTGTAAGGATGACCATCTCTAGGGACGACCTAAATTTCAAGATTTTGGCATACCCGACTGTATTATCGAAACGAAAGATGGATGTCCATCTTGTTTCGATAATACGAGTTTCCCTGCCCCTTCGCCGGGACGTTCTGCAAGGACATCCTCAGGAAAACGTGAGCACCCCTTTCGATTATGCCCCTCCATGCCATACTTTGAATTTACTTGAATATTTTTACTGCTGTAATTGCCTATTGCTCATGTTTGATCTATTCTTACTGTACACCGCCTTGAGTGAATTCCTTCATAAAGGCAGTAAATAAATCCTAATAAATAAATTTTAAAAAATCAACTCGAGGCTGGCAATCAAAAAACATCTAGACTTTGGCCCAGTTGATTGAAGGTACTGTCTTTGTCATTTTGCACTCTATTGCAAGAGTTTAGCTTCCCTACTAATCAATTCTTCTATCGGTTACAACTACAACATCACATTTAATACCATAAAATTGATCTTGGGAGTTAGAGGATGTTTGTAACATAACATCATCGCTCTTGAAAGTAGCCTCCATTCTTTACCAAATTCTTAGATGTAGTTCATGTAAAAACAGTGTTGGTACAGAGAAGGTTTGGAGGATGGATTTGTTGGACTTACTACCCTCTAGTACATGGGAACATTTTTATAGTGGTTCCATTTGTATTTTATTATCTGCCTCTGGTACACATTGGGCTCTGTGGAACCCAGTAAATGTAACCAAATTTTCTGAAGATGGTAATAACTGTGGGCCTGATAGTCAGCCAGCAGCAGTTGGCGTTTTGCAACTGTCACTGGCTTTATTCCGAGATATTTAATGCTGGGCCATGTCTGGTTACCAGCATTGATATCTGGGCGTACACAGCCATTTAAAATATAGCCTGTTGAGTGCGATATTCTGCACTTAACTGACTACGATGAACTGCATAAAGATAGGACTGCGTTGTATGTGAACCTATTTATGTGGTTATTCTAGACCAGCCATTCTCAACCCAGTCCTCGGGGCACACCTAGTCCCATTGGGTTTTCAGGACATCCATAATGATTATGCATAAGACAGATTTGTATGCACTGCCTCAACTGCATGCAAATAAAACTCATGAATATTCATTGTGGATATCCTGAAAACACGATGGGACTCAGTGTGCCCCGAGGAACGGGTTGGGAATGGCTGTTCTAGACAGTTAAGAGCTGAATATCGATACTTAGCTAAGTGCTAACTCTGCACCCAGAATGCCCACAAAGTAGTCCATTTTGGCTTAGGTGCTAACCGGACATTTTCAGCAGAACTATCCAGTTAAGTGCCACTGAATATTCCTGGTTAGCCCTTGACAAGTGATTTAAATGACCAGGAGCAATTTCTGGCCATTTGCAATTCCTGCTGGTCTTATAGGATGTGGCATGCTTTACTTCTGTTTCAATTTAATATATGTGGAAGTTTATCTGTACCATATTACAAATACAGAATCTCTTATAGGTTGCAAATATTGGCACTTACACATGTAAACACTGGCCCTTGCAAGTAGAAGGTGCCCAGTGGTGCAGCTATTTTTTTAATACATATTTTTACAGACTGATTCCTCTGAACATTTAGGGATATACATTTGTATTTCCTATGGACCTACAAATATTTTATAAAAAGCTCCATGTTCGGTGAGACATTTATAAAATAGCCAATAAATTGTGAATGTCCCAACTTGAATGCCCTGCTCCCTCTAAGCCGAACGGAAGTCCTCCAACTACAGTTATGCCAGTGGGTGGTGCTGTTTCACTATTACATTTTCAATAGGGAAATAAAGGCAAGCTCTGCAGGTTCTAGGGAGCTTTCCTGTCCCTCTTGATTGAAAACACAATATTGAAGCACCCCCCCCCCCCCCCCCGACCACCACCACCACTGGCAGCAGTGCATTTGAAGGACTCCTGCGCTCAGCTTAGTGGGAACAGTGCTTGGATGTCTCCTTTCTGACGTAGATATCTTATGCAAATTGGGGCTTTGAGTCTCCAGTTTTCACATCTCTGGGTGCTAACCCGGAGGGTAGTCAGACAGCTTTAAAACCTCCACATTTGATGTTTCATGAGCACACATTTGCAATCAGCAGCAGTTCAAGAACTGCACGGAGCAACTGAGGTCAGAAGATTTCCATTCAGTACAGCGGGGTATATCTTAATAACAGTAATCAAGTGCTATTTCTCTTTTCATTAAAATGAGTCTTCATTGATCAGTTTCTTAGAGAAATTTGTCACTCACCTGGTGAATGCTTGACTCCTCTGTACTTTCCAAGACATCGATGAAGGTTTATTTTATGTAATATAGTAACCTGTTCTGAGCATGTTCAGAAAATGAGCATAAAAGATCTAGCTGATTAAAACAAGATAACTGGTTTTACATACTCAGTTACTGCATGTTAAAGTGGTTTAGGAAGCTTGGGCTGTATTATTTTCAGATAAGAAACTTTCAGACAATCGCATTCTCCTGTTAATTGAGGTTAGGTCATCCTAATGGTCACATTTCATTTGTACTTTTGATCACTGCAAATGTTTTAAATATGCCACTGTGCTGATCTTTGAACTAATTACAGCATTCAAGTAAGTCCACTGAAGTGTAGGGAAATATTAAGGTTAAGTATAATATAACTCACTCCCTTACTGTGCCTTTGAAAGAAAGTTGGCAATGAGAAGTCATGCTGGTGTAGCCTAGATATGTTGTTAAGCAACAGGCAAGAAATAAAAACATCCAACATGTGTAAGACTCACGAAATGTTCAAGACCTCTGCAAGAGCAATACTGAACTCTCAGTTTTCTAACCCTGGAATTGAACTTCAGAACTGTTTCCATCTTCTCTCTATGGCAACTCAGCTCCTCTGGAGCAATCACGGTGCTATACTCCTTCTGGAATAGATATAGAAGTGAACTCACATGCTGCTGTCAGGAATAATGCTTCTGGTCTCCTGCTCTTCCTTCTTTCTTTCTTTCTTTCTTTCTTAGAATTATTTACCACCTTTTTGAAGATATTCATTAAAGGAAGTGTACAGTAACAATAAATCAAACATAAGGGAAAGGGAAATGAGACTTGATATACCGCCTTTCTGAGGTTTTTGCAACTACATTCAAAGCGGTTTATATGTATTCAGGTACTTATTTTGTACCATGGGCAATGGAGGGTTAAGTGACTTCCCAGAGTCACAAGGAGCTGCAGTGGGAATCGAACTCAGTTCCCCAGGATCAAAGCAATAGACAATTACAGTAGTAAAAATATTCAAATAACAATACAAAATATGGCACAGTGTATTACTTCAAAAATTCAAAACTGCATTAGCAAATATAAAAAATTAGAAACTCAACATATAATATTTGCTCAACATGAAGGAAAAATTTTTTAATAAATAGCCTCAGAAGCCAAGGGTACCAACCATCTATAGGACACCCTTTTACATGGCTATCATCGTTGGCCCCACCACCAGCCAAACAAACCACAGAGAAAAACTCTCATACTGAAAGAAAAGTCTGTGGTGAAAGGTCAGTAGGGAATACAAAAAAAGTTTCATTTTAGTGCAAAGAACAAAATCCAACAAAATTATTCTTCAATAAAAAATAAAAAGATAAGAAGTCAAAAATGTCCATACATCCAACAGAGCAACAGTCCCGGAAAAGAAAAGTACTTATCTTCAACTGAACCTCTTCATGTCTTATCAAGTATCTTCCTTTCAATGTTCAATCCAACACTCCGGTAACATCAGTGTATTACTTACAATGTCAATGTTGTAGAAATTTGTAGAACCCCTAAACTCCTACAGTACTCTCTTCAGTGACACTGAATCAACACACTGCTCTCTACAGCAACAGTGAGCTCACACACCTCTTTCTGAGATGAAACTGAACTCCCACACTACTCTCTGCAGTGGTACTAAGCTCCTGGGTTGCTTTCTGCAATGAAACTGAGCACCCATGCTAGGGATAGGGGATAGAGTATGGGATTTGATAGACTGCCTTTGTCTGGTTACGATCAAAGCAGTTTACATATTATATGCAGGTACTTATTTTGTACCAGGGGCAATGGAGGATTAAGTGACTTGCCCAGAATCACAAGGAGTTGCTTTCTGTAGTGGCATGGAGCTCCCATTTTGCTTTCTGTGGTGACACACAGCTCCCATACTGCTCTCTGTAGTGGTACTGAGTGCCATGCTACTCTCTGCAGTGGCACTGAGCTCCCCCATGCTACTCTCTGCAGTGGCACTGAGCTCCCCCGTGCTGCTCTCTGCAGTGGCACTGAGCTCCCCCGTGCTGCTCTCTGTGGTGGCACTGAGCTCCCCCGTGCTACTCTCTGCAGTGGCACTGAGCTCCCCCGTGCTCAGTGGTGTGCTGGAGCCGGCTCGCAAGAGCCGGTTGTTATCTTTTCCAAATTTTTGCGAGCCGGTTGTTAAAACGGGGACCCAGCTCTATCTGCAGTGATTGCGACAGGCTCTCTCCAGCCAGCCCCGGGTCCTTCCCTCTGTTGCAACTTCTGTTGCAGGTGGGAAAGACCCAGTAGAAGGAAAGATTTGGAGCGGATGGAGGGAGCCTGATGTGTCCTACCTTCAATCTGCAGCTTCACTCTCGGAGAAACCACAGGAGGGAAGGAAGGGAGGGAGGAGAGAGAAAATGAGAGGTAAGAAGAGGGACAGAATCAGACTAAGATAGAGAGGAAGTCAGCACTGAGTCCCCTGTTTCGTCCCCCCCCCCCCCCCCCCATGATGGGTTTTGTGTGTGCAGCAGTCCTCTTAAGTGCATGGGAGTGTCTCCCCTTTGCTTGCCTGGTTTTACAACCCTGAACCGAGCCCAGGATGGGAGGGCAAGCAGCTGATGCAAAAGGAGGCAGCCTGTGGGAGCGGAGCAGCAGGGAGGCCGACCGGACTGCAGAAAGGACAAAGGTGTTTACAGATCCAGCTGGGCTACTGGTTCAGGGCTTTGCACTCACTCCCTGCCTTGGCAGAAGCTGAATAGACCCTCCAGTGCCTCAGATACTGTTGCATGTTGGAGGCCATGCAGATTAGGGAACATTTCTAATGGCTATCCTGGGAGGGGAGGGTGATCAGTGGCACTCTGATGATGCAAGACCAACTCCAGAAATTATGGCCCTAGAAATCTGTCTGGCTCTCTCCAATATGGGAAAATAGCAAGATAGGTGGGGTTCCCTCTTTCTTGGTGCAAAAGAGATGTGCATGGAAAATTTGTCCCAAATAGGATTGGGGCTCTGTGCAAAATTCCCCTTCCCATTTGCTTCCCATGTTGTTTCCTGCTCTTACTGTCTTCTATTTCTTTGATGTCTATTTTACATATTATGATCTGTGAAGCCAGGATTGCACTGCTGTAGAAAGAAAATGCCTATGATGAAGTTTTAGGTGTTTGAAGGGCTAGTGGTTAAAGATAGCTGGCAAATGTTTTATTGATCACATGTAATGTATGCATATTTAGCAGTTTTTAAAAGAAGAGGTGCCCATGTTCAGAAAGTGTGCTAGGGTTTGTGCATTTATGCTGAAGTGTCAGATTTTGTCGGATTCTGTGGGGAAAAGATGAGGGAGATTAATGTGTACCTGTGTAGGCGTGTTATGGTTTCTGTCACCCCAAAAAAGAACATCTCAGTTGGTGTATCAGGAGCTGTTCCATTTTGGGGTGACAGAAGTTGGGTGTCTGTATTGGGCACGGATGCAAGGGGTTGAGTGGTTGAGGATGGAGCATGGTATAAGGATTTGTGTGACTGAATCTGTATTTCAAGATTTTTGTTATTTGTGTTGGGGTGTAAACCAGTGGTGTGCTGGAGAGAGTAATGCATTGCCTCCCCCCCCCCCCAGGCTCTCTTCCCAGCTATAGCCAGCTCTGCAATTTGGGGGGGGGGGCGCAGAGGAAGACGAGGGGTGCAGAGGTGGATGGGGGTGTGCAGAGGTGGACCGGGGAAAGAGTCTGTTGTTAAACATTTACCAGCACACCACTGCCCATGCTGCTCTCTGCAGTGGCACTGAGCTCCCCCGTGCTGCTCTCTGCAGTGGCACTGAGCTCCCCCGTGCTGCTCTCTGCAGTGGCACTGAGCTCCCCTGTACTGCTCTCTGCAGTGGCACTGAGCTCCCCCGTGCTGCTCTTTGCAGTTGCACTGAGCTCCCCCGTGCTGCTCTCTGCAGTGGCACTGAGCTCCCCTGTACTGCTCTCTGCAGTGGCACTGAGCTCCCCCGTGCTGCTCTCTGCAGTGGCACTGAATGTCCTCTGCTGCTCTCTGCAGTGGCACAGAGCTCCCCCATTCTGCCTTCTGCAGTGGCACTGAACTCTCTTATACTACTGTTTGCTGTCTTCTAGCCCCTTCATCCAGAAGGGGATTCCCTGTTAGCCAAAGCTGTATGACCAGGGAGTTTCCATCTAAACTTCAGTGTGACTTCTCTGCAACATCTCATCATACACTACCCCTCTTTCCCACTTTCTGCCTTTTTCCCCCTCCACAGACAGTTTTACTACCCTCTCCTCCATCAGGGCATCTTCCTACCCACTTTCCCAGCCAGGGTATCACCATTATTTAAAAAAAAAAATAGTTCATCATGGGTTTTTTTTTCTGTTATTCTGTTACAACTAGAGAATGGCACGGGGACGGGGACCTGCAATGACCACAGGGATGGGGATGGGGACAGAGCCCATGGGGACAGATCCCACGGGGACAGGGTGGGGATGAGGACAGATCCCACGGGGATGGGGACAGAACCTGTGAGGACGGGGACAAACTTTGTCCCCATATCACTTTCTACTGTGAAGCCTATTAATGAACTGGGCTGTTATTTACGTTTGATGCAGATGACAAATTTTTATTTTTGGAAAAACAAGCAAACATGCTGGCCACAGTTAGCAAAATTTGCATGGGGGATCCTGTACATCTGCTACCAGCACATCTTCTAAGAAGACATCTTCTATTGCAGGAGGGACTGTGGAAGACTGGAGAGCTAGACTGAATCGTGAGATTGTTGATGATTTCTTATTCATCCACTGATTAAAAAATCATAACAGTGCTTCAAAGGGCTTATTTCTCCCCTCTAGGGCATACAGAACAGGCTGTATTTTGTATCCATGGACATTTTAACAGAATGGATTAGGATTCCTTGGGGTAGTAGAAATCAGCTATTGTTGGGGTTGGAAGGGTAGCGGGTGGTGGTGGTGGGAAGGTTATTGTAGCTGCTCATTGTTATTATTGTATTCTATTTGTAATTTTTACATAACAGTTGCACAGCATATTGTTCCTTTTTATACTTTAATAAAAAGATTTAAATATAAAATCATAAGTGTTAGAGGATTCTGCACATGAGAACAGAGCCCACGGGGATGGGGGCAGGGACAGGGACAGAACCTGCGAGGATGGGGCGGGGACAGAGACAGGGCCTGCGGGGACGGGACAGGGATGGAGATGGGACCTGCGGGGACTGGATGGAGATGGAGACCGAACTCACGGGGTGGTAACAGGGACAAATTTTATCCCCATGTCATTCTCTAGTTACCTGGCAGACAATAACATACAGGGAAAGAGAAATCCTCATGAAGTGGGCAAATGCAAAAATAATCTTTACATAACCTGAAAAAAAATGTGGAAGTGATATTTCTTAGCTTAGCCTGTTTCAAATCATATTCCATTTTGAACCATAAACTGTGAGGGAAGCTCTGGAGGTAGTTTCAGCATTAGCACCAGGTGGTACAAGGGAAGGGGAGAACTCTAGAGACAGCTCATGGGTTAGTGGCAACAATGGTGACTTTTTTTCATATTACCTCATTTGCCTTGGTCTCAGAGTTGCAACAACAGCAAGATGAGCTGTGGGTTTTTTTTTCTGTCTTTCTCTTTCGTTGCTTCCTTTGCATTGCTTCCAGAGTCACAACAGTATCAGCAGTAGTTGTGACATTTATTCCTGGACTCTCAGCAATGGCACATCTGTGGCTTTTGTTCTTTCTACCACCAGGTATTTTCTCAGTGGTGATGTGGCAGCCCAAGTTGGCTGCAAAAATCAAATGTTAGTACACCTTTTGCCTATTGGCTGCAAACTGGGAGCTGTGGAGGAAGAGTTGCTGCAGGCTAGATAGAAAAGCCACATGGAATATAGGTTCCTCACTCTATTTAGGAAATTTCTGATGACACCTACATTTAGAAATTCTGCTTTTCTGATTGTAGGGAATGTGTATTTTCTTAAACTTTATTTTTAATATTTTCTAACACTCTCACATATTGAAAACCAAACCACCCAATATTCAAAAATATTCAAAAAGTTACCTGGCAGGTCAGCAGCTCAAAACAGTACTTAAGCAGTTATAACCGACAAAGCCGGACAAAGTTGTTACTCAGCGGGCGATAGATAACCAGATATTTATGGAGACTGGCTTCCGCAAGCCAGCCAAGATTGGAAGTATGATGGGGCATGACAGGGGCATGTTTACAAGTCTGATAGATAAAGTTAACATTCAGCTCGGCATGTCCAGTCAGCTTATGGACAGCTATATTTAGGACTGGTTTTCCACCAGATGTCCCTTTTCTGATTTTGAATATTCAGTCTAACTCGTAGCAGCTAAACAGGACTGGGTTTAGACATGGTGGAACTCAGGGCAGAAATTAAAAATGAGGCCCCTGATCACTGATCCCCCCCCTTTCCCCAATCTCCCCACCTGCATTGCTACTACAGGATCCGGATATCTCTTCCCCTTCTCCCCACCACAGTCCGTCTCCCTCCCTTTCCCTCACCTTGTGGCCCCTTCTCAGAGGGGCCCCAGCACAGCAGCCACCCTCACAAGATGCCTCCAGCTGTCCCAAAGCTTTCCCATGTCAGGTCTTTTCAGTAAAGAACTCCATTTTGCCCTGTTACTGGAGATCGTCTTGTGCTTTTTGTTCTGTTCTTGGTGTAGGTGCTACTGTTGGGAGATTTCAGTTTGTCTGACATGGATTGGAACGTCCCATCTGCGGAATTGGAAATAAGTAGGGAGATTGTGGATGCCTGTCAAAGTGCCTTGCTCAGACAAATGGTGACGGAACCCACGAGGGAAGGGTTGATGCTGGATCTAGTGCTCACTAATGGAGGTAGCGCTTCCAATATCCGGGTGGGTGCCCACCTATGTAATAGTGATCATCACACCGTTTGGTTTGATATAAGGAAGAAGGCGGAGTGCGGACGCACAAAATTCAAAGTACAGGATTCAGACGTACTGATTTTGATAAATTGGGGGAATACCTGAAGAAGGAGCTATTGGAGTGGGAAGGCATAGGAGAAGTGGAAAAACAGTGGTCCAAGCTAAAGGCTGCTATAAATATGGCGACTGATCTTTTTGTGAGGAAAGTAAACAAAAACAAGAGAAGCAGGAAGCCTATATGTTTCTCCAAACAAGTAGCTGAAAAAATAAGAGCAAAAGAGGCTTTGTTCAAGAAATACAAAAGAATGCAACGAGAGGATCACTGAAAAGATTATCGGATTAAACTCAAGGAAGCAAAGAGGGAAATACGGCTAGCGAAAGTGCGAGCAGAAGAAAAAATGGCTCAAGATGTAAAGAGAGATGACAAGACCTTTTTCAGATATATTGGAGAAAGGAGAAGAGATAGGAATGGAATTGTGAGACTGAAAGATAATGAGAATGGCTATGTGGAGAGTGATGAAGATAAAGCGAACGTGCTAAACAATTATTTCTTTTTGGTGTTCACGGAGGAAAATCCTGGAGAAGGACCGCGGTCAGCTGCCGAGGGAACATCTGGGAATAGAGTGGATACTGTGCCATTTATGGAAGAAAGAGTTTATAAACAGCTGGAGAATCTGAATGGGGACAAAGCTATGGGGCCGGACGGGATACAGGATACTGAAGGAGCTCAGAGAGGTCCTGGCACAAATCGGGAGATGGCCGGTGATGTCCTGAAACCGGCCAAATTGGTATAATCGAAAGCCAATTTTGGCCGGGTTCAACTGCTTTCTGTCGCGGAGCCAGCCAAACTTCAAGGGGGTGTGTCAGTAGGGTAGTGAAGGCAGGACGGAGGCGGGATGGGGGCATGCTCACGAGATGGCCGACTTCGCCTGATAATGGAAAAAAAAAGCCAGGCTTGACGAGCATTTCTCCGTCTTTACTTGGTCCCCTTTTTTCACGACCAAAATGTAAAAAGAAGCCCCAACTGAGCAAATGACCACCGGAGGGAATAGGGGATGACCTCTCCTTACTCCCCCAGTGGTCACCAACCCCCTCACAAAAAAAAACAAAAAAAAAACCTTTTTCGCCAGCCTCTATGCCAGCCTTAAATATCATACCCAGCTCCCTGACAGCAGTATGCAGGTCCCTGGAGCAGTTTTTAGTGGGTGCAGCGCACTTCACGCAGGTGGACCCAGGCCCATCCCCCCCTACCTGTTCCACTTGTGGTGGTAAATGGGAGCCCTCCAACCCCCCCCCCAAAACCCACTGTACCCACATGTAGGTGCCCCCCTTCACCCATTAGGGCTATGGTAGTGGTGTACAGTTGTGGGGAGTGGGTTTGGGGGGGATTTGGGGGGCTCAGTACCCAAGGTAAGGGAGCTATGCACCTGGAAGCTAGTTTTATTGTTATTTTTTTATTTCTAGAAGTGCCCCATAGGGTGCCCGATTGGTGTCCTGGCATGTGAGGGGGGCCAGTGCACTACAAATGCTGGCTCCTCCCACGACCAAATGCCTTGCATTTCGCTGGGTTTGAGATGGCCGGGCCCGGTTTCCATTATGGCTGAAAAATGAAGCCGGCCATCTCCTCTAAACCCGGCGATCAATTTGGCCGACCCAACCGTATTTTGAAATACGGATGGCTCCGCCCCCTTGCGGAGCCGGCCCCAAAGATGGCCGGCCATCTATTAAGCCCCTCTATGTTACTTAGAACCCTGTTTTCTTTGCCAGTGAACATAATTTGTCATCTCTGTGACAGAGAGATTACAGAATTGAACTCTATCACTGGTGACTGTGACTTTGCAAGAAGAGAGGGTCATTTAGGGGGGATTCATCAAGCAGCATTAGGGCTTTAAGTCACATTAATTGGCCCTAAAACAGTCACAGGCATTAGAAAATGTTACAATATGTACAAGATTTTAATAGTGTTTTATTTTGATTATGTTGATGGAATTTGTGAATTCATTGGTATTCTTCAAAGGGAGTGCTGAGAGAGGAGAGTGGGATTGAGAGAACAGAAGAAGGTTAATTAAATTGAAACTAATTGACACAACTTATACCCCCTTTGTACCGCTAAGGGCAATGTCAATAAGATATCAAAATGGAATCTACTACATATTATCACAGTTCAGGAAAGGTGAGCCCCTTGGGCTGCAGCTGAGTTAACACTACCATTCAACCCGAAGATGGCAGACAAGTTACTCAGGCAAGGCACAATAGGCAACTGGAAGGCAGGGCTGGATCTTGAAGGCCAGGTTGGAGCTAGAAAGCAGAAGTGGAACTTGGAAACAGGGTTGTAACTGGAAGACAGGGCTGGAGCTTGAAGGCAGGGCTGGAACATGAAGCAAGAAGCCGGCAATAGAATCGGTTGGACCGCTAGATGACCGAGGGGTAAAAGGGGTGATCAGGGAAGACAAAGCCATAGCAGAGAGATTAAATGAATTCTTTGCTTTGGACTTCACCGAGGAAGATTTGGGAGAGATACTGGTGCCAGAAATGGTATTCAAAGCTAACGAGTTGGAGAAGCTGAATTACATCTCTTTAAACCTAGGGGATTTAATGGGGTAATTTGACAAATTGAAGAGTAGCAAATCTCCTGGACCAGATGGTATTCATCCCAGAGTACTGATAGAATTGAAAAATGAACTGGCGGAACTATTGTTAGTAACATGTAATTTATCTTTAAAATCGAGCATGGTACCAGAAGATTGGAGGGTAGACCATGTAACGCCGATATTTTAAAAAGGTCTCAGATGGGGATATGGGAAATTATAGATCGGTGAGCTTGACGTCGGTGCCAGGCAAAATGGTAGAGATTATTATAAAGAAGAAAATTACAGAGCATATTGAAAAGCATGGATTAATGAGTCAACATGGATTTAGTGAAGAGAAATCTTGCCTCACCAATCTATTACATTTTTTTGAAGGGGTGAACAAGCATGTGGAAAAAGGCAAGCCGGTTGATATTGTGTATCTGGATTTTCAAAAGGTGTTTGACAAAGTACCTCATGAAAGACTACAGAAGAAATTGGAGAGTCATGGGATAGGAGGTTGTGTCCTATTGTGGATTAAAAACTGGTTAGTTGCTGTTAGGTAAGCCTGGATCCCTATGATAGTAGCTTGATAGGTGTAATCTATTTCTATGATTAGTTCTATGAAACCCATTCCTCCTTCAGCTCTAGAAATGTACAGTCTTGGCATACACTGATTCTTATATATGACCTCATGGGCATGGAGAAGTTTTCTTGTTCACACATCTAGTTTTTCAAGGTCTTTAAGAGGCCAGTCTAAAATACCAAAGCTATATGGGAGTGCAGGAAGTGCCAATATCTTATTCTGTGATGTTAATGCACTCTTCAATATCAGTTTTATTCTCTGATAATATTATTACTATTTTTTCCCACAGTGATTTTTGCTTTATAGTGGTTCCTTCCTCCACTCCTAGATATTTATATACACCTTACTGTTCAAGTTCCTTTATCTCATAGTCTTCAGTCAGAGAGATGATTTCCGTTTTGCTCAATTTTCCCTTAAGGAAAGTCACTTTACCACATTTGTCCAGACCAAAAGTCATCTTGATATTATCTGAAAAGCTTACACCACTCAAAGTTATTCCACTAATTGTTGGTCACTAAAATTGTAGAGCTTCAGGTCATCTACAAACAGTAAGTGTGATGTAACCTCCGGGTTGTTGGCATCTTTAGGAGTAAGGCTAAATCTAGTGCATTAAGAGCCAAACAAAACTGAAGTGGGGATTGGGATTCTCTTTGAAATATGCCTCACTAGATCCTGATTTTCAGAATGTCCATCTTAATGTATTCAATCAATTCAAGATTTATTGTTAAGTGGGAGAAGACAGAGTGTGGTAGTAAATGGAGTTTACTCAGAGGAAAAGGATGTTACCAGTGGTGCATTGTAGGAATCAGTCCTTGGCCCATCTTTTTCAAACAACTTGGTAAGTGATACTGTGGAAGGGCTGGCCAGCAATATTTGCCTCTTTGTGGATGATACAAAACTTTGTAATAAGGTAGACACCCCTGATGGTGTGGATATTATGAGGAGGGATCTACCTAAGCTAGAAGAATGGTCCAGAAAGTGGTAACTAAGATTTAATGCTAAAAAATGCAGGGGCATGCACTTAGGCTACAGAAACCAAGGGAGCAGTACCATTTAGGAGAAGAAGTACTTAAGTGCTGAAAAGAAGAGTGAGACGAGGTGATCATTTCTGATGATCTCAAGGTGGCCAAACAGGTAAAAAGGGCAACAGCCAAAGCTAAAAGGATGCTTGAGTGCATAGCAAGAGGAACAGCCAGCAGGAAAAAGGTGATGATGATGCCTCATTTAGAGTACTGGGGTACAATTCTGGAGACTGCACCTTCAAAAAGATATAACTAGAATGGAGTTGATCCAGAGGACAGCTACAAAAATAGTCAATGGTCATCATTGTAAAGGTTATATATGATAGACAAGAAGAAAGACGAGAGAGAGAGGAGATATGATTGAGACATTTAAATATCTCCACAACATAAATGCACAGGCGGCAGATCTCTTTCAACTGAAAAGAAGCTCTGGAACAAGAGGACATAAGATGAAGTTGAAGGGGGATAGACTCAAAAGTAATCTAAGGAAATACTTCTTTATGGAAAGGGTGGTGGATGCATGGAACAACCTCCCGATGGAGGTAGCAGAGATGAGGACTGTATCTGAATTCAAGAAAGCATGGGACAGGAATGTGGAATCTCTTCGTGGGAGGAAGAGATAGTGAATGATATAGATGAGCAGATTGCATAGGCCATATGTCCTTCATTTGACATAATTTTCTATGTTTCTATGCTTATTTTGTACATTTCAAGGCAATTTATTACCCAGGAATATGAAAAGCTACCAAAGGCTTTCTTACAGTCAATCCATGCTATACTAAGGTTTTTGCTTTTCTTAGCTCTGGCCATGATGGCTTTATTCAACATTAACTGGTCTTTTATTCCATATGCTCCTCTCTTATTGTCCTTCTGCTTTATTGCTATGATGTTTTTAGAGTCTATATGATCATATATTCTATCAGCATCTATTGCAGTAAATAGCTTATAGACTGTAGACAAGTTATTGGTCTATAATTTTTAGGAACGTTATTTGGATTTCCCTTTGGAAGAAGAATACTTCTGCCTGTTATTAACCAATGTGATGTCAAATCGGGCTGCCTGATCAATTGATTTTTGCAATATGCCATGCCTTGGTGGAGGGATGTTAAATGTTTGAGCCAAATATTGGTCACTTTACCTGGGCCACGACTCTTCCAATTT
Source organism: Microcaecilia unicolor (assembly GCF_901765095.1). Taxonomy (NCBI): domain Eukaryota; kingdom Metazoa; phylum Chordata; class Amphibia; order Gymnophiona; family Siphonopidae; genus Microcaecilia; species Microcaecilia unicolor. The sequence goes on from NC_044035.1 coordinate 147,992,293, forward strand.
GGGGTTCTTTTTAAACCTGTTTTCTGCATCTTGGTTATGCTCTACAAGGTCCTCATATAATGTTCTCCAGAATGTTTCTGTTTCATCTTTAGTTGGTGCTGTTTTCACTGTATTGATATTTTTCCCAGTTCCCTGTAGAATTGTTTTGGGTTTTCTGTAAATAATTTACTTTGATATTTCTCTTTTCTGTTTTCTTCATATCTCCCAATTTTTGTGCATCAGCTGTTACTTTCAGTTTATTATTGGAGCGTATGTATTTAAGATCTTTCTCCATCAATGCAGCATGTTTCAGTTTGAATATTTTGGATATTCCTCGGTATCTTTGGTGATTGAGAACCTTTTAGATACCCATCTATCAAGGACACCTCTGTTTGCAAAGATTTTATTTTTCCCTTCAATACAAGGTTTCCAAGGAGGAGGAGTTTCTCTTTGGCCCAGAATCCTCGATGGTTAAACCCTCTCTGGAATACTTTTGGCTGTGCAGTACTGTATTCGGTTAATTTCCATATCCAAAGGTTGAATAAGGTCTTAATTTGTATAAAAAGACATCTTATTTATCATGCTCTTTACTCTAGATGTTAAATCCAATTTGAATAACCTTTCTTTCTCCTGGAGTCCAGCATATTTATCTACATCAAAATAAGCCAGCAGCTGAGTTGTTAATTCCTCCACTTCTGGGTCCTTCTGCAGGTCTTCTTCCTCTTCAGTTGACTTCTGTTCCTGTCCTTCATTTATAATGCTATAAAATAAATATTTTCTATCTTCATGCAAGACCTTACAAATACATGGACAAATAAGGCAGAAATTAGCTCAGAAGGCTAAGACTTGTGGTTATATACAACTATATTGAGTTTCTCTAGTCTCATTTGTATCACTTGTCCTAAAAATGTTTTAGCATGCTTAGTCATGAACATACAAAGTAACTTATCTTAATCTAATTCTACTGCTAAAGAGACAAATAAGGTCACCTTATCCACAGAATGAGGATTTAGAGTTTCAGAAAACTCCTTTCAAGATTTATCTTCACCAGTGCACTTTTTCTACAAAAAAGGTGCCGGTACTCAAATGCTAGGCCACCCTTCAGGAGTGGGGTAATCACTGAGGGACCCATCCCATAATAGCCAGGCCCCCTGCAACCAGTCACAGAATCTATGACAACCCTGAATTGGTGTGTAGAGTCTGAGCTCTTTCATAAAAATTGGGGTCCATGGGTCAATTTTAATTTTAAAGGGTGAGAGGACTGTTTCAGAAACTCCAAAGCTTCTTTCGGGTAATTTATAAATATTGGAACTGGGGTAACAGTAGGAATATGTGGAGAGTTGAAAATTCTAGGACTTCTTATTTCAAAAGGAAGTTTCCACTCTCTCAATTTGTTGAATTTACAAATTGCTAGTTGAAATAGCTTTATCTGGCTTCCCTTGTAAGGTCTCTGGTGGTAATTCTGTACCTTGGCACCGATGTTTTGGTGTCCCGATGCAGCATGGGAGCACCAATTCTATAATGGCATCAGGGCCCTGATGCCATTACAAAATACCAGGACAAACCTGCATTGGTGCACCAAAAAGAAGGCATTTCCACTTATGCTAAGTCAATGGCAGGCTAGGAACACATGATTAGGTCTGTCAATCAACAGACTCACCTGATAGTATTGCATAAGATGCATGTGTTAATGGATGACACTCCTACATCCTGCCCATGCTCCTCCCACATGTACAACCCCTTTCAATTGCATACTATGCCTGATGTCAGATGAGCTAAATGCAGGCATGCCTTATATAGGATTGCCCTCTATATTTCTTTCTTTTACTGAAGACAGATCTTCCTGCATCTTTCCGAATGCTCCTTCATGGGTTATAACATGTTATTCAAAATTGATCACTGCGTCAAGTTAAATATCTAATTTGACTTATAACATCAACTTCTACTCTCGCAAATATAGACAGTAGTTTTAACACCAGATCTTGCACCTTCTGTAAAGATGGATTAATTTTATTTCTTGGTATTTATATCCCATATTATTTGAAACATATGTCAGTTCACTGTGGCTTACATTATTAAGTAACAGGATTACAATGTACAAGATATCAAGGAGTTAAGATTTCAGACGTGTATTAGGACAGGTTTGACCAGGTGTAGAAACAATAGCGAATATGAGGTAATGATTGAGAACTTTTAGCCAACTGTAGTAAGGAACTTTTTAAAGATTTTCAGAAGAGTAAATAATTATTTGTCTTATTTCTTTCTTTCAAGAGTGAGTTCCACCATTTTGCTCCTAGCTAAGGGAATTCTTTAGTGAATATGGATTTGTATTTAATTTTTTTGTGCCTAATTTTCTTTTTAATTTAAAAAGTTCAATTTCTTCTCAAAATTATCAGTGGAAACATCTTTAACTCCAATTCGAATCAAAGGAAAGTCAGAGAAACATTAGAATTGTCTTTACCAAATTTTACAATGTTATAATGACCTCCTCTGTCCAGCTTCCCCTCCAGCTCTGCCACCACCACCTCAGACCCAACATTAAAGAGGGAGTAGAAACCAAAAAGTCTTCCAAGCCCATAACCAAAGCACCATATCAAAACTGGCCTTATTCTAGACATCTCCCATTGTGTATGGGACTCGAAAGTTCTAGAAGCGCTCCAACCAGAAGACTTCACTCCCTCCACAGTGTCCTCCTCATAGGAGCAACTCCTCCAACATGGATGCGACATATGACAAACACCGAGCTATGGATGAAAGGGCAAGAGAATTTGAAACCAAAAAGAAAAATACAATAATGGAAAGGAGAAATTTACTATGGAAATTTCTAGGGCTGAATGAGAACTCAAGACTAGGAAGGTCATGAGAGAGGAAGTCAAAACTCACCTACTTGCCAGTTCCCTGTCTTGTGTACCATCTGTGAGAGGTTTTCCTTTCTGGTCCTCCACTGTTTTTCACCTGGCGCGTCCTATCTGTGGAGTTTTTTTCCTTCTGTTTGTGACTGGTACATCAGGAATATACACAATAAAAAGACCTACCTATAAGTGATTCACCATTTTTTTATTTTACATCCTTGCCTCTCATCCCTACCTCTGGAAGTCCATTTACAGGGCAGGATTACCCATTACTTAAGTGACCCTGTAAATGGGTGGGACTATGAGGAAGAGCAGTAGGGCATTCCCCCATAATCTGACTACACTCTAGTTGATTTATGAGGACAATTTGAAACTCCTAGCACAAAACAGAGGCACTTGACACCATGAAACAGGGGTCTCTTTTCTCTATGGGGTGTTACAGTACTCTACTGCATTTTCAGTCTGAACTGAAGGTCCAGTGGGTTTGCTTCACCAAGGTAAGAATGTCAAGCATAAGAGCCAACTCTGTAGGTGCTGTGGGTACTTGAACACTCCCAAAATTGAACAAACTCCTTGATTATGTCCAGGGAGAGGTAATTTCTGTTGTGTTTAGCAACCCCAATAATTTTGAAAAGTTGACTCCTAAGATGTCAAGTGTCAAAATTAGGGTTAGCAGATGTCTCTAAGTCATCAAGGACAGGCTGAGCTAGTCCAGGATTTATCCTTCATTACACATCATGGTATAAAACCAAAATTAGTTCTGTTTGCCCCTGATGACTTGGAGCCATGTGATATGCTTAGATCTATAGGCCACCTAGATAAAGGTCACGTAAGCTCTCACAGAATTACTTGAATTTCCATGGTGTGCAATTAGTGCACATCTCTTCTGATTCATTCTCTCCACTGTATGAAGATGACACTAGCTAAGGAAGAACCCATATATTTAATCAAAGAGGATAGGGTATATCAGTTTTGATGAGAAATATAAAGAAATCTTCCTGGAAAATGAGGAGGAAAAAAGAAGAGCAATGAAATATTTTGGGTGTGAGTTTCTCCCAAATGCTGTTGCCTAGGCTTTCTCTTTAGGCTGGCTTGGTCCTTCAAGGGAAAATCCATAAGGGTAGCAGGGTTTCAGCTGGCCCAAAGAGAACAAATTAACACCTTGGCTTCAGAAGGTAATGTGATTTTATGAACTGCTGCTTTACCAGCCTCCTACCCATACTTGTTTCGCAGCTGACAGAGCAGCAAGCTGAGATGGTGCAGGGAAAAAAGAACCTGCAAGGAGTTTAATTCTGCTTAGGCAGATCACACGACTCCTGATGAGAGAGGAATTAATCCCAATAACTAGAAGAATAATAACAGAGAGCAAAGAGGGCTACTGGGCTCTCCTATCAACCAGATAATATCTTAATCCACAAATATAAAGCTGTGCCCAGAGAGGACAGCTGGATCCAAATTCTGTTTTATGAGCTACAGACCCAGCCAAGAGGCTTGCAGTGCAGCAAGACATAATCAAAGCAATATGTCTTATTTGTTATTAACCCATCAATAGTCAGTAAGCTGTCGGAGGATGCCTGGAAATTTGCTTGACAGATGATGTTTCACAGTCATACAGGTACAACATAGCAAAAGCATTAGAATTATTTCTATTTTCTTAAATGATATGCACTGTGAAATATTTAATTGAATGCCGCAGGTGGGAATACTTATCCTTCACAAATCACTATGATCAGCCTTATTGTTGAATCATTATTTTTGAAATTAAGCTGCTCCCCCTGAACATTTACTGAATGTCTGCCAACAGCCATGTTAACAACAGAACTACAAAAAGCCTGATTGGTCTGTATAGAATTGTGACTTGTGAAGGCCAATTTTAGATCATAATTGAGACATCCGGGTCAGAACATACTCAGATCCAGCGGTATTGTACAAAAGGCTCTGCCAGTGCATATTTATTTGTGGGAGCAGCCATTTTACAACTATACACACTGTAAAAATGAACAGCACAAACTCGGCACTTCTATGTGTAGCTGTTCAGTTTTACAAGCCTAGATGGGCATGTACAACCAATTAACTAGTGAGGCTGCACTTATTACTTGTCTTCATTTTAGAGGGGAAAACAAACAGCTGGGATTTAAGAAGAATGACTCTTAATTCCTCATGTAAAACCTTGTCTGAAATGCGCACTTTTAAAAAATCTGTGCATGCCTCTGATCTGGTGTAAAACAATGGGGAAATTATTTTACAAAAAACATGCGTTCCCTTTGTAAAATGGGGAATAAACATATAGGGGGTCGATATTCAAAGTGTTTTAACCATCCAGAAATGGATCCTAGCCAGTTAAATTACCTGTTCAGGGCTAATCACTCATTTTCAGTGGTACTTAACTGGTTAGTGCCACCAAAAATAACCGGCTAGTGCCAAACTGAACACCGGCTATTTTGGGGGCATTCATGAGATGGAGTCAGCACTTGGCCAGTTAAATGCCAATATTCAGCACTTAACCGGTCAGGTTAACCGCAAAAATAGGACTACATAAAAGTCAGGCCTATCTTTGGGTTCCTTTTACTAAGGGCCATTTTTACCACAGTGAGCAAAAAGCCACTAAAAACAATGGCCATGCGGTAAGGGTACTCTTACCGCACGGCTATGTGGGGAGGAGTACTTACCGCCACCATTGAGGGTGGCAGTAAGGGCTCCCGTGGTGACCCGGTGGTAACCAGGTACCCAATTACCACCGGTTTAGTGTCATGCTATTAAAATGTTTTGATTTGAATTTTACTTGTTTTTATTTTGATGATGTATGTGATATTGTAATCCACTTAGTTGTAGGCAGAATATAAAGTTTTTAATGAATTAATTAAAAATATTTTCCAGCATGTCGGAAATGGTGCACACTCAAGCCAGAATTACCTTGTTGGGCCGTCGGTAGTTCCGGGATAGCATGTGGTAAGCCTGCTTTGGGCTTACTGACGCTTTGAAAAAGGGCCCCTTTATGTGGTAACTCATAGCTGGTTAAGTACTGAATTTCACACTTAACCAGCTATGTGTTATCTGGCTCCACAAACCTGGAATTCAGTGCCGGATATGGCCCAGCATTGAATTTCCAAATTTAATGCCATAGTAATATAGAAGATGATGACAGATAAAGACCTGTACGGTCCATCCAGTCTGCCCAATAAGATAAACTCATAGCATAAGGCATGATGTGATACTATATATGTGTACTTGATTTTGATTTGTCCTTTGTATTTTCAGGGCACAGACTGTAGAAGTCTGCCTGGCACTGGCCTTGTTCTCCAACTTCTGATCACCATCAGCTGAATATGTGGCCCATAGATTTTTGTCCTGCTCAGGTCATGACAAAACCACACCTCCACCACACCCCCTTGAAACCTCTGTGTGGTATGGATCTCCATGTGTAAATAACAGCTTTCTAAAATTATCATTTACATGTACAGTGCAATCCACTTAAGTGCAAGGGTCTGGGACCAAAGAAATATATGCAGTTAACCGGAGCGTGTACTTAACCATTGTGACCCAAAGAAGCTTGACATCTGATAAACATATGTACAGTACTGTTTATTATACGTAAGTATACAGTCTCCGTTAACTGATGTTAGGCTTACTTGAAGTAATCAGTCATAGTCCTCTGTACACTCTTGTGTCTGTGAGTTCCATAGACTACGTCTGCCAAACGGTAAAAACTGTCATAGCACTGACATCCAGTGGCCTCCAGATAGGCCCGCACGGTGCTGAGACTCTCCAGCGCTCTTGCAAAAGTGACAGGAGGTTGTTGAATTTCGTCAGCATGTGCCTCGCTGCACATTTCATCATCTGTTTCATCATCAGCTGTTGCCTGCGTGTAGGTGCATATCTTGACATCAGTGCTGTCATCAGCTGTTTGTAGATCATAATCAACAGCAATGTAGTGATGAAACTCCTCTTCAGTAACACAGGCTGGGATGTCAATAGCCTGTTCATCTGACGCGTTTGCAACAGTTGCATCTATTTCGTCCCTCTCCACATCCTTAACCAAGCTTGCCCGCTTGTAGAAGTTCACAATGGTTGCCTGTGTAACATGATTCCAGGCTTCTTTCTGCATATGTAAGGAATCCAACAGTGATAGATTATGAGCCAGTTCAACAGCACGTTTATCCTTGCCAGTCTGGTCATCCATAATGCTCATCAGACGACGTAGCACAAGAGCCCGATAATGTTGTTTGAAATTGGCTATTATGCCCTGATCCATAGGTTGGATCAGAGAAGTAGTGTTTGGTGGCAGGAAGACCACCTTGACGTTACACAGCCTGACATCATCACTGTGTGCAGCACAATTATCACAAAGCAACAAAATCTGACGCTTTTGTGCCCGCATTCTAGTGTCTAACTTCTTTAGCCACTGCTTCCAAATTTCCCCAGTCATCCATGAATTTGTGTTAGCCTCATATGACACAGGAAGTCGCTTAACATTCTTGAAGCAACGGGGCTGTTTGCTCTTTCCAATGACAAGTGGTTCCAACTTCTCACTCCCATCCATATTGCAGCAAAGAAGGATCGTCAGTCGGTCCTTCGACGTTTTACCTCCTGTAGTTTCGGCTTGTTTGAATGCAAGTGTTCCATCAGGAATCGCTCGCCAGTAGAGACCGTTTTCATCAGCATTGAAAATGTCACGAGGTGCAAACTCGTTCAAGATGGTAGGAAGAACTGAAGCAACCTAATTTTCAGCACTAAAGTCATCAGCGTCTTGTTTTTCACCATGCTATTTCTTGAATTTTATGTTGTTCCTCTCCTTCCATCTTTCCAACCATCCAACAGTGGCTTTGAATTCAGTTAGTCCAAGACTTTCAGCTAGCTGATTAGCTTTCTCCATAAGCAGTGGACCACTGACAGGAAACTGTCTGCTCCTGACTTGAGAAAACCACCAAAGAAGAGCATCTTCTACCTCCTCAGCTTTTCCCACCCATTTTCGTTTCCGGTGTGGATTTGTATTGTTTTGCCAGTCTTCCAGAAGCTGGTCTTTCTGCTTCAAGATACGTGAAATTTAACTGGGATTGACACCATATTCTTTAGCAATAGATGCTTCACTTTGTTTGTTTTCTAATTTTTAAAGAACTTCTATTCGTTTAGCCAGTGTTAAAGTCTTACAGTTGCGCGAAGATGACTACTCCAATGTACACTCTAACAACATTTTGTCACTTATTCTGCCTGTGGAAGTTAAAGGGGTGGTAAATTTGAAATCTCGCCGGCCACCTCCCGATTTATGTTGGAAGATGGCCGGCGATCAGTTTCGAAAATAAGCCTGTTAGTAACATAGTAGATGATGGCAGAAAAAGACCTGCACAGTTCATCCAGTCTGCCCAACAAAATAAACTCATATGTGCTACTTTTTGTGTATATTATTTATTTATTTATTTATTTATTATTTATTTATTTACTGTTCACTTATATCCCACATTTTCCCACTCATGCAAGCTCAATGTGGCTTACAAAACATGAAATAAAATTACAGAATAGGAAGCTTAGAAAAGTATACAAGGAGTAAGCAGGGGGGAAAGCATCTAACAGGGTGAACTAGCGGGATAAGAGACAGGAGGGGTGTATCAGTCAGCAGTATAAAGTGAGGGGTAGGTCTTGGCAAAGAAGTATGTCTTCAACAACTTCTTAAAGAGGGCGTGGTCCACTTGAGTTTTGAGGTGTTGCGGAAGAGCATTCCAGTGTTTAGGGCTCCAGTAGCGGAAGGACGAGGCGAAGATCTTCTTGTACTTGACACCCTTACAGTTTGGGAAGTGCAGATGAAGGTAAGAACGAGCAGCAGGATTGGTATACCTTACCTTGATTTGTATCTGCCATTTTCAGGACACAGACCGTAGAAGTCTGCCCAGCACTAGCCCCGCCTCCCATTGCCGGCTCTGCCACCCAATCTCAGCTAAGCTTCTGAAGCGAATCTTGCACTTATCAGTGGTGTGCTATACCAAAGTTTGTCCCCATAGAAATTGATGGCACCAAAAACGTGACCAAAGTACGGCATGCAGTTAAACAGAGCACGCGCTTATCCGACGTGCACTTAAATGGAGTTCACTGTATATGCAATCAACATGTGCAAATGCCACTATTTGTATGTTGATATTTTTCTAAAATAAAGGCTGTTATCTATTATTACAAACATAGGGGGGAGGGGGTAATTGAATAACAGAGATGTCAACATATCCCACTGTAACTGTTACACTTGTGGTAGAAAGTGTGAGCCCTCCAAAACCCATCAAACACCTGCTATACTTACATATAGGTGGCACCTGCAGTGGTGTACAGTTGGGTACAGTAGATTTTTGGTGAGTTTTGGAGGGCTGACTATACAATATAAGGGAGCAAAGGTGAGATGTGTACCTGAAAGCTTTTAGGTGAAGTACACTTCAGTGCCCCCTAGGGTGCCCCACTGCTCTGCTGGAATGTCTGTATGGCCAATCTACTAAAATGCTGGCTCCTCCTACATCCCAATGGATTGATTTTGTGTGATTTTCACTTGGACATTTTTTATTCGAAAATGGACCAAAAAGATAAATGCACAAAGCACAAAAACATGTAGCAAGTGGAAATTTTCGAAAAAAATATAGACGTTTTGTTGTTTAAAAAATGACCATATTTGCTGTTTGGATCCTGGATGTTTTGAGCAAAACGTCCAAAGTCAGACTTAAAAGTCATGTCGAAAATGTCTCTCCACATAACTTTGTAAGTTTAACTGCTTTGAAAATGAGCCTCACAGTCACTTTTTTCACTTTTATTTTTAATTTTTCAAATTAGACAATCACTTCTTACAAGGAATACAAGCAAAATATACTACATAAAGTAAATATAAAGGAAAAAGAAAATGTACACATTTGCCCACAATTCAAGGTAATGAAACCAAGATACAGAAATAGTATTAAAGGAAAAAAAAATATCTAAAACAGAACAGACCCAAAATTCAGAGATAGACCTCGGCCAGCCCTACAATATTCCCAAATTAACTGTGGGAATCATGTTTATATTTTCAATTCCTCCTTAGAAACCACAAATTCCAATAATTGCTTAGGATCACTAAAGACATAGGGATTATTATGAAAACCAAGGTGACAGGTAGAAAGAAATCGTAGCAAAAAAGTCCTGCCCAGAGCTTGTGCCTGAGGGTGCAAGGCCAAAAACTCTTGACACGTCTTCTGGGTATTCTTCGACAAATCAGGAAAAATTCTAATCTTGGATCCCAAGAATTCACAATCCATATAACGAAAATATAATTTTAGAACACACACAGTCACTTTTGTCAGAAAAACAGCAGTGTACTGTTATGCATTCATTTACTCAGTTTCTACCGCTGTGCTGTTCTGTGTTCCACACTGTCAGCTTTTACACAGGGAGAGAGATAAGCAATAATAATACAAATTGAAAACACAGACACAATCTCTGTCAGTGTTCCTTTTCTAAAGACCTGCTAGAAAACTCTAGCAGGAACTGCTCTTTCAGCTTCCCTGCCAATATACTACTTTTTCTCCCTCTGCTCTGCTATTTCCTCCCTGCTTCCCTATCGTACAATGCAGTTCCTCCATCCTGCCTTTTCCTTCCCTCTTTCTAATTATTACTAGTGCACCCTTTGCTTATATGATTGTACGCCGCTGAGATGGCTGCCGATCTGCGGTATTTCAATTTCTTATTCAACTTGAAACTTAACTATATCAATCTAAAGTAGCAAAGCTGCAAGCTAAGCTTAAGGTTCAAAGCTTACAGCTTCTGGCACTGCACAAACGATTGGGCACGTATCAGTAACGTGGGGCGCTAAAATGGGAGTTAAGCACCAAAATGGGGGTTAACAGCAGTTAGACACCTAAATACACAGGCACAATGCTACAAGGTAATGCCTAAGTGCTTTCCCCCCAAATCTTATAAATGGCGCCTAAAGTTAGCTGCGCAATTGTATGCACACTTATAGAATAGGACCACGTCTCCGAGGACAAGCAGGCTTATTTATTCTCACATGTGGGTGATGCCAACCCATGTTGCCCGGTCCAGGACTTATAACAAGTATAAGTAGAGCTTTGTGGAGTGTGAGACACATTCCACAACGCATGTGTGAGTGTTTTCGTGCCCACTGCAAGAACGTGGTCTCCTCAGTTCTTTTTCACCGGGGTGAGCAGTGGGCATGTTTGTTTTTACCATCTCCTCACAATGCTCGGTCCTACTGTACTTTTTTATGCCTTTCAGTGATTTTTCATTCTTAAATTGTGTTCCCAGTTGTGGAAGCTTCTTTTTTTAACCTTTCCCATATATTTTTAGTTTGCTTTGCCCGATTTTAAATTTCCTTTCTTTTTCATAGTTGTTCAGCCGCTTTTAGCCCTTGACTTCAACCTGGAATTTTCCCTTCGTTTTTCTGCCATGCCTTGCCCCTTTTCAGGCACCATAGCTTTGTTTAATTTAGATGAGCAAGTTTTTCTTTCCATGTCCACAAAGATTCCCAGTGGCTTTAAGCGCTGTACCCAGTGCAATCAGATGATCAATGGAAAGGACAACCATTCCTGGTGTCTTCAGTGTCTTGAGCCCGACCATAGCCCCATTAACTGTGTTCTCTGTCTTTGCATGAAGAAGAGGATCCAGATTTCCAGAGAGGGTCAACAAGAGAGGATTTTTGGAGCCAAGTCCAGTTCCTCGACATTGGCATCAAGGTTGGAGGTGTCAGCATCGAGGATGAGTGTTGCACTGGCATCGGGAGCATTGGTAAGCATGGCTGCTGCTAGACCCTTAGACACTGGGAGCTGTGAAGCATTGAGTGGGTCTCCACCTACCTTGAGGCCTCCTGCTGTCCAGGGACCCCGGGGACTGTCCATCATTAGACCCGACCCTGAGGTGACATGTGGATTCCACGTTATCATCGTTGGCTCCGAGCGAGGAGCCTTGGTGACACACTTCAGATGAAGGTCCAGCAGCTTAATCGATTGCCCTCGATGCATTGTGCCGGAAGCTCCGGGGCATCAAAGGATTCCGCATCTGAGAAGCGTTGGCGCCAGGAGGACCGCTCTCCCTCCATAAAGGAGGTGCCGATGCGTCGGTCTCTCAGCAGCCAAGACCCAGCTCCTGCATCAACACCAGCAGTTCTGCAACATGCGCCTGAACCGGCACCCCAGCTTTTTCCAGTGTCGACCCTCGATGAACGCATCTGGGCCTTGCTCCCTGAGCTGCTGGATGGCCTGTTGCAATGGTATGCATCAGCATTGGGAGTGCTTGCACCTACCCTGCCTACCGTTGCGGCTCCAGATACCAATGCCACATGCGGCTCCAGTGTTTGCCACCCAAGCTGGCACTCTCTCGATGTTGGTGGAGGAAGCTTCACCAGAGTTGAGGCAGGAACTGACTTCTCGATGCCGTTCTCGAGGGCATGGTTCCTCCATGTTGAGGCAGGTTCGGTCTAGACACTCCCATCAGGAGGTACTGTCTGACACTGAAGAGGGGTGCTTATGGGATTCAGAGGAGGATGCAAGGTACTTTTCCTCAGATGAATCCTATGGAATTCCGTCTGAAACCTCCCCTCCACCTGAAAGGAGAAAATATCCTCCAGAGAGCCTCTCATTCCCTTCTTTTGTTAAGGAAATGGCTGATGCCATTCCATTTCCTTTGGAAGTGAAGGATGATCCCAAGGCCATGGTGGTCGAGGTCCTAGACAATGCGTCCCCTCCTAGGGAGGCTGTGACTGTGCCTTTCCATGAGGTACTCCAGGAAGTCCTTGTTAGGAATTTGGAGTCCTCTCTGTCAGTCCTGGTCATACTCAAGAAGATCGACACCCAGTATCGGATCCACAGTGCACCTGGATTTGATAATCCTCAGTTGCCTCACAATTCCATGGTGGTGAAATCCGCTCTCAAAAGAGCCAGGAGTTGCAGGGACCTATGCCTCGGCATGCCCGGGTAGAGAAGCTAGAACCCTGGATTCTTTTGGGAGTAAGATATACCAGGCTTCAATGCTCATCTCTCAAATACAGTCATACCAGCTTTTCATGAGCATCTACTTGCAAAACTCTGTGCGCAAGTTGTCAGACCTGGCTGAGACACTCCCTCCAGAGCAAGCCGAGTCACTTCACAAGTTGGGCAAGCAGCTGAAGGCATGTCAAAAGTTCTTGGCCAGGGGCATTTATGACACTTTTGATGTGGCATCAAGGATCTCTGCTCAGAGTATAGCAATGCTCAGACTTTCATGGCTGTGTTCTGACTTGGAACATTCTGTTCAGCTGAGGTTAGAGAGAAGATTGAGAAAGTTGCTGACCAAATCAAAAAACATACTAATACCATTTCTTCTCTCTCCCACTGGGCATCTTCTGCATCTATCTCCTCAGCTAGGAGGACTTTTGGCAAACCAAGGAGGGGTGCCTATTACTATCAGAGGCATAGGTACAACTCCTCGGCTTACCAGCCTGTTAAGGCTCAACCACAGTGCGCTCATTCACATCAACAGCATGCGCCAAAAGCCCCAACTGCTCCCTAGGCAAAACAAGGGGCCCATAGGAATAAAATGGACCCTGCTGCAGATAACTTGAGCTAATCTTTAGTAAAAGACCCCCTTAGAAAGCAAAGCATGCAGATTTTTCCAAATGTATACCCCAGATGTATCAGTAGAAAATCTCACTCATTGCCTTGAACAGTCATTGTGGTGGTGAAGGTCACTCTTTGGGACGGGACGCCCTTTTCATATTGTTGTTTTGCACCAGCTTCTTTTGGTTCCACCAAAACCTGTGCCAGCTGCTCCTTTCTACTACCTGCTTGGGCTGGTGCCACTAACAGGCTCATTTTCAAAAGAGAAGGACGTCCATCTTTCGACATAAATCAGAAGATGGACGTCCTTCTCCCAGAGATGTCCAAATCGGTATAATCGAAACCCGATTTTGGACGTTTCCAACTGCAGTCCGTTGCAAGGATGTCCAAATTTCAAGGGGCGTGTCGGAGGCATAGCGAAGGCGGGACTCGGGAGTTCCTAACACTTGGACGTCTTTGACCCATAATCAAAAAAGACAAGGACATCCCTGACGAACACTTGGACATTTTCACCCGGACATGTTTTATTACGAATAAGGCACAAAAAGGTGCCCAAAATGACCAGATGACCACCGGAGAGAATCGGGGATGACCTCCTGTTACTCCCCCAGTGGTCACTAACCCCCTCCCACCCTCAAAAAACAAGTTTAAAAATATGTCGTGCCAGCCTCAGATGTCATACTCAGGTCCATGACAGTGCATGCAGGTCCCAGGAGCAGTTTTAATTGGTACTACAGTGCACATCAGACAGGTGGACCCAGGCCCATACCCCCCCTACCTGTTACATTTGTAGAGGAAACAGCGAGCTCTCCAAAACCCACCACAAACCCACTGTACCCATATATAAGTGCCCCCCATCACTTGTAAGGGCTATGGTAGTAGTGCAAAGTTGTGGGTAGTGTTTTTTTTTTTTTGGGGGGGGGGTTGGGAGGCTCAGCATACAAGGTAAGGGAGCTATGTTCCTGGGAGTATTTTATGAAGACCACTGCAGTGCCCCCTAGGGAGCCCGGTTGGTATGCTGGCATGTCAGGGGGACCAGTGCACTACAAATGCTGGCTCATAGGCAGGCGGTGACCCAACTGTTGGGGAGGCTAAAGAGGGGCGGGGTTAGGGGTGGGGCCGGGGTGGAGCTTAAATCCATAATTGTCTGATAACACGCAGAAAAAATAAATAAATAATAATAAAAGTCACAATACCTTTTATTAAATTTAGATATTAGATATGTATCATATGTCAAAGAATAAAGTGGTTGCTCAAAGCATATTCTAACCACAATCGCTCAACTGCAAAACAGTATGCACAACTTTGTGCAAAAACACACTCAGAACCTTACTGTACCATAAATATTAGGCAGACCTAATACACCAATATACCACCCATACGGAAAATGCAGACTGTCAACAATATGAAACAAGGGATCATATCATCACAATTCTCATGTAGAGCCACAAAACACCCTAATTCATGTTTAATGTGGGATAAAATGCCATAAATAAGTAAATAAATATAAACGTTAATGTTGAGCACCTGATTCTCAAGTGAACATATTCCAAGCACTATAATTAAAATAAAATTATCTTTTCTACCTTTGTTGTCTGGTGACCTTTTCTGATCATGCTGGCCCAGTATCCATTCTGCTGCTATCCGTCCTCAGTGCAGGTCAGGAAGTCATCCTCGTTAAATATCTCCCTGGCAACCCAGGACACCTCCAGCCAACCCCCCCCCCCCCCCCCCCCCCCCGCTTTCCCAGCAGTAAGGTAAACAAACCATAAACCAATTTCTACAACTGCTAGAGGGCTTTCACTGCAGCTCCTGCTGTGAGGATTGTGAGGATGGAGGTAAATCAACAATTTAATCCCCTCAGAGCAGCTGGACTCCACAGCTGATCCATTCTGCTGCAGCAGGGGGGAGGCTTAGCCTCTCCAAGCCTCTTATACCGGGCGCCTATGTGCTGGCTCCTCCCACGTCCAAATGGCTTGCATTTGGACATTTTTGACAATGGACGTCTTTGGTTTCTAAAATCTCCGAAAGTCAGAAATGTCCATGTCAAGGGACGTCCAAATTTAAGGATTTGGACTTCTCTGACGATATTTTCGAAATGAAAGATGGACATCCATCTTTTTTTGAAAATACGGTTTTCCCTGCCCCTGGATTTGGACATTTTGCAAGGACGTCCAAATCGCAACTTGGATGTTTCTTTTGAAAATGCCCCTAAATCAGCTATAGAGTGGGGAACTCATTTCTTCAATCCAGCTGCTCTGGCTGTCAGCACCACACAGCTGCTAAAATCGTAGAGAATCTACTTTCTGTTTCATTTGTTGTTCTCTACTTGCAATTCCTATGTGGTGCCAGTGGCTTGAGCTAGGAAAGGAGCTCCCTTCTATGTAGTGAATTTAGTGGGAGAAAGGAGCTCCCTTCTATGCAGTGAATTTAGTGGGAGAAGGGAGCTGATGAGACCAGTCTGATGCTGGGGCTGGGTAAAGGGGGCTGGTGGCTAACAAGGTGGCAGGTGGGAGATGTCTGGTACTGGAGGGAGTTTGTGTTGCTATCACTGATTTGACACCAGAGTTTGTTTGTTGAGTTGTAAAGTGAAACATTCTATTTCAGCTCTGTACGTCTTGTTGGGAGAGCTTTATTGATTGATCTGGGAATGCTCCATGAATGATTATATTTTACATTCTCTGTGAGTACTTCTGCTCCTCACCCCAGGCCTTAGAGGGTGCCAGCACCAGAGGGCTCCACCCTGAAGGAATGAACAAGACATTTTTCTTTTGTGTGTGGTTTGGCTCCATTAGGCTGCTCCACTTTGGTTTTATGTGCACATAATATATATGTATATATCGTTTATGTATTTTCATTATTTTGTAATAAACTTAATTGTTTGGCTCCTGTCAGTTTGTAATTTGCTATCACTCCCAACTACTTACTCCCTGATTGTAGCTCTGAGGAGAGAGTTTGGGGGGGGGGGGGGACACCATCTCATTGCCTTGAGCTGCCCCTGAATACATATCCTTACTAATCACGATAATCTTAATAATAACACAACCCTATCTTTTCTCTACCTCTCCCACCCCAACACCCACATCTTTTGGCCCCACTGTCTTAAGGTACATGTAAATCTAATTTAAACCATGTCACCCATCTGTAATTGAATGTAGAAGTATCTGGTAATTTAAAATCTTTCCCTTAGCTATGCTTTGCGATGTTATCGTCATTTTTTAAAGGCTTTTCTGCATTGATCCACAATAATTGTGAAGCTGCATTTTCCTCCCCTTGAGTCTCAACTTGTCTAATTTAAATAACTTAGTAGCGACTATCAGTGCACAGTAACAGAATGAGGGAGCATATGGTTTCTCTGCCACTTTACTATAAAAAGATTCAAGTTTGCTTTTTGTAGCATGTGCCTTCTTCACCTTCAGTCACAAAGTAATTCAACTGTAAGCAGTGCAAATGTCTGCCCTGAGAGCCTTTAATTCCCTTACTAGCACTCTGCAGCCCTTCAGTATTTTATTTCCTGCACATAGATTTTTTAAAATCCATATTCCTAGTTCCAGACCCACATTTTCCCAGAAACCTAATAGAAATTGCATTCAGACTTGGGAAAAGGTAAACTTGGGATTGAATAGGTTATTTCATTGTCTTGTTTTGTTAAATTACTCTACTTATTTAGCAAAGTCAGTTTAGATAATAGTGTAGTGCCTTTTAAGTCTCTGTTAGAATTTTATATAAATAGGGCCCGATATTCAGCCAGTGACAGACAGTGTGTTTGCTGTTCACCGCCAGCGTTAATTGAGGATATTCAATGCAGGTCCATATCCGACGATGGCATTGAATATCCAGGTTTATTCTGGCTGCTAAAGGGTTAACTGGCTATGCTAATAGCGATTAAATATAGGCCTGTTGCTATTTAATCGGCCTATTTTAACCACTCAATATAGCCAATTAGGCGCTGAATAGCCTCACCCAACTGGCTATGTCACACAATATAGCTGGTTAGCAGCTAGCCGCTAACCAGTATATTCAGTGGGAGTTAACCGGTTAGCTTCCACTGAATATCATGGTTAGGCGCTTAAATGCTATTTAACCAGTCAGGAACCATTCCTGGCCAGTTAAATAACTTTGAATATCAGGGGGATAGTGCTTTAGAGTCTAGTTTAGTATTTTAGGTTGCATTTTAGAGCTCGGCATAACATTAGTTTAGAACCGCGTACAGTTCAAGCTTCTCCTATTTACCTACAAATGCACTCGATCTGCAGCCCCTCATTACCTCTCTACCCTCATCTCCCCTTACGTTCCTACCCGAAACCTCCGCTCACAGGTCAAATCCCTCCTCTCAGTACCCTTCTCCACCACCGCCAACTCCAGGCTCCACCCTTTCTGCCTCGCCTTACCCTATGCTTGGAATAAACTCCCTGAGTCCATATGTCAAGCCCCTCCCTGCCCATCTTCAAATCCTTACTCAAAGCCCACCTCTTCGATGTCGCCTTCGGCACATAACCATTATACCTCCAGTGAGGAAATCTAGACTACCCCAACTTGACATTTCGTCCTTTAGATTGTAAGCTCCTTTAAGCAGGGACTGTCCTTCTTTGTTAAACTGTACAGCGCTGCGTAACCCTAGTAGCTCTCTAGAAATGTTAAGTAGTAGTAGTAGTAGGGAAGCCTCTGTTTATGATTTATAGGGTCTCCAGCCAATTAGAAGGAAGACATTATAGATTGAAGTAGATTTTTTTGCAACAAGTACAGTGCCTGATTTATTTATTTTAGGAAAGGGTTTATTTAAATTCTAATTTTATATTGCAGATAAAAACATTGCTTTATTTTTTTTTTCTTAGTAGGGAGGACTTAGTTTAAATTTATCTTTAAGGAACTTCTTTACTTGCTTGCTCCAAGATTTCCTTTCTGTCTCCAATTTAAAAGGAGAGGTGACCTAAATAATCTCTTTTGAAGTCCCTGCACTTCTGAGGGTTAGACCTTATACAAAAGAAGACAGCTGCTACTTTTAGCCTACAGGACAGCTGAGGAAAAGTTGGGGACTTTGGTAGGGCTTTTTCTGTTTTCTTTCTACAGGTGGAAATACTTCTGCAACTGCAGTACGCCTGGGAAACATGTCACCAAAGCTGTTGCTCCAGTTACAGCTTCTGCCTCTATGCAGACAGAAAATGTGATCCCAGGAGAGCAGGGGCGACTCAACCATTAGGCTACCTGAGGCAGGAACCTCAGGCGGCATTCGTCAGGAACAGCATCTCGGGGGGAGGGCGGCTTTGCAGCATTTTGCCTCGTCACGGTGAAGTTCCAAACCTAGCAGCTGTATTGATTCCCATATGCTGCCCTGCCGCCGCAGGCACCCACCTCTTCCCTTTACTGTGGCCTACTGAAGTAACTTCCTATTTTGCTCATGGAGCCACAGTAAATGGAAGAGGCGGGTGCTAGAGGTGGCAGGGCAGCCTATGGGAATCACTGCCGCTTCCAGGTTTGGAACGTCACCATGATAAGGTAAAATGCCCAAGGGAAGGCAGCATCTTGGCCCGGGGGAGGGAGTGGCATGCAAGCGCCGCCTCAGGTGACATCTTGCCTTGGGCCGGTCCTGCAGGAGAGGGACTGGTTCCATGTGTCTTCAGCTTGAATCCCTCATAAAAGAAGTGAAAAAACTGTGAGAAAAGGTGGCAAGGTTGAGAAGCATCTGCATAAATGATAAAAAAATGTCTTAATCAAACAATTTATCTGAGGTTCAAAAGATAAAGTATAATTGAATAGTATTCCCAGAATCCTAATCTCAGAAGAAAGTTTATATTCTGTGTCTTGTATTTTTATTAGATTATCTTGTAGTAAATTGTATTGAGCACCCACTAACAGAATTTTAGGACCCTGTGTAATAATGTGCGCTAGTGTTTTTAGCACGAGCTAAAAATTAGCACATTCTAATGCTACAGACACCCATAGGAATATATGGGTGTCTCTAGTGTTGGCGCATGCTAAAAACGCTAGCTGAGAATTGAAAGCTTCATTACACACATTATCTTAAATTAGATTGGATAGAGGTCCAAAGGAAATAATTAAGACATTTTTGTGTAGATGATTTAGAGTTTAACAGAACACTAATGGATTTTGGCATAAAATGGCACAATTTACTAAAGTATGCATCTATCGTTAATAGTGTACAAATTCCCATGCACAAGTTTACTTCTGCTCCAAAGAAAGTTTAAATATGTGTGTGTATTCTGTGCACACATGTATATCGAATCTACTCCTGCTTCACCCAGATACTCCTAGGAATGCCTACACCAACACATGTCTAAATGTACACCCTCTTGTTGGCACATGTATGGGCATATTCACCCTGCTATTTTGTAAGAGTCCCTCTTCCATATGTAAAACATGCTCTGTATACGGAAAACGCTTCTTAAATTACCCCCCTAGTATCCAAGGTCACCTCATGTTGGCTACTCAGGGGCTTCTGACAAGTTCTTACTTCCTTCCCAGGAGTTCTGTCTACTAGGCATCCTAGTCTACACTGGCCACAGCAGAGGTCTGCCCCATCCCATAATTCCACCCCTTTATTCATTCAAAAAAATCAGAAGGTGCACCAGTTGTCTTGCAAATCCCACAGTTACATGGTAATATAGTAGATGACGGCAGAGAAAGACCTGAACGGTCCATCCAGTCTGCCCAACAAGATAAACTCATATGTGCTACTTTATATGTATACCTGACCTTGATTTGTATCTGCCATTTTCAGGGCAAAGATCGTAGAAGTCTGCCCAGCACTAGCCCCGCCTCCCACCACCGGAGCTGCCACCCAATCTACGCTAAGCTTCTGAGGATCCATTCCTTCTGAACAGGATTCCTTTATGTTTATCCCACGCATTTTTGAATTCTGTTAACATTTTCATCTCCTCCACCTCCTCACGGGAGGGCATTCCAAGTATCCACAACTCTCTCCGTGAAAAAATACTTCCTGACATTTTTCTTGAGTCTGTCCCCCTTCAATTTCATTTCATGTCCTCTAGTTCTACCACCTTCTCATCTCCGGAAAAGGTTCGTTTGTGGATTAATACCTTTCAAATATTTGAACGTCTGTATCATATCACCTCTGTTTCTCCTTTCCTCCAGGGTATACATGTTCAGGTCAGCAAGTCTCTCCTCATATGTCTTGTAACTCAAATCCCATACTATTTTTGTAGCTTTTCTTTGCACTGCTTCAATTCTTTTTACATCCTTAACAAGATACAGCCTCCAAAACTGAACACAATTCTCCAGATAGGGCCTCACCAACGACTTGTACAGGGGCATCAACACCTCCTTTCTTCTGCTGGTCACACCTCTCTCTATACAGTCTAGCAACCTTCTGGCTACGGCCACCGCCTTGTCACACTGTTTCGTTGCCTTCAGATCCTCAGATACTATCACCGAAAAATCCCTCTCTCCGTCTGTGCATATCAGACTCTCACCAGCTAACACATACGTCTCCCGTGGATTTCTACTCCCTAAGTGCATCACTTTGCATTTCTTCGCATTGAATTTTAATTACCAAACCGTAGACCATTCTTCTAGCTTCTGCAGATCCTTTTTCATGTTTTCCACTCCCTCTGGGGTGTCCACTCTGTTACAAATCTTGGTATCATCTGCAAAAAGGCAAGCTTTACCTTGTAACCCTTCGGCAATGTCACTTGCAAATATATTCCATTTCCATTTTTTTTTTGTACCCCATGCTTTCCCACTTATGGCAGGCTCAATGTGGCTTAGGTACCTGGGGCAATGGAGGGTTAAGTGACTTGCCCAGAGTCACAAGGAGCTGCCTGTGCCTGAAGTGGGAATCAAACCCAGTTCCCCAGGACCAAAGTCCACCATTCTAACCACTAGGCCACTCCTCCACTCCATCCTGTCAAGTTTATTCAAGAGCCTCCTGTGGGGAACTGTGTCAAAAGCTTTGCTGAAATCTAAGTAGATTAC
Source organism: Microcaecilia unicolor (assembly GCF_901765095.1). Classification (NCBI taxonomy): domain Eukaryota; kingdom Metazoa; phylum Chordata; class Amphibia; order Gymnophiona; family Siphonopidae; genus Microcaecilia; species Microcaecilia unicolor. Next base: position 148,013,627 of record NC_044035.1, read on the forward strand.
GTCTATAGCACGTCCCTGATTCAATTCTCCGGTCAATGAGATTCGTTTGGCACGATTTACCTTTGGTAAAACCATGTTGTCTCGGATCTTCCAACTTATTGGCTTCAGGGAAATTCACTATCCTTTCCTTCAGCATCGCTTCCATTACTTTTCCAATAACCAAAGTGAGGCTTACCGGCCTGTAGTTTCCAGCTTCTTCCCTATCACCACTTTTGTGAAGAGGAACCACATACGCTCTTCTCCAGTCCCCACGGAACCTCTCCCGTCTCCAAGGATTTATTAAACAAATCTTTAAGAGGACCCGCCAGAACCTCTCTGAGCTCCCTCAATATCCTGGGGTGGATCCCGTTCGGTCCCATGGCTTTGTCCACCTTTAGATTTTCAAGTTATTCATACACACTCTCTTCTGTGAATGGTGCTATATCCACTCCATTCTCATATGTACTTTTGACAGTTAATTGTGGTCCTTCTCCAGGATTTTCTTCTGTGAAAACAAAACAAAAGTATCTGTTTAGCAAATTTGCTTTTTCTTCATCATTATCTACATAGCGGTTCACTGCATCTTTCAGTCTCACAATTCCCTTTTTAGTCGTCCTCCTTTCACTAATATACCTGAAGAAATTTTTGTCGCCCCTCCTTACATTTCTAGGCATTTGTTTTTCTGCTTGCACTTTCACCAGACGTATCTCTCTCTTGGTTTCTTTCAATTTCATCCGGTATTCCTCTCCGTGTTCCTCTTCTTGAGTTTTCATGAACGCCAACTCTTTAACCTTTATTTTCTCAGCCATTTGCTTGGAGAACCATATTGGTTTCCTTTTTCTCTTGCTTTTATTTACTCTCCTTACATAAAGGTTTGTGGCCATATTTATAGATTCTTTCAGCCTGGACCACTGTCCTTCCACTTCTGGTATGTCCTCCCAGCCCATCAGCTCCTTCCTCAGGTATTCTCCCATTTTACTAAAGTCAGCATGCTTGAAATTCAGGACTTTGAGTTTTGAGTGGCCGCCCTCCACTTCACCTGTTATATCAAACCAAACTGTTTGATGGTCACTGCTGCCCAGGTGGGCACCCACTCGGACATTTGACACACTATCCCCATTTGTGAGCATCAGATCCAGCGTCGTTCCCTCCCTCGTGGATTCTGTCACCATTTGTCTGAACATAGCACTTTGAAAAGCATCCACGATCTCTCTACTTCTTTCCGATTCCGCAGATGGAACCTTCCAATCTACATCCGGCAGATTGAAATCTCCCAGCATAAGCACCTCTTTCTGTAGAGATTAGCAAAGCAGATTCCCTCACTGAAGCTAAACACCTCCAATCCTTCCACAGCCTCTATGGTGTTCATCTGGTCAAAACTTGTCATTCTTGTCCAGGGCCGTGCCTAGGGTCTCTGGCGCCCCCCTGCAGACTATCAGTTGGCGCCCCCCCCCCCCCCCCCCCCGTGAAAATGATCACGCCCCCCCCCCCCCCCATGAAAATGATCGCTCACCACCTTGCCACACTGAAAGGAATTGTCAGCAATATTCTTAGAAACAAATTGGCTATACATTGCAAATAAGATAGCAGATGTAAATCTCAAAGTGGACATATTCCAAATGCTAAAATGAAAATAAAATAATTTTTTCTACCTTTGTTGTCTGGTGACTTTCTTTTTTCCGATCATGCTGGCCCAGTATCTGAGTCTGCTGCTATCTGTCCTCTTAACTCCATTTCCAGGGCTTCCTTTCCATTTATTTCTTTACTTTTCTCCTTTCTTCTTCATTTCTTGCTCTATATCCATTTCCAGCAATTCTCCTCTCTCCCTGGGTCCTGCCCTCCCATCCATGTCCATTCTTGTCCCTCTCTGCCCTTCCCTCCTCCATCCATAGCCCGCAAGCCTCCTCTCTCCCTCCCCTCCATTTCCAGCAATTTGTCCTCTCCCTGGGCCCCCATGTCCATCCTTGGCCTCTCTGCCCTTCCCTCCTCCATCCATAGCCAGCAATCCTTGCCTCCTCTATCCCCTCCCCTCCATTTCCAGCAACTTTGTCCTCTCCCTGGGCCCCCCATGTCCATTCTTGTCCCTCTCTGCCCTTCCCTCCTCCATCATAGCCAGCAATCCTCTCTCCCCTCCCCTTCCCTTCCAGCAATTTGTCCTCTCCCTGGGCCCTGCCCTCCCATCCATGCCTCTCTGCCCTTCCCTCCGCACCCTGGGGCCTTTAAATCTTTTACTTCCGTCGCAGCAGCGGTCAGGTGAAAGCGGAGCGCTGCCGACGTCTCCCTTCCCTTTGCGCTCTTGGTTCCCTCAGTGTCCGCCTTCTTCTGACGTCAGAAGAAGGCGGGACACTGAGGGAACCAACGAGTGCAAGGGAAGGGAGACGTCGGCAGCAGTGGCGTAGCTAGGGTAGTTGACACCCGGGGCCGGTCATTGTTTAACACCCCCCCCCCCCCCAAATCCAGTACTAGGCATACCGAGAATACAAAACACTCACGACCTATAGAGCAATTTTACCATACCATAAGCAGTCGTTTCTACGAGTCACACAAGGAAAAGGAAAGCATCTTAAACACTACAGTGAGCACTAGAACATCAATTCACCTATTGTAAAACGAAACCAGACAGAATAGTACAGATCGTAGATCCTGCACAGTCAATGCCAACTGAAAGCCATGTCTTTTTCAAACACAGATACACCCTAATCCACTATAGGATAAGTAATCATAAACTTTCTATTTAGACAAAAATTAAACTGAACCCCCGATGCCAGACTCTGCATACAATGCAACACCACAGAAACAGAAAATGTCCCCTAGTACTGTGCAAAATATAAAGACAGCAGATGTAAATTTGAAAAAACTAACAAATACCAATCACCACTTTACAAATTAACAAATAGAAATAAAACATATACAGAAAATAAAATAATACCATTTTATTGGACTAATACATTTAGCTTCCAGAGGCCAAAATCTCCTTCCTCAGGTCAATACAGTATAGTGCTGTTACAGTATCCTATCCTGATCTGAGGAAGGGGGTTTTGTTCTCTGAAAGTTAAGTCAAAATGTATTAAAATTAGTCCAATAAAAAGATTACCTTATTTACATGTTCTATTTATAAACATTATTAACACAGCTAAATACTATATCCTAAAGCAAAATAATAAAAATATATATTTACAGTTTGTTGTCTTTGGTTTCTGCTTTCCTTATCTTCTTTTCACCGTCTTCCTTCCATCCAGCATCTGTCTTCGCTCTCTCTCTGCTCTCCAGTGTCTGCCCTCTCTAATGTTCCTTCCATCCACATCTGCCCTCTTTTTCTGCTCCTTCCATCCACCATCTGCCCCAGTCTGCCATCTCTCTCTCCCCCTTCTATCCACCATCTGCCCTCTCTCTCTCCTTTCCCTCTAGCATTTGCCCTCTATCTCTGCCCCCTTCCATCCACTGTCTGCTCTTTCACTCCCTTCTATCCACTGTCTGCCCTTTCTCTCTGCTCCTTCGATTCACCATTTGCCCTCTCTCTTTCCCCCTCCCATCCATTCAGGGTCTGCCCTCCCTCTCACTCCCCATTCCATCCAGGATCTATCCCCCCTCTCTCACTGCCCCCTCTTTTCGGCTCCCAGTTCCCACCTGCGGCTGCCCCTAGTTCCAGATCCATTGATTCTCCCATCCACCCCTGCCCCAGGCATGACCCCATTCTCCCTCCTGCTCACTTTTCAGACCCCAGTTCCAGCTCCATGCCCCTTCTCCCATCTGTCTCCCACCCAGTCCCTTCTGCCCATCTGAGTCCCCCTCACCCCATCTGTCTCCCTCCCAGTCCCTTCTGCTATCCAAGTGCCCCCCACCCTCACCCCATCTGTCTCCCACCCAGTCCCTTCTGCCCATCCGAGTCCCCCTCACCCCATCTGGCTCCCACCCAGTCCCTTCTGCTATCCAAGTGCCCCCCACCCTCACCCCATCTGTCTCCCACCCAGTCCCTTCTGCCCATCCGAGTCCCCCTCACCCCATCTGTCTCCCACCCAGTCCCTTCTGCCCATCCGAGTCCCCCTCACCCCATCTGTCTCCCACCCAGTCCCTTCTGCCCATCCGAGTCCCACTCACCCCATCTGCCTCCCACCCAGTCCCTTCTGCTATCCAAGTGCCCCCCACCCTCACCCCATCTGTCTCCCACCCAGTCCCTTCTGCCCATCCGAGTCCCCCTCACCCCATCTGTCTCCCACCCAGTCCCTTCTGCCCATCCGAGTCCCCCTCACCCCATCTGCCTCCCACCCAGTCCCTTCTGCTATCCAAGTGCCCCCCACCCTCACCCATCTGTCTCCCACCCAGTCCCTTCTGCCCATCCGAGTCCCCATCACCCCATCTGTCTCCCACCCAGTCCCTTCTGCCCATCCAAGTCCCCCTCACCCCATCTGCCTCCCACCCAGTCCCTTCTGCTATCCAAGTGCCCCCCACCCTCACCCCATCTGTCTCCCACCCAGTCCCTTCTGCTATCCAAGTGCCCCCCACCCTCACCCCATCTGTCTCCCACCCAGTCCCTTCTGCTATCCGAGTCCTCCCCCACCTTCACGGTCACCCCATCTGTCCCCCACCCTCACCCTGCCTCGTCTTCTCCCTGCCACCCGTCTTTAAAAGAAATTGTTTGCCGACGCGATAGCGAGCGCAGCACCTCGTGTGGAAGTAAAAGAAGCGAATCCGATCATCTCATTGGCCTTCTGCACTGTCCCGCCCTAGAGGAAATAGGAAGTTGCGTCAGAGGAGGGCGGGACAGTGAGGGAAGGCCCAATGAGATGATCGGATCCGCTTCCTTTACTTCCACACGAGGTGCTGCGCTCACTATCGCGTCGGTAAATAAATTTAAAGGGCTGGTGCGGGGGGGGGGGGGGGTGCCAGGATGAAGAGCAGCGGGAGGAGCGGCGGCACCCCCCTTTCTGGTGACACCCGGGGCGACCAAAAGATTTAAAGGCCTCGGCGGGGTGAGGGGTAAGCACCGCGGCGGCGCCCTCCAGAGGTGGGCGCCCCCCTGCGGCGCTTACCTCGCTTACCGCATCGGCACGGCCCTGTTCTTGTCAGATTCACTGGGGCGCTGCAGGTTTCAGCACTTGACAAAGCGACCAGCATTCATGCTTTTGATTTTATTTATTTAAAATTGTTTGTAGTCTGTCAATCTGAATAATTTGTTCTCAGTGGCTACCAAATCCAACATACTATAACACAATAATTTTGTTAGTAAATTTACAGTTAACAAATAAAATAGTTCATCATAAAACAAGACGATGAAAAAACAAACTATGAATCAAGACAATGAAGTCTTCCAATATTGTGTAAAGTGGAGTAGAAGAAGGTTGTTAAGGGTATACTTAGGGGTCCTTTTATTAAGGTGTGCTGAAAAATGGCCTGTGCCACTGTAGGCGCGTGTTTTGGATGCGCACAGATCCATTTTTCAGTGCTCCTGTAAAAAGGCCTTTTTTTGGCCAAAAATGGACATGTGGCAAAATGAAAATTGGCACACATCCATTTTGGGCCTGAGACCTTACCGCCACCCATTCACTTAGTGGTAAGTTCTTACGCGTTAACCGGCAGTAATCATCTGCGCAAGTACAATGCCGATTACTGCCTGGTTAGCACCACGTGCCAGAAAATATATTTTCTGGCACGCGTAGTGGACATGTGTAAAACATGAAATTACCACCAGGGCCACATGGTAGCTGGGTGGTAGTTACTACTACTACTACTACTTAACATTTCTAGAGCGCTACTAGGATTACGCAGTGCTGTACAGTTTAACAAAAAGGACAGTCCCTGCTCAAAGGAGCTTACAATCTAAAGGACGAAATGTCATGTTGGGGCAGTCGAGATTTCTTGAATAGAGGTGTAGTGGTTAGGTGCCAAAGGCGACATTGAAGAGGAGGACTTTGAGTAAGGTAGTTCCGAATTGTCGCGTGTTGGGCATGCGTAGGCGCCCACGCGGCTTAGTAAAAGGGCCCCTTAAATCTTTTTCTTTCGTGTGCCCATATTATAAGTAGAAGGAAAACCAGAATCAACATAGAAAAACCATGGGATCCTTTTACTAAGCTGTGGTAAAAGTGGCCTGTGATAGTGTGGATGTGTAAAATTGGTGCACGCTGGGCCATTTTTTATTGTGGCTGGGAAAAGCCAAGGGCTTTTTTTATTGGGGGCAGTAAATGGAAATGCAGTAAAATCAAAAGTAGCATGTGGCTATATACTGCCTGAGCCCTTACTGCCACCCAATGACCTAGCAGTAAGGGCTTACGTGCTACTCGTGCGGTAATCAGGCAGTGTGTGCCAGTGTGACTGCACTGCCGATTACTGCCAGGAATGCCCCCATGGTAGAAAACAGAAAAACGTTTTCTACCACAGGAAACGGTGTGCGCCAACTTTGAAACTGCTGCAGGGCGCTTTGAATGGGCTGTGTCAGCATTACCGGACCAGTAGCCGCTAGCAGGCCTTAGTGAGCAGGGGGAATTTGGGGGAGTTGAGGAAAGGGGGAGGGGCAAAAATCTGAGAACTATCAGAATGCTGTAGCTTAGTGAACTTTTCTATGAGATTGGAGGGGGAAGTGGAGAATTGTGTTGCTTTCCTCTTTATCTGCACTGTATCAATAGTAACCTTGGTTTAAGAGGAGCCTTGTGGTAGATCAGCTGGGACTAATTTGTCAGGCTATTTGGTTTATACTACCTTTCTACTTCTTCTGATCTTGGCTGGTTGTCTGTACTCATGTCTCTTTTCTATTGTGTTCAAAGTACTTTGTTATTATGCATTTTGTTCAATATTAACGATATTTAAAAAAAAAACAAGTAAAAATGTTAATGAGTGTAAATCAATTTTATGTATATTAATTTCATTTTATGCACATTAAGTTGACTTACAGGCTTATTTTCGAAAGAGGAGGGCGCCCATCTTTCGACACAAATCGGGAGATGGGCGTCCTTCTCCCAGGGTAGCCTAAATCGGCATAATCGAAAGCCGATTTTGGGCGTCTTCCACTGCTTTCCGTCGCGGGTGGCATGTCGGATGCGTAGCGAAGGCAGGACTGGGGCGTGCCTAACAAATGGGCGTCCTCAAGCGATAATGGAAAAAAGAAGCGTGTACCTGACGAGCACTTGGGCGACTTTACTTGGTCCATTTCTTTTTAATGACCAAGCCTCAAAAAGGTGCACAAATTGACCAGATGACCACCGGAGGGAATCGAGGATGACCTCCCCTTACTCCCACAGTGGTCACCAACCCCCTTCCACCCTAAAAAAAAATTTTTAATATTTTTTGCCCGCCTCAAATGTCATACCCAGCTCCATGACAGTAGTATGCAGGTCCCTGGAGCAGTTTTAGTGGGTGCAGTGCACTTCAGGCAGGTGGACCCAGGCCAATCCTCCCCTACCTGATACACTTCTGCTGGTAAATGTGAGCCCTTCAAAACCCACCCGAAACCCACTGTACCCACATGTAGGTGCCCCCCTTCACACCTTAGGGCTATGGTAGTGGTGTACAGTTGTGGGGAATGGGTTTTTTTTGGAGGGGGTTGGGGGGCTCAGCACCGAAGGTAAGGGAGCTATGCACCTGGGAGCAATTTATGAAGTCCACTGCAGTGCCCCCTAGGGTGCCCAGTTGGTGTCCTGGCATGTGAGGGGGCCAATGCACTACAAATACTGGCTCCTCCCACGACCAAATGGCTTGGATTTGGTCGTTTTTGAAATGGGCGTCCTCTGTTTCCATTATCACCGAAAACTAGGGACGGCCATCTCTAAGGTCGACCATCTCAACATTTAGGTCGACCATCTCTAAGGTCGACCTAAATGTTAAGATTTGGGCATCCCCAACTATATTATCGAAATGAAAGATGGACGCCCATCTTGTTTCAATAATAGCGGTTTCCCCGCCCCTTCACAGGGCCGTCTTGCGGGGCCGCCCTCAGGAAAACTTGGGCGCCCCTTTCGATTATGCCTCTCCACGTCTTTTATTAAGCCGGGGTAGCATATTTACCTCACGGTAGAAATCAGCTAGCAGTAAGTGCCGAGACGCCCATAGGAATATAACGAGTGTCTCGACGTTTACCGCCAGCTGATTTCTATTGCAAGCTAAAAATGCTACCGTGGCTTAGTAGGAGACCCCCTAAATGTACATCCCTAATGGATATTTACACTGCTGGCTGCTTCAAACATGGATGAAGCACCAGTGGTTTCACTAGAACCCCACAATAGAACATCTTCTTTAAGCACAAACAGGGAAAGCTGCCAGAATTCATTCTATTTTTGATTTTGTGATGAGACTATTCATAGAGACTGCATCTTCCTTCCCAAGATATCAAATTATATTATGCCAAAGTATCTAGCAATTCAGTGGGGTTTTGCTATAAATTTTATATAACTGCATAACCTAGAATTTTAGATGATATAACAGTACAGATAGACCTGACACTTGAGGTGCGTTTTATATAAACAGTAACACTCTGGCAAACTTACTTCACAGTTCATCTTCTGCTAATAATAATTTTGGATTTCTACAGTAATTTTCCATCTTAAAAAGACTGCAGTGCACGTACAATTGTTTGGTAGTAGTCTACAGAAACATATATGCAGCCACATCCAGGGTGAATGCCATAGTAGCATATTTTTGTATCTGAATTTTAAATTCAGTTCCAGAAAGAAAAAAAAGAGCAGAGTGAAATAAGGCAAAGTGGTAAGAAAAGGGTAAACAACTTGCCACGGTCTCCACTGAATATGTGACAGAGAAGAATCTTATACTCACAGTCTAGCACTGCCTACTGAGAATGCTCTAGCCATGATGCAACCATTTTTGCAAGAGAGTTTGCAATATATCCAGGAATTACAGCAAAAGTACTATGGGGCCATTTTACCCATTCTGAGGACACAAAAAGTCTGTGATATAGCTAGTTGGTAGGGATGTGCATAGGAAAAAGTTTTGGTTCAGTTTGTTGTTGGGTTACCAATCCGTTCAGTTTATTTTCAGATTCTGAATTAATCAGATCATTCAGGTCCTTAGTCAACAGGGCAAGCAAGTTTGCATTCTAACAGTTTGGGTTTCTATCCATTTTTAATCAAATTTGCTTAATACATGATGGCAGATAGCTACAATGGCAGCAGTATTCCCAAGACATCAAGAATTGAGAGTCCATGGCATCAAAAGAAGAGGTAATAATGCCCTTGGAGCCCACTCTTGGAGTACCATGTTCAGTTTTGGAGGCTGTAACTTGCCAAGGACAAAGGAGGATTCAAAGCCGTCAGAGGCAAGTGATCAAAATGTTATTTGGTCTGTGCCACAAGACGTATGAGAAAAGTCTTGAAAATTTGAATATGTATATCCTGGAGGACAGCAGGGATATGGGCGATATGACATGCACATTTAAAAATTGAAAGGCCCAATATGCAGCCAGCGGCGATCAGCATTTTGCTGACTGCCACTGGTGTTAAACCCAGAAATTCAATGCCAGGTCATGTCCTGGTACTGGCGTTGAATTTCTAGGTTTCTGCAGCTGGCTAATGCACAGCCAGTTAAGTGTGATATTCAGCTCTTAGGGGGTCTTTTATTAAGATGTGCTAGCGTTTTTAGTGCATGCTAAAAATAGGCACACGCTAAACGCTAGAGATGCCCATGGTATCTCTAGCATTTAGAATGCACCTATTTGTAGCGCAAGCTGAAAATGCTAGTGTGCCTTAGTAAAAGACCCCACCCCACCCCTTAACCAGCTATAGGTTACCATATAATGATAGGACTGACTTTTATGCAGTATTAATTTTGCAGTTAATCTGGCTGGTTAAGTGCTGAATATCAGCGCTTAACTGGCCAAGTGCCGACTCTGTCCACAAACTCACCCAAAATAGCTGGTTTTCAATATGGTACTAACTGGTTACTTTCAGCAGCACTAACTAGTTAAGTGCCATTGAAAATTAGTGGCTAGCCCTGACCAGCTCATGTGGAGGGGCATAATCGAACGGCGCTGGCCATCTATATGGCCATCTATATGGCCGGCACCGCAAAGAGCAGTCCCAAACCGTATTATCGAAAAAGATGGTCAGCCATCTTTTGTTTTGATAATACGGTTGGGGCCGGCCAAATGTCAGAGATGGCCGGGTTTGAGATGGCCAGCATCGGTTTTTGCCCATAATGGAAACTAATGCCAGCGATCTCAAACCCGGCCAAATCCAAGGCATTTGGTCATGGGAGGAGCCAGCATTTGTAGTGCACTGGTCCCCCTGACATGCCAGGACACCAACCGGGCACCCTAAGGGGCACTACAGTGGACTTCAAAAATAGCTCCCAGGTGCATAGCTCCCTTACCTTGGGTGCTGAGCCCCACAAATCCCCCCCCCAATCCACTCCTCACAACTGTACACCATTACCATAGCCCTTAGGGATGAAGGGGGGCACCTACATGTGGGTACAGTGGGTTTTGGGGAGTTTGGGAGGGCTTAAAATTTACCACCACAAGTATAACAGGTGGAGGGGGGGATGGGCCTGGGTCCACCTGCCTGAAGTGCACTGCACCCACTAAATACTGCTCCAGGGACCTGCATACTGCTGTCAGGGAGCTGAGTATGACATTTGAGGCTGGCAAGTATATATTTTTTTTGGGGGGGGGGGGTGAGAGGGGGTTGGTGACTACTGGGGGAGTAAGGGGAGGTCATCCCCGATTCCTTCTGGTGGTCATTTGGTCAGTTGGGGCACCTTTATGAAGCTTGGTCCTGAAAAAAAAGGGACCAAGTGAAGCCGACGAAATGCTCGTCAGGGCTGGCTTTCTTTTTTCCATTATCGGGGAAGCCAGCCATCTCATGACCATGCCCCGTCCCGCCCTGTCCTGCCTTCGCTACCCTACCAACACGCCCCCTTGAAGTTTGGCCGGCTCTGCGACGGAAAGCAGTTGGCGCCGGCCAAAATCGGCTTTTGATTATACCGATTTGGCCGGGTTCAGGAGATCGCCAGCCATCTCCCGATTTGTGGCGGAAGATGGCCGGCGATCTCCTTCGAAAATAAGCAGGTTAATCAGCCAGGAGTCATTCCTGGTCAGTTAAATCACTTTGAATATCCCAAAGACATTAATGAACAAACCTTTTCCAGAAACAGGGAGGTTATAGAACAGTGTTTCCCAAGCCTGGTCCTGGAGGAACCCCAGCCAGTCAGGTTCAGGATACCCACAATGAATATTCATGAGCGAGATTTGCACTCCCTCCAGTTGTTCAAAAGAAAGGTGACATCGCTCAGGGCATTGGATGTGTAAGCACTATCATACACATGTGTGAAGTTTAAAAAACTAGATATCCAGGAAGAGCAAATTGGGGAAGTAAGTGAAAAAAGAACCTTCTTTTTGAGTCTTTGAGTTGGAGTTTAAACTCTACAGAGGGAAACACAGTTGGACCCTCAATCATGCAAGCAAATCCTAGGCTGAAAGGAGCAAGTAGCTGACTTATTTTAAACTAGTAAAAAAGCCCCGTTTCTGATGCAAATGAAATGGGGGGGGGGGGGGGGCTAGCAATGTTTTCTTCTGTGTGCATGTGGGAGTGTGTGAGTCCCTGCCCTCTGGCCTCTCTCCCCTCCCCCCTCTGAGTCCTTCACTGTTACAGAACCAGCGATTTGATTTCGTGCTCTGCTGTTTTCCTTCACTGACTGTGTTACAGAGAGGGCGGGGCAGACACTCATAGGGAAACCGGATATCTCGCCCCCTTCACACTTCCGGCTGGAGGCTTCATAGAATGTTGGTGTTGCTTTTTATATAGAGAGATTAAGTATATTAATATTGGCCTTCAAAATCAGAAATACATACCCAAAATACATTTACAGCATTCCCCTTTGGAACTGTGCATGCTGTGGTTATGTGTAAATACTGATATTGGAAAGTAATAACTAGATACCAGGAGTGGGTTGGTGTGGTTGCAAGCAACAGTGGTGAAATATGGCCCATGTTGGTGGAGGTGCTATACAATTCATGAATATGGCAAGTCATGAATATTTAAGATAAGTTGCATATATTTTTACATTTTTAAAATAATTTTTGCATGACAATGAATTATATTTAAGTTCAATGTGAGATTAATATGAGCCAGTGAAGAGTTGCCACTGAGGCACTTCTCAGTGTATATACTTCATTATTCCACATACAACTGGAATAAATTATTGTGCGCTGGGTTTTTTAATTGATATGTGTGTAAATATTGCCATTCTAAAATAACTATTTACATGTGTTGGTTGTTTCCATGCAAATGCTGCTATTTACACATGTAAGAGCTGCACAGACCTTCTAAAATAACTTCCAATAAACCTGATTTTGTATAGGGCATCCATAATGGAACAGTCACAATCCTCTTAGTATTTTTAGTTAACATCTGTTGTATTAGGTTATCATAGCAACAGATTCAATATGAAAAGGAACCACAAAGAACAACATTGTACAACCATGTTCTACCCTATAAAAGACTTTACACCAGTTATTTTAGCAATTTTCTCCTGTACCTTAATTGAAACCCAGGTTAGATGCTTTGTTTCTTATAGCCTCCCACCCTGTAAACAAAATATCAAATCTAACTCTAACCCCCCCCCCCCCCCCATCTCACCCTCTTGTTTCCTCCTCCCCTACCCCCATCTGTAAATTAACTCATCACCAAACAGATGTGCGCCTAAGGCAACTTATTTCAAGTGCAATCTATTCAGAGCAAGATTCTGACTTCTTAGGGCCAAGGACTGAATGTAGGTGCCCCATATTGCTAAAAATCACTTTCTACATTTACATAAGAAGATAAGAGTAGCTATACTGGGTCAGATCAATGGTCCATCCAGCCCAGTATCCTGTCTTCCAAACAGTGGCCAAGTCAGGTCACAAATACCCAGCAGAAACCCAAATTGTGGCAACACTCCACACTACAAATCCCAGAGCAAGCAGTTGCTTCCCATATCTGTCTCAATAGCAGACTATGGACTTTTCCTCTAGGAATTTGTCCAAACCTTTTTTTAAACTCAGATACATTAACTACTGTTACCATATCCTCTGCCAAAGAGTTCCAGAGCTTAGCTATTCGTTGAGTGAAAAAAATATTTCCTCCTATTTGTTTTAAAAGTATTTCCATGTAACTTCCTCGAGTGTCTCCTAGTCTTTGTACTTCTGGAAAGAGTGAAAAATTGATTTACTTCTACTCGTTCTACAGCACTCAGGATTTTATAGACCTCAATCATATTTCCCCTCATCTGTCTCTTTTCCAAGCTGAAGAGCCCTTACCACTTTACTCTTTCTTCATACAAGAGGAGTTCCATCCCCTTTATCATTTTGGTCACTCTTCTTTGAACCTTTTCTAATTCCGCTATATCTTTTTTGAGATACAGCAACCAGAACTGAACACAATACTCAAGGTGCAGATACAAAGGCATTATAGTATTTTCGGTCTTATTCACCATCCCTTTCCTAATAATTCCTAGCATCCTATTTGCTTTTTAGGCCACCACCGCACACCGAGCAGAAGATTTCAGCATACATTATCTACAACGACACCCAGATCTTTTCTTGAACTCTGACCCCCAAGGTGGACCCTAGCATCAGGTAGCTATGATTCGGATTATTCTTCGATAGTGAGATTTGCCTCTTTAGCTTCCCACATCATGAAAATGTGTAGCTGGTTCCTCCATTGCCAATAAACTTACATACAGAGCCAAATTGTACTGCACAAGCATAACAGATGCTGGGTAGTGTTACACACACACACACACACACTAAAATATGGAGGTGCATTAAAGCCCTGGTGCCAGTGTGCAATTTTTAGGCACCATGGAAACCTGGGGACTGGGATTTGTTGAGCCCTGCCTTACAGAGTACAGTAAGTTTCAGACCTATCTCTAACACTTTTTTTTGATGCACCACTTAGGTGGTGACTCACTAGCTCTAAATCTGGCGTAAGCACTCATGCCTGTTAGGTACATTTATACTCGGTTATGCTAGTACTCTATAAAGAAAAATAGGTGCCTATGTTTTTATGTAGAATATGTTCCCTATCAGGTGCCCTCTAGATGCCTAATTGTAGATGCCCTGCTATAGAATTGCCCTCATGTGTTAGAGAAAAGACAAAACTCTCTTCCTTGACATGTGTACTTTGGTATCTAAAACTGGGAAGTAGGAATGTGCATTCATTAGCATGCATTCAAAAGTTTAGTGTGCACTAAAACAATCTAACCACATGTTAACTTAAAATGAAACTGTAAATTGCTTAGGTCTAAGCGATATATAAATACTTAAATGAAATGAAAAAGAAATGAAATGAAAGCACATTAAGGGGCCCTTTTACCAAGCTGCTGTAATGTGTGCTTACCACGGGGTAAAAATCATTACCATGGAGCGCACTCAGGTGTCCTGTGGTAGTTTTGAGATTGACGTGCGCTTCCCATTTGCTAAAAAAAAATAATTTCTTTTTTAGCACTGGGGCAGAGAATAGGCATGTACTGTGCTAATCGGTTAGCACAGCTACATCATCACATGCTAATTGATTAGCGTATGATTAGCGTGTGACACCTTAACACATAGAAAATAGGTGTCAGTAACTGCTCACGTGCTAATGCCATGCGGTAATGGGGAAATTAGTGTGTGGCCATTAATAGGGGAAATGGAAAATGGGGCCATTTTAGTGCCATGCTAAAACTGGCGTCAGCATGCAGGAAGCCCCACGCTGGCTACTTTTTAGCACAACTTAGTAAAAAGACCCCTAAGTCAGATAAAACTCATTAAAACATTTTAAACAAGCATCAGAAAATGTTATGTGTGAAACAAACTAATCCCCTTGTTTACTAAACCACGCTAACAGCTGGCGCTGCGATAATGCTGACACAGATGGCTAGCGTAGCTTAGTAAACAGGGAGGTAAATAAGTCCAAAAACTGGAGAAAAATATGAAAATTATCTGAAAAAGGACCAAAAGCTTTTCATGTTCACATTTCTAGAAGTAATCAATAAAGAGGTGAACAGCTGAGAAGTATAAGGAAATGCAAAACCAACTTTAATAAAATATTAGAGTTCAGTGACTTTTTCACCTTCTTTCTTTCCTCTCTTTTTGTTTCAATGACTTTTTCACCTTCTTTCTTTCCTTTCTTTTTGCTCTGCTGTCTCTGAAGAGCCAGAGATATCCTGGAGACACAGACCCACCACATCATCTTTCCAAGATGCAGGAGATGGGGGATTTAAGGTCACTTTTTCCTTAACGCTCTAGTCCTTTGATAATGGCTGTTTTCAAACTGGCTACGTGTATTGTTCTGGGTGCCTGGAGAAAGCAGGACAGAAGCATTAAATTGGATAATTTTCACTGAAGCATCCCCCTTGTTTAATCAGCCATAAACCCACCTGCATCCTTACATTATTTTACATGTTAATACAGTTTCTAGCCTGCTGAAGAGTGAAGAAAGGTTTAATTGGCTGCACATCTTACAGCTGTCCTCGAGGATCATTTCAATCACATTTTAACTTGTCTGCCTAAAGTAGAAAACCCATAAGACAGGTAAACTAGGGACTTCCAGTTCTATTAATTTTGTCTGAAGCTAGCGCCATGGTGCTGATGCAAATTATGTTAAAGTGGACTGCTGGACACAGGCCCTACACTTCCAGCTCTTTCGCCTGGGAGCAACCTCACCTTTTCTTTTGACTTGAGGATGACAAATCGATCCTCTCTACTGAATGAAAAAAAAAATCCTCTCTCGGCTTCTCATTAAATACAACCAGTTGATGAATAAAACCTCTTTCTTCCTCTTATTTGTTCACACATCCTGTTTCCTTCCTTCCTTCCCTGGACAGGTGTTCCATCTGACTCCCTCCCTAGCTCCAGAAATGGCCATGCTTTCAGAAGTGATCTCACATCCTATCTCCAGCAAGTTACATAAAAACTGACCAGGGTTCATTAGGTGTTTCCTACACACACATGGAACACCTTTATACAAATGATTTATTGCCACAGGTACTTCAGAACATGAGGGTGTGGCTTCCTCTAAAATCAGTCTATGGAAAAATTTACATTGTGGCTATTTTGTACTGTGACGAAAAGAAACTATATGTAATAGAGTTTTTCCCATTTGCATCTAAGCAAAAAATGCTCACCACACATACTTCCCTGTAGCGGGAAATATATTGACATCTTCAGCAGTGCAAGATATGCCTGTAAGGCCCTTCCTTTTTGACCACATTATTTATAGTAGGGGCTGGATTGCAAAAGTTTCAACTTCGCAGAAAGATAATCATCCAATAATACTCTTCATTTCTATATGTAACCATCCTACGGCTACTGCCCACTCACTCATAGCTACTTGGGCAAAGAAAGTAACAACACTCTGAGTGAGATGATTGAAACTTGGTTATGACACAATAAGATCTGTTTGCATCAAAAAAAAAAGAGAGCAGCGACTGTGGCAGCTCAGATGACTTATCCAAAGCACAGCAATAGATAATTCCATACCTACTATATAAGTCTGCTATAGATAGATATTTGTTTGTGCATTTATTTATGTAATTGTATTTATTTACACAGTTTCTGAATGGGCAATTGAAATTAGAGAGAGGTTTGAATACCATTGATTGGATAGCAGAGCATTTGTATTCAGTGTACAAATTAATTTTACAGTTGAGTGTATTTATAAATGATTTTGTTTTATTCCTAGGAAGTATTTTAGATCCTTTATTTTGGATAATCTTACAGACAGAGATAACATAAGTATCTCTTCTAAGTAATTAAAGTGTTCTTTTACTAAAGTGTGGTAAATATTGTATTACTGTATGGTTAACAAAACAATTACTGTGCAATAAGTACAAGGCTGTGCGGGATGACAACACATGGGCACTAAGTTACCTGCAGTGCTAGATAGGGTGTGGACCCTCTTAAACAAAAAGCAAGAAAGCATAGGCATGGTAGCACAACCCATCTCCCAACACACTTCTCTTCATGATTTCTGATAACCTCCCCATGTCAACAACTCTGCCGTTCCCCTAAAGCAGGATCCCTCCGATGGCTTATCTCCTCTGCCCCGCCCTCCCACACACACATACACATAAGGTCAACTATCCCCACACAGACACAAAGCAAACCCTGATGAGCATCCGGCATCCTGATACAACCAATCCCACCTCCCCCACTGAGCACCTGACCCACCGATCCAACCAATTCATCCCTCCCAATGAGCACCCAACTCCTGATCCAAACAAGCTTGATCCTCTTCAACAGGCTCTGCCCCCAACATAAAACTCCACTCCTCCCCCAAGGCCTACTCTCTCTCCCCCTCAAACTCCCCCTCCCCCGAGACTTACCTCAGGGGTCAACATTGGTGCTTCAGTGGTCCCGGACAGCAGTGATCTCCCCCCTTCGCTGCCACCCAGGACTGTGCTGTGATTCAAAATTAGCCATTGACCCCTAGCTTTAGTTCTGCAATACTACCACTAGGGGGCACCTTCCGTATACAGATCAGTGGGAGTTATGTGACTGCCAGTCATCCAGAGATTTCCAAACTTTATTATCAAATTGAAGAGAAGTATCTGTCAACTTGTCTTGAGGGATTAGAAACTGTATGCCACCAATATCATTAAGGCAAGAAACAGACTTCCAGTTCAATAATGCCAGTTATAGAGCTAAGGCTAATAAGATGTCAAACAGCTTTTTATGCACAGGTGGAATATCTACAGCCTGGCTCAATGATCTGAGAAGTACTATCTCCTTCATCAACATCTCTTGGATATTAAATATAGCCTGACTTTTTTTCTAAATAGACTGTTAGAGAAAGGTTGCAGAGCAGGATAGTCATATACCATGTCAAAAAAAAATACCAGATTACTGCAGATAGTGTCAACATTTATTAGTAGCAAGCAGACCTGCTTTCCATAACTTCCAATCAAAGAAGTCCACACCATTGATGAGTCAAAAAGTAGAGATTGGACTAATCAAGTGGTTCTCAACACAGTCCTTGGGACACACCTAGCTAGTCAGGTTTTTAGGATACCCACAATGAATATGCATGAGATATATTTGCATACAGTGAAGGTAGTGCATGCAAATTTATCTCATGCATATTCATTGTGGATGTCCTGAAAACTTGACTGGCTGAATGTGTCTCAAGGATTGGGTTGAGAACAAATTACATCTATTCACAAATACCCAAAAAGTTTTTCCATTGCCTATTCCAATTCCTAGATCTGCTATCCAGACTTTCAACAATCCAACTCGAGACAGGAATAGGTTGTCACACAATAGTTTATAAAACAAGGAAGTTCCATGACCTTCAGCTATTACTCATTTACTCCATTTTAGTAGACAGTTCTCTATATGCAACAGTACTTTTCTTAATACAATCAAGTAATCGAATGGAGGAGGCAGCCAGAAATGGCAGCCTGGGGCTGAAGCTCAGTGTAGGCTGATTTAACATACAACTATATCTCCCCATGTCAACCTCCTCCACAACTCTATTTGAGTTTTACTGGTACCTGACCTGATGACAACCTGAAAGAAAGCTGAGACTCCCAAATCAGCTCTCCCTCAATGCGAAAAAAGATGGTTGGAGATCTCAAGTGGGTGAGCCCGGCATGGGCAAAATAGTGTCATTGGAGTTGGAGGTAGAGGGCAAGACTGATTCAGATGGTGCTGCGGGAGTAGTGAGAAGCTGTGAACTGTGCAAGTGAATGTTGGACCTTAAATCAGACTTTAAGCTGGTGAGGCAGGATTTGAAGGAAGCCCTAGAGGGAATTAAAAAAGAAATCAACACGCTATCCACCAAGCAGGAGGAATTGGAAGAGAGAGTGGCTCAATACAAGGAACACATGGCAGATTTTCATGCTTATCACGATTCTCAGAGTACTGACACCAAAGTGCTCTGGGATTGGATTGAAGATCTGGAATATAGATTATGTTGGCACAATTTGAGATGCAGATAGTGCACAGGTGGTGCAGGACATCATTAGGCATTTGCTACAGACTGCAGAGCTTGATTCAGGGAAAGAGATGGAATGCACATGGCACTGTGTTCTAGGCAGGACAATGCACCTCGAGATATCATGGTCTGTCTTCACAATTATCAACTCAAAGAAAAGATTCTGAGATCCACCAGAGCTTTGAAAGTAGAAGCTTTGAAAGTAGAAGTTGTTCAAGATCTATCCTCCATAACGCTACAGGAATTCACAAGAGTCACCACATTTCTACGGTCTGCTAACATTAAGTATAAGTGGGGGTTTCCCTTTGGATGACTTTCACTGGCAATGGAATTACAAAAAGGGTGCAAACACCTGATGGCTCATGGTGGGCCCTGCAGCAAGTGAATGTGGAGAATCTCCCAGAGGAGATAAGCTACTTAAACAGAAAGATACTCAGCAGACCTCGAGGTGGCAGAGATTCACACTGGTTAAGAAAGCTAAGCACTCAGATACAGAGACAAAAGCTATGCCGCATAATGTTTCTGCATTGCAGCCACCCAAAGAACCCTGTAGGGGAGCGTGTAATTATATGTGTGTCTCTGCAGGTGTCTATACGAATTGATACCATGGAGATATGTGATCTGAACTGAGCTGCGTGATTGCTCTGTACCTTAGTTAAAATGCTGTTTCTTCAGCCATGGTTTGTGGTTATACCAGCAGTTCTTATACTTAACGGTGGCCAGTGTTTCACAATAGCTGCATCAGGGTTTATAGGACTATCCTGCTTATTTTCAAAGGAGAAGGGCGACCATCTTCCGAAACAAATCAGGAGATGGCTGGCCTTCTCCTAAAGCCAGCCAAATCGATATAATCGAAAGCCCATTTTGGCCAGCTTCAACTGCTTTCCATCGCAGGGCCGGCCAAAGTTCAAGGGGGCGTGTCGGCAGGGTAGCGAAGGTAGGGTGGGGGCATGGTTAAGATATTGCCAGCCTCAGCCGATAATGGAAAAAAGAAGGCCGGCCCTGATGAACATTTGGCCGGCTTTACTTGGTCTCTTTTTGTTCACGACCAAGCAGTGGCGTAGCCAGACTGCCAATTTTGGGTGGGCCTGAACCCAAAGTGGGTGGGCACAAAATTTTCTCTCTACCCCCCCCCCCCCCCCCCCAGCAAAATGTAGTCACACTCAGATGCATTTGTCACACAGGGTAAAGTGCTGCTTTTCAGTGCATCAGATTTCAGAAAATTTATTTAATAGCCTTAACACCCTTTTCAGTGAGCTTTCAGAGGCCAAAACCTCCTGCCTCAGGTCAGTATAATGCTGTTACTGTATCCTCTCCTGACCTAAGGAAGGAAGTATTGGTCTCTGAAACTTTATTAACACCATATTACTTTATCCTAAATTAAAAATAAAATTATTTTCTTTACCTTTGTTGTATGGCCATTTACTTTTTCTCATTGTGTTGCTCCCAGTCTCTAGATTCTGCTTTCCTTCGTTTTCGCTTGACTCTTCTGCCAGGGTTTCCTGGCCATTTGTCATTTTTCTCTCCTTTTTCTTTGCTTTCTTCAATATTTTTCTGCCTCTCTCTGTGTCCAGATTTAATTCATTCTTACTATCCATTCTTTAATTTCCTTCATCTACTTATGGCTTTTCATCTTTTTCTCACCCTTGTTCTCCCCATGCCCCTTCCTCTTATTCTCCAATCTTTCACTACTCCCCCTTTCCATGCAGCAGCTCTCCTCTTTCTCTCCCCATCCTTCCAGTGTCTCCCCTCTCTCTCCCCATCCTTCCAATAGTCTCCCCTCTTTCTTTCTGCATCCTTCCATCCAGTGTCACCTCTTTCTCCCTATCCTTCCATCCAGCGTCTTCCCTCTTTCTCTCCCCATCCTTCCACCCATCTACCCTCTCTCCTGATCCTTCCATCTAATGTCTCTCTCCCTCCTTCTAACCAGTGTCTATCTCTCTACCCTTTTCTGTTCAGTGTCCCTTCTCTCTCCACATCCTTCCACTCTCCCCTTTTTCTCTGCATCCTTTCATCCATCTCCCCTCTTTCTCTGCCATCCTCCCATCTGTTTTCCCTCTTTCTCTCCCCATCTTCCGTTTTCCCTCTTTCTCTGCCATCCTCCCATCTGTTTTCCCTCTTTCTCTCCCCAACCTTCCATTTTCCCTCTTTTTCTGCCATCCTCCCATCTGTTTTCCCTCTTTCTCTCCCCATCCTTCCATTTTCCCTCTTTCTCTGCCATCCTCCCATCTGTTTTCCCTCTTTCTCTCCCCATCCTTCCATTTTCCCTCTTTCTCTCCCCATCCTTCCATTTTCCCTCTTTCTCCCCATCCTGCCATCTGTTTTCACTCTTTCTCTCCCCATCCTTCCATTTTCCCTCTTTCTCCCCATCCTGCTATCTGTTTTTCCTCTTTCTCTCCCCATCCTTCCATTTTCCCTCTTTTTCTGCCATCCTCCCATCTGTTTCCCTCTTTCTCTCCCCAACCTTCCATTTTCCCTCTTTTTCTGCCATCCTCCCATCTGTTTTCCCTCTTTCTCTCCCCATCCTTCCATTTTCCCTCTTTCTCTGCCATCCTCCCATCTGTTTTTCCCTCTTTCTCTCGCCCCATCCTTCCATTTTCCCCTCTTTCTCTGCCATCCTCCCATCTGTTTTCCCTCTTTCTCTCTCCCCATCCTTCCATTTTCCCCTCTTTCTCTGCCATCCTGCCATCTGTTTTCCCTCTTTCTCTCCCCATCCTTCCATTTCCCTCTTCTCTGCCATCCTGCCATCTGTTTTCCCTCTTTCTCTCCCCATCCTTCCATTTTCCCTCTTTCTCTGCCATCCTCCCATCTGTTTTCCCTCTTTCTCTCCCCATCCTTCCATTTCCCTCTTTCTCTCCCCATCCTTCCATTTTCCCTCTTTCTCTGCCATCCTCCCATCTGTTTTCCCTCTTTCTCTCCCCATCCTTCCATTTTCCCTCTTTCTCTGCCATCCTCCCATCTGTTTTCCCTCTTTCTCTCCCCATCCTTCCATTTTCCCTCTTTCTCTGCCATCCTCCCATCTGTTTTCCCTCTTTCTCGCCCCATCCTTCCATTTTCCCTCTTTCTCTGCCATCCTCCCATCTGTTTTCCCTCTTTCTCTCCCCATCCTTCCATTTTCCCTCTTTCTCTGCCATCCTCCCATCTGTTTTCCCTCTTTCTCGCCACCATCCTTCCATTTTCCCTCTTTCTCTGCCATCCTCCCATCTGTTTTCCCTCTTTCTCTCCCCCATCCTTCCATTTTCCCTCTTTCTCTCCCCATCCTTCCATTTTCCCTCTTTCTCCCCATCCTGCCATCTGTTTTCCCTCTTTCTCTCCCCATCCTTCCATTTTTCCCTCTTTCTCCCCATCCTGCCATCTGTTTTCCCTCTTTCTCTCCACATCCTTCCATTTTCCCTCTTTCTCTGCCATCTTCCCATCTGTTTTCCCTCTTTCTCGCCCCATCCTTCCATTTTCCCTCTTTCTCTGCCATCCTCCCATCTGTTTTCCCTCTTTCTCTCCCCATCCTTCCATTTTCCCTCTTTCTCTCCCCATCCTTCCATTTTCCCTCTTTCTCCCCATCCTGCCATCTGTTTTCCCTCTTTCTCTCCCCATCCTTCCATTTTCCCTCTTTCTCTGCCATCCTCCCATCTGTTTTCCCTCTTTCTCTCCCCATCCTTCCATTTTCCCTCTTTCTCTGCCATCCTCCCATCTGTTTTCCCTCTTTCTCTCCCCATCCTTCCATTTTCCCTCTTTCTCTCCCCATCCTTCCATTTTCCCTCTTTCTCTGCCATCCTCCCATCTGTTTTCCCTCTTTCTCTCCCCATCCTTCCATTTTCCCTCTTTCTCTGCCATCCTCCCATCTGTTTTCCCTCTTTCTCTCCCCATCCTTCCATTTTTCCTCTTTCTCCCCATCCTGCCATCCATTTTCCCTCTCCCATTCAGGCCCACCAGCCCCAGCTCCCATTGCCGGCCACTGCTGCTTTTCCTTATGAGCAGCAGGGCCGGCTACAAAAAGAAGAAACGCTCAGCTGACTGAGCTGAGCGCCAACGCGTCGCTAAGGACAAGAAAAAATGTTTTAAAAAAAACGCGGCACTGCAGGCAGCCTCGAAGCATTGGCTGCTGACTCTGCAGGCTCCTTCCGTCTCTTACGTCACTGCCCCTGCTTTGCTACAGGGGCAGTGATGTAAGAGATGGGAGGAGCCTGCACAGAGCCAGCAGCCAATGCTTCGAGGCTGCCTGCGGTTCCGCATTTTTTTAAAAACATTTTTTCTTGTCCTTAGCGACGCGTTGGCGCTCAGCTCAGTCAGCTGAGCGCTTCTTCTTTTTGTAGCACCGGGCGCCGGCCCTGCTGCTCATCAGGAAAAGCAGCAGTGGCCGGCAATGGGAGCTGGCGCTGGTGCTGGGCGGGCCTGGGCTGGAATTGGGTGGGCCTGGGCCCACCCAGGCCCACCCGTAGCTACGCCCCTGCGACCAAGCCTCAAAAAGGTGCCCAAACTGACCAGATGACCACCGGAGGGAATCGGGGTTCACCTCCCCTTACTCCCCCAGTGATCACTAACCCCTTCCCACCAAAAAAAAAAATGTAAACACATTTTTTTGCCGACCTCTATGCCAGCCTCAAATGTCATACCCAGCTCCATCACAGCAGTATGCAGGTCTCTGGGGCAGTTTTTAGTGGGTGCAGTGCACTTCAGGCAGGCGGACCCAGGCCCATTCCCCCCTACCTGTTACACTTGTGGTGGCAAATGTGAGCCCTCCAAAACCCACCCGAAACCCACTGTACCCACATGTAGGTGCCCCCCTTCATCCCTAAGGGCTATGGTAGTGTTGTACAGTTGTGGGGAGTGGGTTTTGGGGGGGGGGGTTGGGGGGCTCAGCACCCAAGGTAAGGGAGCTATGCACCTGGGATCATTTTCTGAAGTCCACTGCAGTGCCCCCCTAGGGTGCCCAGTTGGTGTCCTGGCATGTCAGGGGGACCAGATGCACCTGGGATCATTTTGTAAAGTCCACTGCAGTGCCCCCTAGGGTGCCGGTTGGTGTCCTGGCATGTCAGGGGGACCAGTGCACTACAAATGTTGGCTCCTCCCACGACCAAATGGCTTGGATTTGGCTGGGTTTGAGATGGCCGCCATTAGTTTCCATTATCGGCGAAAACCAATGGCGGCCATCTCTAATGCCGGCGATCTCTAAGGGCAGCCCAAATGTTCAGATTTGGCCGGCTCCAGCCGTATTATCGAAACAAAAGATGGCCAGCCATCTTGTTTCGATAATACAGTCGGGTACGCAGCTTAACGGGGCCGTCATTAGAGATGGCCGCCCTTATAGATGGCCAGCCCCTTTCGATTTTGCCCCTCTATATCATCTAAAAATACAAAAAATGGCATCAAAAACTCAACAGGCTCACAACACTCTTCCTCCAAAAATTGCCCTGATCATAAACAACTTTACCAAAGCATTACCATTAACACGCTAAACCAGCTCCAAAAACATGGCGGCTACCTTGTTCTCAACTATTAGAACAAGTGTGAGTGATGTCATTTTGTCTAATCCTGCCCTTCTATAACATATCAAAGACCTTGGATGCCAACACTTAAAGGGCCCAGTGGATGATGTTTTATTGCATGTCTGAGAATATGGAATGTTGTCCCTCTGGATATTTGTTCCAAGAATTTTTATTATGACTTTTGAAAAAATTAAAACTTGGCTATTTACCTAATTGAGCTGATGCTGTTTTGCACTGCTTTATAACATTGATTTAGCCTGTTTTAAGCAGTGGCATAGCAATGGGGGAGCCTCGGGAGTCTGGGCCCCCTCACTTTCAGCTCAGGACCCCTCTGCTTTCCTGGTTTGCGGGGATACCCAGCTCCACCCCCCCCCCCCCCCCAGCCAAACATCCCTCCTGCCTCATGTAGCTATAGTTCAAGTTCCTCTTTCCCACATTCATTACTTTGCACTTGCTCACATTATACGTTATCTACCATTTGGATGCCCAGTCTCCCAGTCTTATGAGGTCCTCTTGCAATTTTTCATAATCCTCTTGTGATTTAACAACTTTGAATAGCTTTGTGTCATCAGCAAATTTCATCACCTCACTCATTTTTCCCATTTCTAAATCATTTATAAATATATTTAAAAGCAGCAGTCCCAGCACAGACCCCTGGGGAACCCCACTATTTACTTAGACTGCCTCAAACAAACAGGAATAGAGCTTATTAGATAAGGAAGAAAAAGCCTCAGAACCCACCCTGAGCTATAAATGTCAAGCTTTGAGGCATCTCGGATAAAGACACATCATCGGCTTAAATAAACTCCCAATACTTTAATACAAGTCAAATATAACTTAACAGTCAGTGCTAGAGTCCAATTCTTTCAAATTTCTTCCAAATAGTGCAAGTTTTGCAAACAGTGGAAAACAGACTTCAATAAATACAGCAGAGAAATGACTTATCTGCAGGAAATTCCTTAGGAACTTCTTTGGCTGGTGAAGTGGTTCCACCAACGGTGGCCAGTGTTTCACAATAGCTGTATCAGGGTTTATAGGACCATCCTGCTTATTTTCAAAGGAGAAGGGCGACCATCTTCCAAAACAAATCAGGAGATGGCCGGCCTTCTCCTAAAGCCAGCCAAATCGATATAATCGAAAGCCGATTTTGGCCAGCTTCAACTGCTTTCCATCGCAGGGCCGGCCAAAGTTCAAGGGGGCGTGTCGGCAGCGTAGCGAAGGTAGGGTGGGGGCGTGGTTAAGAGATTGCCAGCCTCAGCCGATAATGTTATAAGCAGGACTTATTCAGCAAGCATGCTTCGCAACTAATGCTGAATCTCTCGTACATGCTCAGTTCAGATCTGAAGATGTGCAGGAGAGCCAGCATTAGCAGTGAAGCACGCCTGCTGAATAAGTGCTGCTGCGGGCGTGACTCAGGCAGGAGCGGTCTCAGGTAGTTATATCCTTTCTGAGCACACTACCAAAACCCTTATCCACACTCTTATCACCTCTCGCTTAGACTACTGCAACTTGCTTCTCACAGGTCTCCCACTAAGCCATCTCTCTCCCCTTCAGTCCAGGGCCATGCCGACGCGGTAAGCGAGGTAAGCATGGCAGGAGGGCGCCATCCTCTGGGGGGCGCCCCGCCGCACCATGCTTACCTCGCCCTCTTCTCCCCAGATCCTTTTTTTTTGTTTGTTTAAATTTACCTCTCCGGCGCGCGGCAGCGTAGGCAGCGTTAGTGAGAAGGAGGCGGCGCTCCCCCGGCCGCCCCGACGTGTCTTCCCTTCACTCGGTTCCGCCTTCTTCTGACGTCATTTCTGACGTCAGAAGAAGGCGGGACATTTATATTGTGATTTGCTTAGAGACTGTAAATCATGAGCAAAACATCAAATTTAAGAATCAAGTATATTAAACTGGTATAGAGTTCAATGTTCTCTGAGAGGCCAAAGAGAAAGAATTTATCCAAAGAGCAAACGTATCTGTAAATTTACAGAAAGGAACAACACACTGAGGAGAAATTCAGGTATTTAAAGAAAAAAAGCTGGAAATCTGTGGAATTTGCAGCATATTCAACTTGTTTTCGAGCGTTGCAGCTAGCTGATACCACAGGGGTGCAAGGAATGAGCTTGGCTAGAGACCTAGCAAAGAGTAAGGTCTTGTGACCAAGGTAAGATTTTTTTTTTGTTTGTTTGGGTTAACTAACACGTGAATAACAAGCCTAGATATTGCTAAATTAGAAATTAGACTAGAATAAGCTACCTAAGTATTCTTGTCTATTACGGGATACCTCAGAAAGCTGTGGTGTCTGCTCAACCAGTTCCCAGGCAGCTGTTGGCAGGTAGTTTAGCAGGAAGTGGCTGTTACCTTGGAGTGTGTTCTGTAGCACTAAACAGAGGATGTTTTCCCAGGAATGGGCAATGACACACATTGTTAGAGAGACCAGTCAGAATGAAAGAAAACAAGCAGATGGCTATCTCCCCATCAGCTATTCCTCCTACTCGGTCATAATTCTCTCAGCAGCTTCAGCAGCACTGTCAAAATATATTTGTCACAGAACAATTTGTTTTTCTCAGACTCTGGCTGAACTCATCTGTTTGGAATGAATCCTATTTGTTTCCTATTAGCTGCAATTTTTTTATCCTACGTCAATACTCAGAAAAGAAAATGACACCTACTTTTTATTTCTTTCAAATAGAATTAGAGTCTTAAGTCACACTCATGCAGTGAGGTTATGACCGTGACATCACAAGGAACTTAAACTTTGAAACATGCATGCAGTGGTAGACTTTAAGTATGACAAACAAAGCCAAAATGATGGGAAAGCTAGTTAGCATTTATTGTGTTCATACCAGTGGCGTAGCCACAGGTAGGCCTGGGTGGGCCAAGGCCCACCCAGTTAGGGCTCAGGCCCACCCAACAGTAGCACACGTTGAGCAGTATCTGTTGGGGATCCCAAGCTCCACCAGCTGAAGACTTTCCCCTGATGGTAACAAAAATGCTGCTCTCCATGATACTGGTACCTGCACATGCTCAGTTTTCAGTGCATGCCTCCTGCAGACTGCCAAGGTGGGGAGAAGCATTTTCCCGCCAGCTGGTGTGTGGGGTGGGGAAGGACACTTGGTGCCCACCCACTTCTTACCTAGGCCCACCCAAAATCTGCTGTCTGGCTACGCCCCTGGTTCATACATTGTCTTTTCCCAAACTAATGAACAAAAAGAGGAGGGAGTCTTATGAAGACAATTTTCAAACAGCCTGCCTAGGTCCCTTGGAGCTAGTCTTCAAAGAGAGTCTGAAACTTTCTGAATTGATATGAGTTGTATTGTCAGTTATCAGATGCACCTGATTCTTGAATGTTGATTTTATCCAGGAAACTGTGATCTTCAGACTTCTGAAGCAGGCCATTAAGCCGAAACACAGCTTGTATCAAGTCAATATAAGATTTTGAAGAAAGGAGTGTTTTATTTATTTATTTTAGTTACATTTGTACCCTGCGCTTTCCCACTCATGGCAGGCTCAATGCAGCAGGCAATGGAGGGTTAAGTGACTTGCCCAGAGTCACAAGGAGCTGCCTGTGCCGGGAATCGAACTCAGTTCCTCAGTTCCCCAGGACCAAAGTCCACCATCCTAACCACTAGGCCACTCCTCCACTGTTGTGTACCTTTGTGTATTGTTCCTATTTTGGTCACCTCTGTTGTTTTCTTTCTGTGCTGATGATTATGGTGGACTGTTCTTCTGTGTTCCTTGCTCAAAGTTAGGTGCCAGTATGATCCACGCTAAGGAAGTATTCTATAAAGCAACCCTCTGCCTTAACAACATTTGGACACATCCCAGATTCAATCCAACTGTGCTAAACAAACTAACAGTAAAATAAAACTGAAATACTATATAATAGGTAGCATCAGAGGACAAATCAGTCAAACACGCAATCTGAGCACTGCTTGGAGGGAATCAAAGGTAAATCCTCAATTATATCATACTATTATATCAGCATATGTTTATGGGTATCTGGATGTCTGATTTAGCACTATTTCATTTTAGAAAATTTCTCTACATTGTCAGGTTGTGAGAACACTTCTAGATTTAATGATGTAATTGGGCAAGGGTAAATTTTGAATTATATTATATCATCATATTTATATGTGTCCTCATTTTTATATTGGCCTTTTTTTATATTGGCCTTTTTTATATTGGCCTTTATGAGTATCTGGTTGCTCGATATAGCACTCTTTATTCTCAATCTCATTTCATTTTTCTACAGTGTCATGTTTCTAATACTACAGATGTTATTATTTTTTAAATATGAGTATTCTTAGATGTTTTGTAATTAAATTGTATATTTTTATACTATTTTTATTATTATTATTATTATTATTATTATTTATATATGCGCATTCACATATAGTTTAAGAGTATATGTATGTTGGCCTGTAATGTTTTGTTTGATTTTAGACCCCTGAAGAAGGCCGGTTGGCCGAAACACGGACCGTGTAGGGTCCTAATAAACTTCTTTGGTGCTCTTATTCTGAATGTTTTTTTTTCTGGTCTGTTTTGATTTTTCTTCCGCTCTTTTTGTTGTTTTGTGTGTTTTTTGCGGGAGACTTGGACCTTCTTTGTGTTGGGAATCAAAGGTCTGCCATTTTTCCTCAAAGTTAACTTTCAGTAGTTCAGGATACAATAGCATGGACCTATATTGCTTATCATGTAACTGGGAACAGGATTGAATTGACTGTGCTTTTGTATTCCACTGAATAGTCTTGAAATATCTGTATGGGTTCTCCCTCATTGTGCAAAGGAGATTTTTTGAGTTGGTAGCCCTGCAATATTTCCTGCTTGTGGATAAAATTCTATACTTTGACAAGCACCACTCAGGACCTGTTGTGCCCTTCTTGAAACCGGTCCATGCGGTGCACTTGCTCCAGTCAGAGCACACCACACTATCTGTTAAGGCAGACTATTTTTGGAGCCTAGTATCCAGCAAAGATGTTAAATTGCGCTCCGGGAGGTGCTCAGGCAATCCAATCATACGAAGGTTACCCCTCCTAGAGCAATTTCCCAGCTCTACAATTTTCCCTGCTTGGGTTTTTATTTTCTGCACTATATGTTCAAGTGATTTCCCGGCCTCCATCCCCGCATCCTCCACCGCCGATAGATGCTGTTCTAACTCTCCTGTGCATCTCGTGGTCTCAGCAAGTAGAGTTTCTATACCATGGAGCTGCTCAGAGAGTTGTCTGATGCGCGGTTCCATTGCCTTCCCCACAGCTTCTGTAAGTTGTTGAGCAGAAAACGCGAGCGGCACAGAGGCCTCCACCACCATATTATCCTCTCTCTCATGCTGCTTGTTTTTGTCTGCTTTAGCAAGCTTACCCGACATCGAAACCACCGATCTGGTAA
Source organism: Microcaecilia unicolor (assembly GCF_901765095.1). NCBI lineage: Eukaryota > Metazoa > Chordata > Amphibia > Gymnophiona > Siphonopidae > Microcaecilia > Microcaecilia unicolor. Next base: position 148,043,358 of record NC_044035.1, read on the forward strand.
GATATCTGTCCATATGTTACAGGCTATATTCTTTGGAACAAAAACTTCAAATAAAGATGCAAACGGAAAGTGCCCAGGGAGTACGGGAGCCCTGGAGAGAGTCAAACACATGTCCTTTCTCTTCACTGCATCACATGATCTCCCAGAAAAGCAAGTATTCTATAAAAGGTGCTCCATGCAGAATGCCCTAGCTTAGCACACATTTTCCCCCGAATTCTGTATATAGCATCTAAAGATACGAACATTGAATTGGGTGTGCACCCAATTTACTTGCATAATTTAATTGAATAACGAGCCAATAAATGCTAATTGGGTGGTAGCAACCAATTATCAGTGCTAATTGGGCTTAATTAGGAGATAGGGGCATATCAGATCTGCGTATATAATGCAACATGTGTATCCGAGCTGTGCCTAACTTCTATCATGTGTAGCTATATGAGGTCATGGTTAGGGGTGTTCTGGAGGTGTTCCCAAAATTTACACGCGCAAGTATAGAATCGTGCCTATATTTAGGCATGGTTATGTGCTAAGCACAATTGTATAATGGACGCATACCCCTTATAGAATTGCACTATGCGTGTTTTTTTTCAGTGCTGATTTTGTAGGTACCAAATATAGAATCTGGGCCTTTTTTGTCTACCTTTGGGCACCAGCATTTATGCCTGCCAAAAGCCAGTGTAAATGCTGGTGCCCAATTTATAGCCACCTCTTCTTTCTTCTAATTCATAATCTATCTCTCCTGGCAACACGTAATGAATGCCCAACAAGGAATCCCTGTGTTTGAGTATAAGTGGAGGTTTTTCGGTCTGTGAGGGTTTTATCTGTTGCCCCTATATGAATGGGCTATATATAGGAAACTGAAGCCTTTTTTCTCATAATAATCATACTGGGTTAGACCAATGGTCCATCTAGCCCAGCATCCTGTTTCCAGCAGTGGCCAATCCAGGTACCTGGCAAAAACCCAAATAGTAGCAACATTCCATGCTACCAATCTCAGGACAAGCAGTAGCTTCCCCTGTGTCTGTCTCAATAACAAACTATGGATGTTTTCTCCAGGAATTTGTCCAAACCTTTTTTAAACCCAGATACACTAACCGCTACCACCACATCCTCCAGCAATGAGTTCCAGCTGTTATATAATAGAAACAATTGTGGTATTGGAGCATTATACCATCCTGGCATGAATGACTGTATCACCAGTTGGATAATATAGTAACATAGTAGACGATGGCAGATAAAGACATGTATGGTCCATCCAGCCTGCCCAATAAGTTAAACATTACATATGGTATGAAGTGATGCATCACATGTATACCTGATCTTGATTTATCCTTGCCTTTTTTAGGGCACAAATTGTAGAAGTCTGCCCAGCACTGGTTCCGTTCCAAAATTTCTGAAGTTGTTGCCATAGTCCCTGAATATGTCCACTCCAGTCCATCCAACTGTATTCAGCCTCGATCACAGCATAGACCGTAGAAGTCTGCCCAGCATTTACACTGCTTTACTACCTAATCTCCGCTAAGCTTCTTTGGATCCGATCCTTCTAAACAGGATTTCTTTGTGCTTGTTCTACGCATTTTTGAATTTCGTTACTGTTTTCATCTCTACCTCCTCCTGTGGGAGGACATTCCAGGTATCTACTACCCTCTCAGTGAAAAACATTCTTCCGGACATTATTCCTGAGTCAGCCCCCTTTCAACCTCAATTCATGCTCTCTGGTTCTGCCACCTTCCCGTGTTTCTTTGCAGATTAATAAAATATTTGAACATCGGTATCACATCACCCCTGTTACTCCTTTCCTCCAGGGTATACATGTTTAGGTCAGTAAGTCTCTCCATGTACATCTTGCTTTATAAACCCCCTACCATTTTCATCACAACCACCTCAAGTCTTTTTACTTCCATAGTGATATAAGGCCTCCAAAACTGAACACAATAGTCCAAGTGGGGCCTCACCAAGGACTTGTACAGGGGCATCAACACCTCCTTTCTTCTGCAGGTTATACCCTTCTCTATGCAGCCTAGCATCCTTCTGGCCGTGGCCACCACCTTGTCATACTGTTTCGTCACCTTGAGATCTTCAAACACCATTACCCCAAGGTCCCTCTCCTGAGTCAAGCTTACCAACCTCTCCCCTCCTATCTGGTACAACTGTTTTGTATTTCTGCACCCCAAGTACATCACTCTCCAGTTTTTGGCATTACATTTTAACTACAATATATTAATACTGTGTTAAATAATTCATTCCAGGTTTTTAGATCAAACATTTTTATTTTAATAATATCAAAAACTTAAATTTTAAAGATATAAAAATCAAATATAGAAATATTTTTACATTTTTTTTGGTGCTCAGTGTATCAATGGTGTCGTGCCATATACTGAAGGTGAACCTTCAGAAACAAATCAGACACTCGTTACAACCATCATAGCACTGCCCTCCCTGCCTGCCAAATTCTAAAATGTCTTCCAAGCAATGATTGTATTAAGTTCAATTATCTTGTAGTGCTAACGATCTAGCAGGTATTGAGAGTGGCGATGTATTGCTCCCAACCGCGTGTTCTTCAAAAGCAGGCACTAGTGAGTGCATATTAACAAAACTGGTGCTTCAATCAAACTCTCTTTCCTATTCCCTTTGACATGGACCCAAGTTTCGGTCAGATGATATCTTCAAGAGAACAGCCTGATACAAATAATAAAATTAACACAAATGCCTAACTCAAATAACAATATATCAATATGTTCTTTTAAATTCATGTTCTATTAAACCACTCACGGCCAACCGGAAAGGATTTACCCTCCAACTTCTTCAACCCACAAAGATTATTATACTGAGAATTAGTTCTTCATATATTTCTCCAACTAACATCACTTCTGCCTTATCCTCATTTAACACTAATTTATTTCTTGTCATCCAGTATGCAACAACACCAAATATAGACTGATAATGTTGTATACCATCAGCAATCTCATCAAATGAAAAAAAGAACTGAATATCATCTGCATACACTCTATAGTGAACGTAAACTAGATTCTTGAAAAGTTTTGCACACATATATAAACATCACCAATTTTTACAGTTTTCAATATATTTTTGTAAATATCCAAAAAATGCAAAAAAAAAAAAAAAAATAGGAGGAAAAGACCTCATGAAACTAAGGCTGCAACCTTCAACAAGACACTATTTTTTTACAGCCATCAGTTAAAAAAAGTAATCACTGATCTGAAAAACTTGCCAAAACCAACACCATCATATATTTATATTTGTTATCAATGACTTTTTGAATCAATATCATTTTGGGGTCCTTTTATTAACATGGAATGAAAAAATGACCCGCGGTAGTGTAGGCGCGGGTTTTGGACATGCGCAGATCCATTTTTCAGCGCACCTGTAAAAATGCCTTTTTTTTAAATTTTGACCGAAAATGGACGTGCGGCAAAATGAAAATTGCATTCGTCCATTTTGGTTCTGAGAACTTACTGCCACCCATTGACTTAGTAGTAAGGTCTCACGCGTTAACTGGGTGGTAATGGCCTACACACATCAGATACCTTTTACCGCCTGGTAGCGCTGCACGCCAGAAAATAAAAATTATTTTCTGGCATGCGTAGGGGACACGCATTAAAATTGAAATCACCGCCTGGGCCACACAGTAGCCAGGTGGTAACTTGAATTTGGCATGCGTTGGGCACATGTAGGCACTTACACGGCTTTGTAAAAGAGCCCCTTAGAAAGACGCTGAAAAACCACTTTTCTTCTTATGGGTTCAAAATGCCATCGTGCAGCTCTGCTCTTCTTTTACTCAGTGTACAGTGCTGCGTAACCCTAGTAGCGCTCTAGAAATGTTAAGTAGTAGTAGTAGTGCCGCATAAACACAGTCACAGGAGCAAGTCAATGTCGGTCTCATCAAGGACCCGTTTTGCTGCATGCTTTTTCAAAAGACCTCACTACTCTGAGCACTTACGTATATAACTGTCAATTATTGGCACCAATTACCCACAAAAGTGCTATTATTCTCAAAATATATGTGCATTATTGGTACCTAAATTTAGGACCACTTTAATGAATGACCCTTAAAATATAGTATAGGAGAGAGTAGCTTCTTTGGAATTGAGAGGTGATCATTATATAGTGTGTTCAGGAATAAGTGTTCCTACTCATATTGGAAATTAAATTAACACCCTTAGTCTGGAAGGAATGAAAGTAACATTTGCAAAAGATATATTACTGAATGAAAAGCAGGGCTGTAGATTTTAAGATTTAGTGGAAGCTAACTATACTCCCCAGAAGAAGAATTACTGATCCTTGCAAGTTCATCATCATCCCTTCAGAGACTCCAGCTCATCAGAAGTAATCTTGTAACTCACTAGAAGACACCTCGTCATAACTCCTTCCATCTTTGCACAGTCCTACACCTATATCATGGATTCCCAGACTGAAATAGCACAGGCTCACAAATCATTAACATTTACTTTTAATTCAAAGATTTGCATGTTTGGACATTTTCAGTCTACCTTTTATAAGATAGCACTCAAAGTAAATTAATTTTTCATCATTATTTGAAATATGAACTTTTTCAAAAGTTCTTTAAAATTTGAAATTAAAAATGTATTGTTAGTCCAATAAAATGTATCATTTTTTTTCTTTTTTGTTTTGTGTTATTTCTATTTCCTATAAATAAAAAAAAGTAAAAAATTACAGTAATGAACATATTAAATAGTGGTAAGTGTAATTAATAACTTGTTTACTGGCACATAAACATTCACAGACCAAGCCAGAGAGAAAATGGATAGGGAGCTGTGGGGCAAAGAAGCTGTCAGTGTTGTCCCTGCTGGGACTCTACCCAGTAGCCGATGGTCCTGTTTACTAAGGTGCGTTAGTGTTTTTAGCGTGCCTACACTTAGCGTACATGCTAACCATGTAGGCGCCTATAGGGATATTGTAGGTACATACATGGTTAACACGTGTACATGTTTAACATGCGTTAAAAATGTTAACGCGCCTATAACGCTGCTTAGTAAACAGGGCTCCTAGAGCGGCAGGGTTTTTATTGCACTTTGAACTGTGATTTCCAAGGCCCTACCCTCAATTAGCCAATGTCATTGCCATTGCAATGCTGGCCATCAGAGCAATGCTGTGGAACATGGAGGATAGCAGCCAGAAAGGAAGAGCGTGGGGATTTGTATGGAGAAGGACTTCCTAACATTGTTCATGCAAGAAACCTCCTTAGTAACCTGCAACTGCTGGGAAAGAACATGCAATGATTTACACCTGGACTCCAGTATATTTAAAGTTTACAAAATATCTTTATTGAAAAAGTGTGCCTTTGACAATCAGCACTTATCCTACCTAAAATCAACAAAACACCCATTCATTCACCAATCACAATCAGTACCTGACTAAAATATCCATCAGTGCAAACTCACTTAAATATACATAAAACATTATCATTCGCAGTTATTACAGAGTTATAAGTCTTTGGATTGCTGTTTCAATCTCCAGTTTAATCACTTCATCAGGAGAAACCACCACCACATAAAATGTGGTGGTGGTTTCTACTGATGAAGTGAACGAAATGCGGTCCAGCATTGGGGAACCGACATGTGCATGAGGAACAATTTATGACGAACATTGGGATTGTTACCTTTCACCATGTACCTGTATATGGGATTTAAAGAGATTACATTTTGCAAAGGTGGATTATACAAGGGATCAAACTAAGCGGACTGAAGGTGAAACCAGTATAGCTTAGTTTGAATAAAACGCCTGAGTGGAAAGCCGGGTTGAGAGATTAAACTGGAGATTGAAACAGCAATCCAAAGACTTATAACTCTGTAATAACTGCGAATGATAATGTTTTATGTATATTTAAGTGAGTTTGCACTGATGGATATTTTAGTCAGGTACTGAGTGTGATTGGTGAATGAATGGGTGTATTGTTGATTTTAGGTAGGATAAGTGCTGATTGTCAAAGGCACACTTTTTCAATAAAGATATTTTGTAAACTTTAAATATACTGGAGTCCAGGTGTAAATCAATGAATGTTGGGTAACTCTAGTGGGTTTAGCTTGTCCCTATTTAGTAGTATTGTTGTCAAAGAATATGCAATGCCAAACATCATGATCTACATGCCTTTGCCCCCAAATTGCCAGTATCATCACTGTGCCAACACCAGGCATGTTATGGGAGATGGAAGTCAGCACCGTAGAGGAAGCAAAGGGGGAACTGGAGAGAGAATATTTTCCCTGCATTGTCCCTACCAGGATTCTGCCTAGTAAGCTGTAGTTGTGGCGACTTGTGATCTACCTGGCCCCCTCTTCCAACCTGTCAATGTCATTGCAATACTGAGAACAAGGGTAAGAGTTTTGCCATGGGAAGCAGCTGACCACTGAAGAGGTGAGCCAAACAGGCATGACTCTTTCCAAACTCCTTTGAGAGCACAGAAGTAGTAATTTTTTTTTCTTTTATTCTTAGTGATTGTTTAAGATCATTGATTGTCCTTTTACTGCAGGCGTAAGAGTATGCACAGTATTGCCGTAATCCAAATGTGTGATGATCAAATCACAGACCAGAGGCTATTAAAAACTGACAGGAAGGAAATACAGCCATCAGTTAAAAAGTAATCACTGGTCTGAAAAACCTCCCAAAACCAATACCATCATATATTTATATTTGTTATCAATGACTTTTTGAATCAATTTTTGCTCAAAACATCTAAAATTCAAGTGGCGAATATAGTGATTTTTGAAAATGAAAAATGTTTTTATCTTTTTGTTTTGAAAAATATCCTTTTCTAGACATTTCTTCAAAATGGTCCAAAAAGGAAATGCAGTAAGTACAACAATGCACTTACTGCATTTCCTTTTTGGACCATTTTGAAGAAAAAATATCCACGTAAAAACACACACATCAAGTCATTGAGATGTAGACGGAGCCAGCATCTTAGTAGACTGGCCACAAAGACATCCCAGCAGAGCAATGGGGCACCCTAGGAGCGCTGCAGTGGACTTCATATAAAAGGTCCCAGGTATACTTCTCACTATTGCTCCCTTATATTGTATGGTAAGCCCCTCCCCCCAAAAATAAAACCCACCTAAAAGCTACTGTACCCAACTATACACCACTACAATAGCCCTTATGTCTGCAGGTGTCACCTATATGTGGTATAGCAGGTGTTTGATGAGTTTTGGAGGGCTCACACTTTCCTCCACAAGTGTAACAGAGTGGAATAAGGGCCTGGGTACCCTTCTCTATAGTGTACTGCACCAACCACTAGGCTACTCCACAGACCTGCTTGTTGTACTAATAGGACTGGCTATAACATCTGAAGCTGTCATAGAGGCTGGAATGTACTGTTTCTTTCACATCTTTTTCTAAATCATTCTAATAGGCAGCTTAACATTACAAAAGAAAATTTTATTTTTTTACTGAGGGGGTATGTCTGGGGATGGAGATCTGGCATTTCTGCACTAATCAATTAGTGCGTCTGCATGCTAATTAGCATGTGATGATCACAAGAGCCCTTACTGCCTAGAAAATAAGTGGTGGTAAGGGCTCAAGTGCTAATGTTTTTAAATGGCCACTCGCTAATGGAAAAATTAGAGTCTGGCCATTATTTCAGAAAATGGACAAGTGGCCATTTTCTATCTCCACTATAATTGACCTGAGCATGCGGGAAAAATCCCCATAAGGGTGCGCTAAGGCCACTTTGTAGCGCAGCTGAGTAAAAGGACCCTTTACGTGCATAACTGCATGGGGGCATTAAAGTGAGCGGAGCATAAGTGTGTCATGGGCGCTTCGCCTAGCAACACCCACAACTTATAGAATAATATAAATTGTGGGTGTGGCATAGTGCACTTAGACACACCCACTTATGCCTGCTATTGAATTGACATAAGTAGCTATGGCTATGGTGTACGCCTGTATTCTGTAACAGTTTAAGCATGCCTAAGTGCCATTATAGAGTTGGCACTAAGGGGCCCTTTTACAAAGCCGCAGGAGCCCAGCGGTAGTTCCGTTGTGCGCCATCCCGATTTTTAGTGCTTCAAAAATATTCTTTTTTTAGTGCCGGGGTTTACCTGGTGGTAATCGGACAGTGCCACGTGCTGCCCAGTTACTGCCGGGTTAGGAGGCGGTAAGGGCTCCCACAGGAAATGGCTGCACAGCCAGTGTTTAACTTACCCCACCGACATTTCCTTTTTTAAAAGAAAAAAACTTTTCACGCAATGCGGTAAAATGGGGCCTTAGCACGTGGCAAATCCACATGCTGATGCCACCGCAGGGCCTCTTTTACCACAGCTTGGTGAAAGGACCCCTAAGTGTGGTGTTCTTGTGGTGTCTAATTTATGGCACCAATTTATAGAATTGCCACCAAAGAATTTAGAAACATTTTTAACACCAATGGAACTGAGGAAATAAGATGCAAGTAGTACAGGACCAACTTTCACCAGGTTTCATTAAGATTTAAACATAAGAAATTGTATTAATTTACACAAATGCAAATACATTTTCAAAGTAGCACCGCTTAAAAGAGAACAATCTGATGATTAAACTGATTAATGATATGCATGTCAGACTTTCTCCCAAAATAACCTTTGAAATTTACAAATGTCAGTTTCAATTAAAATTACTCTGATAGGCTATAAAAGAGTTTTTCATTATAAACCTTTTATTTCAAATTAAGAATGTCCATGGTAAAAAAAAATTAACACATCTTAAAAAGAGCTGCTTGACACTGAGCAAACGACAGACAATGTGAGTTAACTCCCAACATGCTCACAGAACAACTTTTTTTTTTTCAATTTAATCCATTTACTCTGGAAACATTCACAGAAGCACTCTCTTGTTGAAAACAATAGAGCTGTGGACAAATCTTCCATTTAGTTAAATGCTGTATATCCCTGGATTTTCCCAAGTCCATCTGAAAAATGGCTTATAGACTTTTCTTTTAGGAAATTATCCAAACCTTTTTTTATACTCTGCTAAGGTAACTGTTTTTACCACATTCTCTGGCAACAAAATTCCAGAGTTTAATTACTCGTTGAGTGAAGAAATATTTTCTCTGATTTGTTTTAAATGTACTACTTAGTAGCTTCTTTGTGTGTATTTTTAGAAAGAGTACAAGCCAGCCCAGCACCAGCCTTAGCTGATACAGCCAGAGTTGCCATCTAAGCACCACTTGATTTGGAAACATTTATGCAGCCCTTTACGTTTTCATTTTATACCATTCATTTTCTAATTAGAGATCATCTGTGTTTATTCTATGCCATTTTGAATTCCGCCACTTTTTTTCCTTCACCACCTCCCTCTAAAGGGCATTCCAGGCATCAACCACACTCTCCGTGAAAAAGAATTTTCTGATATTACTCCAACCTCAATTCATGTCCTCTAGTTTTACCATTTTCCCTTCTCTGGAAAATATTTGTTTCTACATTAATATCTTAGAAGTATTTAAACATCTGTATCATATCTCCACTGTCTTTCCTCTCCTCTAGAATATACATATTCAGGTCTTCCAGTCTCTTCTCATATGTCTTTTGGTGCATTCGCCATATCATTTTTGTCACCTTCCTCTGGACCGCTTTAAGCCTTCTTACATCTTTAGCAAGATACAACCTCAAAAACTGAACACAATACTCTAGGTGGGGCCTCACCAGCAACTTGTACAGGAGCATCAACACCTCCTTTCTTCTGCTGGTTACACCTTTCTCTATGCAATCTAATATCCTTCTGGCTATGGCCACCACCTTGCCACACTGTTTCATGGCCATTTTTCTCATGGAGGAGGGTGAATCATGGAGTGTCGCAGGGACCAGTGCTACTTAACATATTTATAAATAATTTGGAAAACAGAATGATGAGTGAGGTGATTATATTTACAGATGACACAAAACTATTGAAAGTTGTCAAAGCACAAGTGGATTGTGAAAAATTGCAGGGAGACGTTAGGAAACTGGAAGACTGGGCATCCAAATGGCAGATGAAATTTAATGTGGACAAATGCAAAGTGATGCACAATGGGAAGAATAATCCAAATCATAGGCTCCATTTCATTTCTGGCTTTTTTATCCCACAAATTTCTCAACAGGAGTAATAGTGGGTTACAGTAAAAATCAGTACAATTTAAATGTCATATTTCAAAATATTTATCAAATAGGAAGGTTTTCAAAGCTTTCCTAAACAGAAAGTAATCCACAATACCATGAAGTTGGATTGGGATCAAATATAACTTAACTGTGAAACTGCTAAAAGAACTATCATGTAAGTGTTTATATCAGATCTTATTAAGTGCTGGGAGATTTAAATTCAAAGAATAGTTGTACCAAGAAGACTGACAAGACAATGGGTAGGACACTAAAAATATATGGTCTACAGGGCAATAGCCATAATAAATATTGTAAACCATGCAGGCGATCTTAAAGTCAACTCTGGCCCTAACCAGCAACCAATGTAGATCATTGAGCAACAGTGTAACATGATCAAACTTCTTTTGACGATTAATCTAGCTGCATAATTCTGTAAAACCTGTACATCTTCTGAAGAACTTGATTAAAACCAACATATAGGGAGTCTTTTACTAAAGCTTAGCTTGTGTTATCTGCAGCAGGGCCCATAGGAATAAAATGAGCCTTCTGCAGGTTACGTGAGCTAAGCTTTAGTAAAAGACCCCCATAAAGAGCTGCAGTAGTTCAATTGTGGTAAAGTAATAGCCTGTACCAATAATCTAAATTGAGCCAGAAAAAATGTTGATCTAATTGTTGTGTGCTGTTTAATTTAAAAAAAACATCCTCCCACTTAAATTATTAATCTGATATTCCATTGTTAATTGTGTATCTAATATAAAATCCAGGACTCGGGAGGAAGTATCAAAAATTAAACATTCTCCTGTCCTGAGTGCTACATTATTGTGGAACATTGCTAAGGATGTGTTAAAATAAAGCAGCTTCATTTTTACTGTATTAAGTTTTAACTCATTTTGTGATGCCCAGGAATGAGTCCTGTCAATACATTCTGAAATCAACTTCTCTATATCATCAGAAACTGTTAATAATGGTAACAAAGTAAAAATATCATCTGCATATGATGCAATATAGAATAAAGACAAATTTAGAAAACTTCCCAAGGAGCTCATAAAAATATTGAACAGTACAGGGAAACCTGAGGGACACCAAAAACTGGGGCTCCAACTATTTGATTGATTTCCCATCTTCCTAGCACTATGCCAATTACCGAGAAAACGTTGAAACCACTTCAAAGTTGTTTCAGTGAATCCCATTCACTCATCCTATCAGCAGAATATGATCCACGATGTAAAAAGTACAGGATATATCAACTGCAATAGTACTGAGGGAATATTTTGGCTCAAAAGTATCTTAACCGTAGTAAACACTGTCACGAGTAAAGATTCTGTACTATGCATAGGTCTAAAGCCATTATGAAAACTATGAAAACTTTGATTGCAAGCCAAAGTATACTTGCCACTGGATGAAAATAGCCACTCATACAAGTCAGCATCCTTTGAGTCTGGTATCATAGCTAAAATTATTTTCCATGTCTCTAGAGGAAAATTACCTTCTCCAAGCATTGTATTCACTAATGATGTTAACCATTCAACTGACTCAACTGGAATACTATTTGGTAAGTAAGGAAAGTGATAAGAAAATGAAATTTGCCAGCCAGCTTTTCCAGTGTAGAATTAACCTCACTTGCTGAAACTTGATCAAATCAGACCATATTTGATTCGCTACAATACCAATATCTATCTTTGTTAATGCATCTCGAGGCCCCCTAGTATAATCAACTCCTGACTTTAATAATGCAGACCTAATTTTCTCAACCTTGTCTCTAAAGTAATTAGCCAGCTCCTCCATAAGGGATTGTAATTCCTCAGATAGTTGAATGATTGTCCATCGTAGGAGTCAACACTCAAGAAAAAGATCTAGTCATTGTAGACAATACACTGAAATCTTCTGCCCAGTGTGCGGTGGCCAAAAAAGGAAACAGGGTGCTAGGAATTGTTAGGAAAGGGATGCAAAATAAGACCAAGAATATTATAATGCCTCTGTGTTGCTCCATGGTGTGACCTCACCTTGAGTATTGCATTCAGTTCTGGTCACTGTATCTCAAAAAAGATGTAGCAGAATTAGAAAAGGTACAAAAAAGAGTGACCGAAATGATAAAGGTGATGGAACTCCTCCCATATGAGGAAAGGCTAAAGAGGTTAGGGCTCTTCAGCTTAGAAAAGAGACAGCTGAGGGGGGATATGATTGAGGTCTATAAAATCCTGAGTTGTATAGAATGGGTAGAAGTAAATCAATTTTTCACTCTTTCAAAAAGTCTAGGGGACACTCAATGAAATTGCATGGAAATATTTTTAAAACAAATAGGAGGAAATATTTTTTTCACTCAAAGATTAGTTAAGCACCGGAACTAGTTGCCGGAGGATTTGGTAACAGCAGTTAGCATATCTAGGATTAAAAAAGGTAAGGACAAGTTCATGAAGGAAATGTCCATAGTCTGTTATTGAGATGGATATGGGGGGGGGGGGGGGGGGGAGCTACTGCTTGTCCTGCCATTGGTAGCATGGAATGTTGCTACTAATAGGGTTTCTGCCAGATACTTGTGACCTGGATTGACTAGATGGACCATTGGTTTGACCCAGTATGGCTATTCTTATATTCGTGCAATGGAAGTAGAAGGCATGCAAATCTCTTTCATGCATATTCATTAGGAATATCATAAAAAACATAACCCATTGGTGGCCCTTGGACTTGGAGCAATTGCCAAGATCCTAAAGTACATGAACAGAAATCAAACATACTGCCTCAGAAATTAGCTACTAGATTTAACTAGCTTTTATCTGAATAAGACTGATTGTGATGTTTTTGGTACAGGAAAAAACAATTAGTTGACATGTTCAAAGTTGTTCATTGGGATGCATATGCCTTTAATAATAAGCATGAGATCATAAAATTGTTTTCTCAAATCACAACCTGTGATTTACATCCATGTCCCACCTGGGTAGTAAAAACATCAGTGAATTAGTGGATGATACATAGTCCTAGATAGTCAATGCCTTTCTGATCTCTAGTATTTACCCCTTTCATTTAAGAAAGCAGTCGTTCAATCCATTCTGACAAGCTATCATTAGATGCTTCTAATTGCAGTAGTTATCAACCAATTTTGAGTCTTCCTTTCTGGAGTAAATTAATCAGATTGGTGGTGTTGAACCAGCTCCAAGGATTTTTGGATGAGTTTCAAATTTTAGGTCCCTGAGAGAACATTACAAAGACTTTAATGTTATTGTTGCTAAATGTGCTCTGGCAGGTTTTGGATATTGGCACTGCCTACAGTTTGGTGATATTAGATGTTATCATCTGCATTTGATACTTTCTCCCATTTTGCTTAGCTGTTCAAGGGTCCTGGGCCTTTGTTCTTCTATACTCACTTAGTTTAAATCTTTTATGACAATTATATCCTGCAATATGGTGTATCTTAGACTTCTGCATTGGCTGCTGTATTATTTAAAATTTACTTATGTGAGGGATTCACTACAGGGAAGTTCCAGCCCCCTGGAGGTTATAAAGAACCAAGTATTAACCTTGCCAAGTTCTGCAGTTTTCTTTCCCTGGTTAAAATAAATCCAGAAACAGAGGCACAGGTGCTTGATGTGGGACTCACACCATAGCCTGCAGGCAGCTAAATATGAAATCATGCTAGTGGAACTCACAGAAAGTTGCTGAATTCATTCTGCTTCTACCACCAGCAACAGGGTTAACTTCTGTACAGGCTATTTTAAATTCTAGGCGACTGCTGAGGCAAATATAGGTGTCTTTTTACAAAGGCATGGTAAAAAGTGGCCTGCGGTAGTGTTGATGTGTCTTTTTGGCGCACGCTGGGCCACTTTTTACTGTAGCTGAGAAAAAGGGTATTTTTTAATGGACTGGGAAATGGGCGTGCACAAAACTTAAAACTAGTGCATGCCTATTTATGGCCTGAGCCCTTACCACCAGCTATTGACCTAGCAGTAGAGGCTCACACACTACCCGTGTGGTAACCATGCAGCACGTGCCAACATGAATGTGCTGCTGATTACTGCCGGGAACACCGCCATGGTAGAAAAGAGAAAATATATTTTCTACCGTGGGATTCGGCGCAGGCCAAACTCAGAATTACCGCCAGGCACCCGCACTACCCCGGTGGTGGTGCCGATTTGTCACATGCTACCCACACATTAGCTCTCCCACAGCTTTGTGAAAGGGACGCGTGGAGGGGCATAATCGAAAGGGGAGCCCAAGATTTCCTGAGGACGTCCTCACAGGACATCCCGTAAAGGGACAGGGAAACCCGTATTATTGAAACAAGATGGGCGTCCATCTTTCGTTTCAATAATACGCTCGGAGACGCCCAAATTTTACTGAGGACGTCCTCGCAGGGCGTCCCGCAAAGGGGCAGGGAAACCCGCATTATCGAAACAAGATGGGCATCCATCTTTCGTTTCGATAATACGCTCGGGGATGCCCAAATCGCAAAATTTAGGTCGACCTTAGAGATGGTCATCCTTAGAGATGGTCATCCCCGATTTTCAGCCATAATGGAAACCGAGGACGCCCATCTCAGAAAAAACCAAATCCAAGCCATTTGTTCGTGGGAGGAGCCAGCATTCGTAGTGCACTGGTCCCCCTGACATGCCAGGACACCAACCGGGCACCCTAGGGGGCACTGCAGTGGACCTCAGAAATTGCTCCCCAGGGGCATAGCTCCCTTACCTTGTGTGCTGAGCCCCCAATCCCCCCCCAAAACCCACTGCCCACAACTGTACGCCACTACTGTAGCCCTTAGGGATGAAGGGGGGCACCTACATGTGGGTACAGTGGGTTTCTGGTGGGTTTTGAAGGGCTCACATTTACCACCACAAGTGTAACAGGTAGGGGAGTGGGCCTGGGTCCGCCTGCCTGAAGTGCAGTGCACCCACTAAAACTTCTCCAGGGATCTGCATACTGCTGTCATGGAGCTGGAAATGACATTTGAGGTTGGCAGAAAATATTTAAAAGGTTTTTTTAGGGTGGGAGGGGGTTAGTGACCACTGGGGGAGTAAGGGGAGGTCATCCCCGATTCCCTCCGGTGGTCATCTGTATTATTGCGCAAATAACCTTTTCCGGAGACGAGAAGGGTGGTAGAACTAGAGGACATGAATGAGGTTGAAGAGGGACAGACTCAGGACTAATGTCAGGAAGTATTTTTTCACGGATGAGGGTGGTGGATATGTGGAATGCCCTCCCGTGGGAGGTGGTGGAGATGAAAATGGTAATAAAATTCAACATGCGTAGGATAAACACAAAGGAATCCTGTTTAGAAGGAATGGTTCCGTGGAATCTTAGTGGAGATTGGGTGGCAACGCCGGTAATTGGAAACAAAACGGAAGCTGGGCAGACTTCTACGGTCTATGCCCTGATCATGACTGAATAGATAGGGATGGGCTGGAGTGTAAATTTTAAGGGGTTTCGATGTTAGCTTCAGAACTTAGTACAAGAACAGTACTGGGCAGACTTCTACGATCTGTGCCCTGAGAAAAGCAAGGACAAATCAAACTCGGGTATACATATAAAGTATCACATACCATGTAAAATGAGTTTATCTTGTTGAGCGGACTGGATGGATCATACAGGTCTTTATCTGTCGTCATCCACTATGTTTACTATGGTCAGTTCGGGCACCTTTTTGAGGCTTGGTCGTAAAAAAAAATGGACCAAGTAAAGTCGCCCAAGTGCTCGTCAGGGACGCCCTTCTTTTTTCCATTATTGGTTGAGCACGCCCATGTGTTAGGCATACCCCAGTACCGCCTTCGCTAAGCTTCTGACACGCCCCCGTGAACTTTGGTCGTTCCCGCGACGGAAAGCAGTTGAGGACGCCCAAAATCAGCTTTCGATTATGCCGATTTGGGCAACCCTGAGAGAAGGACACCCATCTCCCGATTTGTGTCGAAAGATGGGCGCCCTTCTCTTTTGAAAATAAGCCTGATAGTGTGTCATTCGGAGCTGGGAGTTTGGAGTTGAAAGTTGAAAGCTGAAAGCAGAGGGCTGAAAGGGAACCAAGGGAGAGTAGAGGTTTGAAGGTTGGTCTGCAGTGACCCAGAGCTTTTGGCCCTGATTTCCAGAGTCCAGCAAGTAACAGAGTTTCCAAAAGGAGGCGAGTGGAATTGCCATCCAGTCTCATAGAATAAGGAGAACAAAGGCAATTGCCTGACTTTGCTGACAAAGGCTCCTCTGAATCCAGAGTGGAGCTGCATCTGGCCAACAACCCAGGAAGTAACCTGTATAAATTTCACTGTCTCTAGGAGAAGGGAATGAGCTGCATTAGAGGCCACTCAGCTCAGGAAGAGACTACCGACAAAGTAGGGCTTTGAAAGGTATTGGCTTTCTGCACAGATTACACAGAGAGCATATGGTTAAGTTTCTCATCTCATGTTTAAAAGCTTTACCCACATTAAGGACCCTTTTACAAAGCTTCAGAAAACATAAATGAGTGCTTACCACAGCACAAAATAGCTTACCACAGGGTGCAGTGAAGGCTTCCTGCAGTAATTTTGGGATATGTGTGCACTACCCCAGTGCTAAAAAATCTACATATGTTTTAGCACTGGGGGGTGGGTCTCGGGGTTTAGATTGGTATGTTCTATGCTAATTGTTTAGTGCAGCTACTTTTGCCGCACACTAAACTGATTAGCATGTACTTAGCGTGTTAGTGTGTCAGCCCTTACCACCTACATAATGGGTGGCAACAGTGACTCACGAGCTAATGGAAAAATTAGCACATGCACAAATTCAAAGCTGGATAATGCCTAACCAAAACATTATTGAATGTAACTCCCAAAAACCTTTCTAATGTTTTAAAATATACAGCGTTTCATCTGTTATCATTCACTTTGATACTTAGTGGAGGGGAAAGACCTCAGCTGTCCGGACCTTCACACATTCCTTGTTAATAATATTTGTGCACCCAAAAATTCAAAATGTTTATTCTCCACACAAAATATTCCTATATCAGTCCATAAATTTCAGGCAAAAAAAACATACATTCACTTGGCAAACACTTAACGTAGCTGCACTATTCCGATGGGGATCTCTGTTTCATTTTTATCAAGCTTCCTCAGGGGATCCAAAATGTGGTACTGCCACAGACATCAATGCAGAGCATAACGGTAGGCTTCCTCCTGCAATAAAAAAAAAACAAACTATTACAATTCTGTCACACACAAAAAGTTTAACATTGAATGCCCACCTAGTGTTAAAGTTTTTATGTGTGACACAAGTTTTAATAGTTTGTTTTTATTGCAGGAGGAAGCTTACTGTTATGCTCTGTGTTGATGACTGTGGCAGCACCACATTTGGATCCCCTGAGGAAGCTTGATAAAAGTGAAACTGAGATCCCCGTCGGAATGGTGCAGCTAAGTTAAGTGTTGCCAAGCGAATGTATGGTTTTTTTTGGACTGATATATGATAATATGCACTTTTGGAATAATTTGTGCAGAGAATAAACATTTTTGGAATTTTTGTGTGCACTTAGCTAAATAGCAGAAGGTTTTTTAGACTAATGATTTACATCTAGTCCATTTGGCCAGACACAAATAGTAATAAGGAATATGTGAAGGCCCAGATATCTGAGGTCTTTTTCTCTTGCTGAAAATCAAAGTGAATGATAATAGATAAAACTCTGTATATTTAAGGGGCCCTTTTACTAAGCCACGTTGGTGACTACACGCGCCGTGTGTCAGTTTTGAGTTACCATCCAGCTACCGCGTGGCCCTTGCGGTAATTTCATTTTTGACATGCGCCTGCTATGCGCACCAGAAAAGTTTTATTTTCTGGCACATGGGCGGTAATCAGCATTTTGTGTGCGTAGACCATTACTGCCCGGTTACCGCGTGAGACTAGGTCAATGGCTGGCGGTAAGGTCTCAGACCCAAAATGAATACACGGGCAATTTTCATTTTTCTGCGCATCCACTTTTGGCAAAACTTTATCTGAGGCCCAAAAAAGGGGCATGGAAATTGGAGGGTTATAGCCATTTTGGAGCAGAATAGGGGTGCGGTTTTGAGTTATACACATTACAGAATATGGGTGCTCTGCAAGTAAATTTAGGCACAAGCATTTCCATCACATTTTCGTTGGTGCAAATAGCTGTTCCTAAATTTATGCACAACCTCTCAGCTTAAGTGTTTATTTTATAAACCACACTGAATTTTAGGTGTGGCTTACAGAATACCATTTAAGCGAGTATTTTTCAGCACCGATTTTTTTTAGGTGCTATATATAGAATCTAGTCCTATAAGCGTCCATAAAATTAGTGCATGGCCATTAATATGGAAGACAGAAAAATCTGCCATTTTACCCAAGTGGTACAAATGGCCTTAGCATGCCGGAATGATCCATGTAAGGCCAGACTAACGTGGAGAATAAACGAGCAGATCAAAGTGACATCCAAAGAATTTTATTAGAGATATCGTATATAAGAAAGTTGCCTGACACAGGCCGTGTTTCGCCCACAGAGGGCTGCATCAGGGGCTAAAATGTATCCTCCCAAAAGGAACAATTGCAATACTCATATAAGGACAAGAAAGAGTAAAAGAAGAAAAAAACAGCACAGACGGCAAGTCCCTATTATGTGCTGAAATCACAAAGCAGTACTCCGTCACTGAAGCTGGAAAAAAAAAGCCATACTAACGGCCACTTTTTACCGCTATTTGGTAAAAGGCTCCACAGTGTGCTCACAGAACTACCTAAGGGCTCCTTTTACTAAGCGGCGGTAAGCCCACTGAGAGCTTACCGCTCACTATACAGGAATTACCGCCGGGCTACCGCATCAGCCTGGTGGTACTTCCCACCCCTATAGCGCCATCATTTCTGGTGCTACAAAAATGTATTTATTTTTATAGTGCCGGATTGTACCTGGCAGTAATCGGGCAGTGCTGCGGGCTGCTCGGTTACCGCCAGGTTAACGTGGGAGGCCTTGCTGCCACCTCAATGGGTGGCGGTAAGAACTCCCCCCCCCCCCCAACATGCCCACGTGACAAGTGCTTTACTTGCCGCCTGATAATTTCCTGTAGGAAAGCGAGACTTCTCTTTTACCAGCTGCAGTAAAAGGGGGCCTCAGCGCACGTGTAAAACACACACCGATGCCAGCACCAGCCCCCTTTTCTCACAGCTTGGTAAAAGGGGCCCTAAGAAACTAACATTTCCTACATTTTACAGTGGCCACCGTCTGAACTGTGTACACACCATAAAAAGAGGTTTAATTTGTTTTTGTTGTTGTTCAGCCCTTTTTGCCTGCAAGTTCTCTTTTTTCTATTGATTAATTTGGTTTGAACTTCCCTGCAGACTTGTACCAGCGCTGCAAGGCTAAAGGTTCCTTATGTTTGAAACTAATTTGAATGCTTTATGTTAATATTTGCTTATCGATCAACCTTATGGTTATGTTCTTGTAAATGTCATTATATGCTACAGTGTACAATGCAGTTAGGGCCCCTTTTATAAAGGCGTGCTAGTGTTTTTAGTGCACGCTTAAAATTAGCTTGCGCTAAATGCTAAGACGCCCATAGGAATATAATGGCAGTCTTAGCGTTTAGCGTGTGCTAATTTTTATCACGCACTAAAAACGCTAGCACACCGTTGTAAAAGACCCCCTTAATGTGTATATGTCAGTAAAGCTGTTTGTTATTGAACCTTGTCTTCTTTTTGGTAAATTTTGGGCTACATTATAGAAGAAGGATACGATTTTTTTATATTTTGTAGGACTACAATGGTTGCCTGTAGTGGCGAGGATTGTGTTTAAATTCTTTTGTCTGTTATACGAGATCTTAAATGGTAAATGCCTAACTTATAAAATAGATCATCTAGAATTTACTCCTAAAACTAGGAACAAAAGATCTTGTTACAAATCACACTTTGTTTCTCCCTCTATTAAGGGAGTGAAGAGATTTAAAATATATGATAGACTTCTTGTAGCTCAAGCATCAAGGCTTTGGAGTGATTTCTATATGTCAGTCATCTTTCCCCTTATTTAAGAAAAATACAAAAACCCATCTTTTTAAGAAATTTGTTTAATTTAAGCTTCCCAACAAGATTGGTTTGGCTTTGAATTTACAATTTCTCAAGAGAGAGTGTGTGTGTGAGAAATAGGAACAAGTCCCACACTGACTGCAGATCCTAGAGGGCTCAGTCCCAAAAACAAGCCCAGAAATTTCAAGATATATGGGCTGGGCTCCTAAAGAGCACAAACAGCTACAGGGTGAATAGGATGGGCCCTGGGTTACACTTAGGACCCCTTTTACAAAGTGCCGGTAAGCCTACGCGGACTTACCGCTCACTAAACAGGAAGTACCATCAGGCTACTGCAGCAGCCCAGCAGTACTTCCCACCTCCAGCGCGCCATCATATCCGGCGCTACAAAAATATTTTTGTAGCACCGGGGTGTACCCAGTGGTAATCGGGCAGTGCCGTGCGTTGCACGGTTACTACCAGGTTAGTGCAGGAGCCCTTACCACCACCTCAATAGGTGGCTGTAAGGGATCCCCCTGAAATGGCCACACGGCAAGTGCTTTACTTGCCACGTGGCCATTTCCTGCAGAAAAGGAAGACTACCCTTTTACCAGCTGCAGTAAAAAGGGGGCCACAGCGCACATCAAAAACACATGCCGACGCAAGCACAGGCCCCCTCTTGCCGCAGCTTAGTAAAAGGGGCCCTAAGTTCCCATCTGTGAGTTGCTGAGAAAACATGGGGTCTACTATTTGTTAAATGCTGTTTCTACCTGTTCATTGAGCCTAGACTTGTCCATTTTTGCAAAAACTTCATTGGCTACCAGTGCAATACAGGGCTAAATTTAAAACTCTATGTCTGATCTTCAAGGCCCTGAAAGGAAATGGCCCTGAATATCTACTACTACTACTACTAATCACTTTTATAGCGCTAGGATGATCCTCCACACAACACCAAGGACACTAAGGTCCTCCCAAGGACTTTCACTAACTACACCCTCTCCAAAAGACATTACACGATGTGATACCCACAAGCAAGCCTTCTCCAGAGTAGCCCCCACACTGTGGAATGCATTGCCTGAAAGGCTCCGCTTAATACAAGACTACCTCTACTTCAGGAAGCAGGTGAAAGCGTGGCTCTTCAACCAAGCCTTTAACGGAAGAAGTAACTAACTTGTTAGTCTCACTCACACACAAGGATTGACTCGGAATGCACATACTGCAGCGGGACATGTTTATCCACTCCTACCCTAGCTGAGATAATACTTAACCATCTCTCTGACCTCACGTGCAACTTTCTTCAAACCAATCACCTTACTTTCTAATTCTTCCTACTTTCGTACTCATCTATGTGTTACAACTTTGCCTTACCCTTCACTACCAATTATAATGTTCTAGTACATATATTGTGTTGTCATTGCAAGTAGTATACCATGCCATACTTTGTATTGTTGTTCGAATATTTTTACTGCTCTAATTGCCTACTGCTCATGTTTGATCTATTCTTACTGTACACCGCCTTGAGTGAATTCCTAATAAATAAATAAACAAAATTAACACATATAGGACTATATACTATATATCACACTTTAAAAAACGGCACCAAAATGAAATTCACCTAAGAGTGTACACCTTAATTTAGGTGTACTTTATAGAATAAGCCTAAATTTCTGCGCATTGTATAGAATATGCTGAGCGCTGCTTCGCACAACTAAATTTAGTCATGGGCAGTTATGTTAAGTAAAATGGTGTAAATCCTGACACCTAAATTATGCATGGACTGGGTGTATTCTATAACAATGTGCATAGATTTTAGAAACACCCTTCACCCACCTATTCCATGCTCATGGCCACACCCACTTTTCAGCTACATGACTTAGAACGTTGCAAATTACACTTAGGGCCCTATTTACTAAGGTGCGCTATTGTTTTTAGCACACCTACACTTAGCACATGCACTAACCATGTAGGCGCCTATAGGGATATTGTAGGCATGTACATGGTTAATGCGCATACATGGTTAACATGTGTTAAAATCATTAACATGCCTATAAAACTGCTTAGTAAACAGGGCGTAAATTCTAATTAATGCCAATTAGTACCGATAATTGGTTAACATCCAATTATCAACACTGATTAGCTTATGTGTGTTGTTATGGAATACGTTTCAATTTCCGCATGGAAATCTCAGCACGATATATAGAATCCCAGGGTTAATTTCTTCCATTGTGGAAGCTTGCACTTGAATGTTATCAAATAATCTGGCTTTGAATTTAAAGAAAACAAATACTGGTGGTAAATCATTTTGAAACAGTCAACTTGCCTGCACTCTTTCTCTGTTGATGACCACACTGTCTGTAATTTGCCTGACGTTCACAATTTGCATGCTCTCTTTCATTACTCTTTAACTTTTAAACTCTATACCAAAACTGTAACAAAGGCCACTTTTTACAGATTATAAAACCCTTTCCAGTTCTGAATGATTTCAAGGATGCATTATAGATTTTGATCGTAGCACCTCCGAATTATTGGAATTTATTTTTTTCTTTGTTTATAGCCTTTCAACCTCTTAGTTAAAGGCTTTCAGCTTGTGAAGAACTTAGTAGCCTGCCTTTTAATGGGTCGCTTAGTGAATGAACATATTTCTCCTGTTTCTGTGCTTTACATGACTTCCTTGGTTCTGATGTTTTAAAATCCAGATGGTTGCTTTTTCATGACATTCATGGGTCTTGCTCCCAGTTCCTTTAAATAGAAATTTCGCTCAGTGGAACACGGTGTGTTGATGGCCCCTCTTTAAAACTGGTGAAGTGAGCTGATGCATGCATTCACACTATCTTAGTTTCCTGTCCTACTCTGGGGGGGGTCCTCTTCCACTTAGTTAGAGATTAGAAGTCTTCTGTTTTAGAGATAGAAAGGGTCTTTTACTAAGGTGCGGCAGCATTTTTAACTCATGGTAGAAATCAGCTGGTGGTAAACGCTGAGATGCTCATAGGAATATCTTTCGGTATTGAAAAATTGTGCAATTGAAAAAATAAAAAAACAAAGACCAGCCAGATCTATCGGTACATAGACTTTATAATAACAGCAATGGTGAAGGTCGGAAAGAAGTGACGTGGAGGGGCATAATCGAACAGTGCCGGCCAAATAGTTGGCCTGCGCCGCAAAGAGCAGTTCCGAACCGTATAATCGAAAAAGATGGCCGGCCATCTTTTGTTTCTATAATACAGTTGGGGCGGCCAAATGTCAGAGATGGCCGGGTTTGAGATGGCCGGCATCGGTTTTCACCGATAATGGAAACCGAGGCCGGCGATCTCAAACCCGGCCAAATCCAAGGCATTTGGTCGTGGGAGGGGCTAGCATTTGCAGTGCACAGGTCACATGCCAGGACACCAACCAGGCACCTTAGGGGGCACTGCAGTGGACTTCAAAAATTGCTCCCAGGTGCATAGCTCCCTTACCTTGGGTGTTGAGCCCCCCAAATCCCCTCCCCGCAAAACCCACTCCCCACAATTGTACACCATTATCATAGCCCTTATGGGTGAAGGGGGGGCACCTACATGTGGGTACAGTGGGTTTTGGGGTTTTTTGGAGGACATAACATTTACCACCACAAGTGTAACAGGTAGGGGGGATGGGCCTGGGTCCACCTGCCTGAAGTGCACTGCACCCACTAAATACTGCTCCAGGGACCTGCATACTGCTGTCAGGGAGCTGGGTATGACATTTGAGGCTGGCATAGAGGCTGGCAAAAAAATATTTTTTTACTATTTTTTTTGGGTAGGAGGGGGGTGGTGACCACTGGGGGAGTAAGAGGAGGTCATCCCCGATTCCCTCCGGTGGTCATTTGGTCAGTTGGGGCACCTTTTTGAAGCTTGGTCGTGAAAAAAAAAGGGACCAAATGAAGCCGGCGAAATGCTCGTCAAGGCCAGCTTTCTTTTTTCCATTATTGGGCGAAGCCGGCCATCTCAAAGCACGCCCCCATCCCGCCTTCGCTACCCTACCGACACGCCCCCTTGAAGTTTGGCCAGCTCCACGACGGAAAGCAGTTGGCGCAGGCCAAAATCGGCTTTTGATTATAGCGATTTGGCCGGCTTTAGGAGATCGCCGGCCATCTCCTGATTTGTGTCGGAGGATGGCCGGCGATCTCATTCGAAAATAAGCTGGATAGAGACCAGGAAGAGCAAGATAAGTTATTTTATTATTTTTTTGATTCATCAATATAAAGACTTTATGATTTTGACTAGCAAGCCTCTGTGCGATGATAGATACTAGTGGCTTTATGATGTGGTTTATTCACATTTAAGTTGGTCACATTTAGTTTCTGAGCACATTACACTATTCTTAATCAGGTTAAAAGTGTTTATCTGGTTTGATATTATAAGAGTGGATTGTATACCAGATGAAAATTGCAGAATTATACTCCAAAATGTTAGTACAATACAATTTTGAATATTGACCTCAAATCTTCATTGTTTCATTTTATTTTATTACTAGTAAAAGAGGCCCGTTTCTGACACAAATGAAACGGGCGCTAGCAAGGTTTTCCTCGGAGTGTGTGTGTGAGAGAGAAAGTGTCTGTGTGAGTGACAGAGAGAATGAGTGAGAGAGACAGACAGACAGAGTGTGTGTGTATTTGTGTCAGAGAGACAGAGAGAGAGAGTGAGAGACAGAGTGTATGTGTGTGTGAGAGTGAGTGTGTGTGTGGGGGGCTCCGAGTTCCATGACCCCCTCCTTCCCTCCCTCTCTCTCTTCCAAGTTCCATGACCCCCCTCCTTCCCTCCCTCCCTCTCCTCCGAGTTCTTGGCCCCCTTCCTCCCTCCCTCTCCTCCCCAGCGTGTTCCATGCTCCCCTTTCCTCGGAGTGTGTATGTTTGAGAAAGAGTGTGTGGGTGAGAGATGGAGTGTGTATGTGAGAGAGAATGAGTGAGAGAGACAGTGTGTGTGTGTGAGTCTGTGTGTGAGAGACAGAGTGTGTGTGTGAGTGAGAGAGTGTGTGAGAGTGTATGTGAGAGACAGAAAGTGAGTGTGTGTGTGTGAGAAAGTGAAGCCTTCAAGCCTTGAAGCATTCGTGCGCTCTGTAAGGCTCCATCTCCTCAGTTGATGACACGTAGTTCCGGAACGTTGCAGGAATGCTTCAAGGCTTGAAGGCTTCACTTTCTTGGCTTCAGAATGTTGGAGGTGCGTTTTATTATATAGGATTTCTAATGACCCTGTTATTCGAAAAGCAAATATCCATATAAATGCTGCCATTATCCTGATGTTTGCACTAGCCAGCACTATCTGTGGATTTTCAGCAGCACTGTGGGGCTAATTCTGTAAGATGATGCCTGATTTGAGGCATCAAAAATGAGTGGAAATGTTGGTATTTTTGTCATTTATATGCATAAGACAACATACCAGTGTAAAATTATGCATGTCATTTGCTTGGCGCATACTTTCATTGTGGGCATGAACATAGGTAGAGTTTGGGCAGTGCAGATAAGTACATCCATGGATTATTGAATGCTATAATTTATGTGTGTTTTTGCTATGTGAAGCCATCATTATTTACATCAGTTATAGGGCTGATGTAAGTGATTGTGCCTTAAATGAAGGTCCACTTTTAGCCACTTATACCAGTATTTTATAAGAAAAGTGGACATCTGCTTTACTTTTTGAAATAGATGCATTTTTGCCTCTTTAAGGGGTCCCTTTATTAAGCTGCAGTAAAAGGGGGCCTGCGCTAGCATCAGTGCGTATTTTGATACGTGCTGAGGCCCCCTTTTACCTAAATATATATATATATTTTTTAACTATATATATATATATATATATATTTACCTTTATACAGTGCTTTTTTTGTAGAAAAAAAGGTGCCGGTACTCATTGTGGGCAGAGTCACCACATATGACTCCACCCCTATTATAGCCACACCCACATCAGCCACACCCCTTATACCAGCCATAGCGCATATAAACAGACATCATTGAAAATATACTAGTATGAGTGAAAAAAATAACGTGATTTGTTTTCATTATAAATAATTTCTGTAAGTTGTTACAGCTCCAGTATTCCCAGTGCAACATAAGACAACAGATGTAAATTCTCAAATTGGACATATTCCAAACACTAAAATGAAAATAAAATGATTTTTTCTACCTTTGTTGTCTGATGATTTTGTTTTTTCTATCCATATTGGTCCTAGTCTCCGATTCTGCTGCTCTCTATTTGTTCTCTTAACTCCATTTCTAGGGCTTCCTTTTCATTTATTTCTTTACTTTCCGCCTTTCTTCTTCATTTCTTGCCCTACATCCGTAAGTAAAAGCTGGGTCCTCCGCAGACTTGACTGTCCAGTGGATCCAGCTTCTGCCTATTTTCTACATCCATGTGCAGTTTTTCTCCTCTCTTCCTTTTCCCTCATCTCATCTCCTTCCTCACTCTTCCCTCGCCTCCATCCATGTCCAGCATTTCTTCTCTCTCCCTTCCCTCTCCTCCATCCACCCATGTCTAGCAGCCCTCCTCTTCCCTGCCCTCCCCTCCATCCATCCATGTCCAGCGACCCTTCTGTCCCCCTGCCATCCACCTATGTCCAGCAACCCCCCTGTCTCCCCTGCCATCCACCCATGTCCAGCGACCCCCCATTCCCCCTGCCATCCACCCATGTCCAGCCATTCTCCTCACTCCCCTGCCCTCCCCTTTCACATGTCCAGCCATTCTCCTCCCTCCCCTGCCCTCCTCTCTCCCATGTCCAGTGACCCCCCCGTTCCCTCTGCCATCCACCCATGTCCAGTGATTCTCCTCCCTCCCCTCTCTCATGTCCAGCGATTCTCCTCCCTTCTCTGTCATCCCCTCTCCCATGTCCAGCAACCCCCCTGTTCCCCCTGCCATCCACCCATGTCCAGTGATTCTCCTCCCTCCCCTCTCTCATGTCCAGCAATTCTCCTCCCTTCTCTGTCATCCCCTCTCCCATGTCCAGCAACCCCCCGTTCCCCCTGCCATCCACCCATGTCCAGCCATTCTCCTCACTCCCCTGCCCTCCCCTCTCCTATGTCCAGTGATTCTCCTCCCTCCCATCTCCCATGTCCAGTGATTCTCCTCTCTCCCATGGCCAGCGATTCTCCTCCCTCCCCTCTCCCATGGCCAGCAATTCTCCTCCCTCCCCTGCCCTCCTCTCCCATGTCCAGCGAGTCTTCTCCCTCCCCTGCCCTCCCCTCTCCCATGTCCAGCGACCCCCCCGTCCCCCCTGCCATCCACCCATGTCCAGTGATTCTCCTCCCTCCCCTCTCTCATGTCCAGCGATTCTCCTCCCTCCCCTCTCCCATGTCCAGCAATTCTCCTCCCTTCCCTGCCCTCCCCTCGCCAGCGATTCTCCTCCCTCCCCTCTCCCATGTCAAACTCCCTTCCACTCACTGTCTCTAACCAAGTCGCAGCGGCGAACTGGTGGGCGGCGCTTGTCAAGGCATCAAGCTCCTCCGTCGTCCTTCGCTTCCCTTCCTTCTCAGCGTGCATCCCGCCCGCCCTCGCCGAAAGGAAATGACGTCAGAGTTGACATGGGAGAGGGGAGGGAGGAGAATCACTGGCGAGGGGAGGGCAGGGGAGGGAGGAGAATCGCTGGAGAGGGGAGGGCAGGAGATGGAGGAAAATCGCTGGATGGACCTGTGAAAAAAGGTGCCGGTACGCCGTACCATTGCGTACCGGCACAAAAAAAGCACTGCCTATATAAATGTAATATATACAGTTGCAAAGACTTCATGGAGCAGTATCATATAAACTGGTCTGACCTTCACCCTCCCCCTGAAGACCACTGATACCAGGCTAGCCGGATGGATACTTAAAACGCCAATCGCCACATCTCCAAAGAACAAAAGTCTGCATATTGTCAGCAATCAAAAAGATTGGATGAAACTCACAGATATTGACTCAGAGACTGAAAAGCCCATCTACTCCAGACAATGACTCTTTTAGTCCTGTCAAATACCTTCTGAGTACCAGCAGATGTCCAGCCAGAAACTCTTATGATGTCATTAAACATGTGACCAGCTACCCTGCTCCATTTTCAAAAGCCAGAAGAGAACCTACCCCTGTTTTTTCATTGGATCAAATACACCTCACCGGACTTCAGCCTATGGTTCAACAAGAAATTATAAAAAAAAAAACTGGAACATTCTCAGTTCTCTCTCTGCTTCTTCCGGATCTTCACCTCACTGGACCTTCACTGAATACCTGGGCCTTGCTGAACTTCACAGACACATCCAAGATAAGATTTTTTCCAGGCTCCAGCAACAACTCTGCAATAAAAAGACTTATTTTCCAGCAAGGACCTCCTTCACTACTTCAACCAGCAGCCCCCCTCAAAGTGAGTTACTATTAATCCAGCCTAATTTATAATTCAGACTCTCTAACAATATTTATCTTGTGGCACATTTCCCTTGTGTAAAATCCCTAAAAACTGCCTTTTTCGCATTATTTCATTACCTGTATTGTAAATAAACATTTTAAAGGTAAATATCTGATCTTTATGTTCTGAGCACATGTCCTTAAACCTTACAGTGCAAGTTAATGTAATTCCTCAACTATATCCCTTCATTCCCCCTTTTTCTTCTTTACATCTTATTATTTTTCAGGAACTACTGCCGGGCTCCTGCGGTATCCTGACAGTACTTCCAGATTGGCGCGTGGCAAATAAAAGGGCCCGTAAATAAAGTGTCCAGATACAAAACTACACTCCACACAGATAATGTCACTGAAAATTCTTCCAGACTGCTTCTGTACTATCTGGATAATTCTAGGGTGCTGCTGAGTGAAGCGTAAGCAAATTATCCAGAGAGTGGCGATATTCAGTCTGTTATCTAGATTATTTATTTATTGTATTTTATTTTATAGTCCGTCCTGTCGACCTTGTCCAGAACAGGTTACATGGTTTACATCCATAATAAGAACACGAGACATACAACTTAAGATCAATTGCACACAATACACACAAACATAAAATCAATTAAACCAATCTGCCAACTTAACAATTAAACAGTCCATCAGAACTCATTAAAACAAATGAGTTTTTACAGCCTTATAGAAACTTAAAAGATCATTAATGGGTATCACTACAGGAAGCAGCTTATTTCATAACCAAGCCAATGAATAAGAAAAAGCTCGTGAGTGAGCACATTCCAGCTGGAAAAATCTTGCAGAAGGCAAATGAAAACATCTTTCACCTAATAGGGACTAGGAACTTTGAACACTGACTTCAGTTTGAAGTTATGGACTGAGTTAAACACTGGAGCTAAACACTAATTTTGAAATGAAAAAATACTACAGTGACCAAGGAGCTACATAAACATCTGCATCTGCACGTCAAGCAAATAGCTACATATTTTATACCATCCAAGCTAAGTAGCGAACATCTTTTGCATTTTTTATAAATAACTATTTTCAGCTGGTTATGTTAAAATTAGGGTGGAGGTAGGGCGTGCAATGATGTGTTGTTTTACACTTTGAGCCTTTGGGTCATTGTATGTACACCAAAAAAACTGAGCACAACTTTATTATAGAATAATAATTATTTTTTCTTTTTTTTGTTTTGTTTCCCTTTTTTGTTTTGTTTTTTTATCTTTTACTATAATATATACTACTATTCTGGTTTCTGTTAGAATTTACTATTAAAAATATTGGGACAGGCTCATGGACCTCGACGTGTATATGCTGGAAGAGAGGCGGGAGAGAGGGAATATGATAGAGACATTTAAATACCTTCATGGCGTTAATACACAGGAGTGAACCTTTTCCAAATGAAGGAAAACTCTGGAATAAGAGGGCATAGAATGAAGTTAAGAGGAAATAGGCTTAGGAAAGAATCTAAGACAATACTATTTCATGGAAAGGGTGGTGGATGCGTGGAACGGCCTCCTAGTGGAGGTCATGGAGACGAGGACTGTGTCGGAATTTAAGAAAGCATGGGACAGGCACGTGGGATCCCATAGGAAAAGGAGGAGCTAGTGGTTATTGAGGAAGGGTAGACTGGATGGGCCATTTGGCCCTTATCTGCTGTCATGATTATATGTTTCTGTGTTTCTAGCAAATCATTGCCATTTCGTGATGGAGCATTTGGTCCACTAGTAGAATTATCGCCAGTATTATCTGGTTGTTTTGAGGAGGTCTGATTTTTAAGTTTCTCAAGAACTGGATTGCCAGTGCAGAATGCTATGGATAATAAATCTAGCAGCTGTAATGATATTTTAAGTCTATTTCTCTACCTGGATCATCCAGATCAGAGGGGCTTGACATTTCTGATTTCCCTCCCCTCTTCTTTGGATTTGGTATATGTAAGGTACTGTGCAGTGAATATGTGGGCTTGTAGGCATTTATTGTTGCTCTTGTTGTTTTAAGACTCTTCCCTATGTGTTTCCACCACCCTGCTACAGATGAAGGCTTGATGATTTAATAACGTTCTGTGAGTGGTTTTACACCACATGACACACTTTCTTTATGATGTCCCTCATCAAGAACACACACTTCTTGTTCTTTCACAAAAATGAGATGAATGGGTTCCATTTGATGGATACTGAAGGCCTTTTAGATTATTTTTGGAGCATATTATTGGCAGCTTTGTGTTGATTTATGAGTGTCCCTTTTTTTTTTTCTTCTTCTTCTTTTGCCTGGTTGATAAAAAGACAGAAAACATCTTAGAAACAGATGAAAGAAGGAAGGTGAGAAGCTGAGTGGGAAGATGTGGGAGAAACATGAGGCCAGAAAAAGCTGGGAAAATGGAGGGAATACGTGATTCCACTTTCTAAAAACAACAGCTCTCTTTTCTTTTAGGTGGGATCTCCTATCATGATCATTACTCACCTTGCGTATGTCCTTTCCTCCCCTCAAGATCTGGGGGTCAGTGTTCAATCAGCCGCATTGAGTGTTTTACTGACTACTGCCGGCATTATTCCTGGATATTCAGCGCCAGGCCATATCCAGGCTTCGTCATTGAATATCCTATTTATGCGGCGCCAGCTAACACATTTATTTAAATATGTATTACTTACACCATCTAACATTCTTGGCGGTTCACAGTTAAGTCAATGTTCAGAACTTAACCGACCATGGGTTGCCGTATAAAGATAGGACTGACTTTTACGTGGTCCCATTTATGCGAATATCAGCACTTAACCAGCCAAGTGCTGGCTTTGCCCCTGGAACACGCCCAAAATAGCTGACTTTCACTAATTTTCAGTGGAGATAACCACTTAAATGCTGCAGAAATTTAGCAGATAACCCCGAATAAGTGATTTAATCGGTCAGCTTCTTTATTCAAATTTGTTTTGAATATTGACCAGTGTGTGCCAACTTTTCTTTATAAAATACTGGTGTAGGCACAGAAAACATGCCTTAATTTTAGGCGTGATCACTTACACCAGCGCTATTGCTAGTGTAAATGACTGCACCTCTTGCAAGAATGCAGGTAAATTATAATATTCTACAATCCACACAGATACTTACTTGATTCACCCACATTCCGCCCAAACTCTGCCCATGTGCTCCACTACCTGTACTTTTACAGTGATCACTATTATATAAGAGGTCATTTAAGGACAAAAGTTGCCACTTGCACATGTAAAAGACTAAAATATCAACATGTATGCATGTTCCTAGCACCTAAACCTAGACATTAGCTTATAAAATTACCCCATTGATACAGCTAAGCAGTTTAATTTAGGACAGCCTCTTTGCTAGTCTAAATTAAACTGCTTACCTATATGCATAGCAGTGGAATTTTACCACTGCTCAATTTCCTTCCCCTTACAAAATGATCTATAAATCTGAATTGGAATGGACATTCTATTTTCAAATCACCAAATGGTGGAATATGCTTCCCTTAAATGTTTATTATCAACCTAATTATTTGATGTTTAGAACGTAACTTAAAACTTGACTTTTTCACAAATTCCTTGTAAAGTAATTGAAGCTAGTTAATATTACTAAGTTGTAATTCATGGGAATGTCCCTCTCTTTTTTAGTGATTGTGAGCCACATTGATCCATATTCTGGTACCTACAGCATATAAGCATCAATTGTATTTTATTGTATTGTATAGTTTGCCAAATGTCCTTCCTCCACCTTGCTCTGCCTCAACACGTACACACACACTTGGATTCTATAAAGTTGCATGCCCAACTTTCTAATTACATATGTCGCGTCCCGCGCCCCTACCTGCTCTTCCGCCGCGGAGGGCGGGAGCCAGCGTCCTCCGTGGCGAGGGGTAGCGGCCCGTAGGCCTCGGTGTGGAGTCGGGCTCCGCCGCAGTGATGGCTGTTCCGGCCGGGACCGGAGGCCGGCGACTGCGGCCGCCGGTCTCTCGGTCGCCGGTTGTGGAGGCGATGTTCGCGCCGCCGAAGGAGGCGGCGCCAAAATGCGATGGTCAGCATCTTCCTCCCTCCTGGGCAGGAGGGCTCGGTGCTCCGCCTCTGAGGCGCCGGATTGGGAGGCCAAGTTGGTGGTCCCGCCTGGGAAATCGGACAGAGCCAATCAGAGGGGCTCTGCCGATACCCAGGGCCGGATTGGTGGGCTGCTCCTACGGGGGCGGGGCGGCTGATGTTGTACTGTATTTAAAGAAGGGAACTGAGCTAGCACTTTGCTTCAGGTTCTGTTCCCGAAGCCTACCTCCGTGGTTCCTGTGTTTGGTTGTCTTCCTGGTTTTGCGGATTTTGGAATTTGGACTGTTTCCTTGTATCTCTGCCTAGCTGCATGCCTCGACCTCCAGCCTGACTTTGACTTCTCTACTAGCCGCCGGCCTTGACCTCTTGCCTGACCCCGACTACGCTTTTGCTACCGGTCCTGATCTGCTGCCAGTCTTTGGACTCTTCTTTCCACCTGCCCACTTCTCTCCCGATTCCAGCCCAGGCCAGTCCGGTAACCCCACGGTTCCTGAAGTCCCGTTGACCGCCTGCAGCTGGGGGCTCAACCCTTGGTGAACGGCGGTCGCCGCGGGTGAAGACTTGGGGTTGCGCGGCTGTCCTTTGAGGTCCTTTTGGGCCTTGCGGGACCTAAGGGCTCACCCTCCTTGTGGACAAGACAACATAAAAATTTGGGTGTGCAAGCTGTAGAATAGTTCCAGTTGTGCACCTAACCTAATTGTTAAATTAGACACCAATTGACTGTAAGTACAAGTAATAGCCTTAAGTGGAACTAATTGATGTTAATTGGCAGAAGTTTGTAGTTACACATGAAATGGCACTTAGGCACTATTCTATACACTTAGGGCCGGAGTTTATATATGGTGCTATGAGTTAGGAAAGTTAAATTGGGCGCGTGCCCAATTACATACGTAACTTAATTGAGCAATGAGCCAATCAGTGCTAATTGGATGATAACAACCACTTATCAGCACTAATTGGCAATAATTTGAATTTATATGCATATCATATTCTATAACAATGTGCCTGTAAATAATAACTTGCATATATATTTGGGGGCATGGATAAGGGCGTTTCTGAGACGTTCCCAAATTTTATACACATCAGGGGTAGACTGACAATTCAGGCAAATGGGCAGTGCCCGAGGGCCCAGAGGCTCTGCCCGGTTACCCACTGCCACACATTGCAGCCCTCCTAGCCTCAATGGGCCCTTCCCAGTCCAACCTTGAAGGGCCTTGATGGACTAATGGTCTTGGCGGGAGCAGGAAAGAATCCTACTCTTTGCTGCCCGCTGCTGCTACTCTGTTTGGCAGCACCACTGTGTTTTAAAAATGGCTGCCGAGACCTGCGAGACTACTGCGGGAAGTCTCGGCAGCCATTTTGAAAACACAGTGGTGCTGGGCACAGTAGCAATAATGGGCAGGAAAGAGTGGGGCTCTTTTCTGCCCCAAAGATGCCACTAGACCACCATAGCCCTTCAAGGTAGGACTGGGGAGGTCCCACTTTGGCTCAGGGGTCTGTATTGTGTGGGAGGGGGGCTGTAGTGTGCAGGAAGGGGGCAGTGGTGCAGCGTTGGGGCAGTGATCAGTGGCCGGGGGATCCCCAATGATCTTTACTGCCTGGGGGCCCCACCCACTGTCAGTCCACTCCTGATGCATGCTGATATTGAATATGGCCAAACTGCACCTAACTAAAACGTCGGCATTTAAGCCTTCTTATAGCAGGCCTAATTGCAGATGCCTACAATTAGGCACAGTTTATGCCTAAACGTGATTCTATAAAGGATGCATATCCTTACAGAATCATGCTAAGTGCATTACATTTTTGGCGCTGATTTTTAGGCACTACTTATAGAATTTGCTCCTTAGCATCTAAATGCTATAGTACAACTACAAAGAGGGTGTGAACATGGGTTGGTCAGGGGCATGTCTTGCAGTTCTGTACATGTAAATAGAATACTAAGATTTGAACGCGCAACTGCCAACTTTAGGCAATCAGCATTTACATCAGCCTTTGCTACAACACAAATCCTCCTGCCTAAAGCTAGGCATGTGCATGCCAACTTATACTCTATTCTATAATGGCAATTCTCCCTTAGGACCAGATTCTATATAAGGCGCCTATAAAATCCACATAGTAAACATTTAAGCCTGGTTGTACATAGGGATGGGAAGTCATTTGCAATGACCTGGGATATATTGTTTACATTACCAAATGAAAACAAGCAGGGAAAAATAACACATTTCCCCTTAATTCTATAAAGCTGGGCAGCCTCCTTCACACTTAGGACTAAATTCTATAAATGACACCTAAACAATCAACGCCAAAAAAAGCACTTAATGCTATTATATAAATGGCGCTTAAAGTTAGGTGCCATTTATAGAATAGCACTTTGCGCCGGGAACTACAACTACATTTAGGCATTTACACCAATGAAACTTTGGTGTAAATCCCCATGCCTACATTAGGCATGGATCCCCTTTATTCTATAAAAATGTGCGTAAATAAAAGGAACGCCCCAGATCCACCCATGGCCGTGTCCCCTTTATGGACCCATGCGTGGATCCTGCACTTAAATTTACACACATACATTTTAATTAATTCCCATTAGCACCAATAATTGTTTGTTATCAGAGCTAATTGCAAGATCTCAAAACAGTACAATGAATTTTATGCTGCTTATCCTAGAAATAAGCAGTGGATATACCCGAAGTCCATCTTATTTTTTTTTTTTTAAATTTTATATTTATTAGTTTCAACTTTTAAACAAGTATTACACTTGAATCAGTAAAGGTACATTTGTCTGAAATAAGACATCTTTAAATAAAGAAAAAGCAAAATATTGAACAAAGTACACTCTAGTCCACCATATAGATCCAAGATTAACAATGCGGAGATTTTACCAAATTTTACAATAAGAAATTAAGACAGGTCGCTTTGGTATCCATTTACAATTTCAATGCTTAACCTCTAAGACCTTCTAGCTGAAATAAATTCAGAAAGTTGTATAGATTCAAAAAAAAACATACTTAACCGACTGATAACAAATTATACACTTGCAAGGATAACGTAAAAGAAATGTAGCTCCTAACTGGAGAACACCTGGCTTTAACAAAAGAAATTGTCTTCGTTTTTTTTGAGTGTCTCTAGACACATCAGGAAATATACGGACATTGAAGCCCAAGAAAGTTTTCTCTCTATTTCTAAAGAACATTTTCATAATCAAGGCTTTATCTAACGATAATGCCAATGTTGCTGATGTAGTTAAGTCTGTTGTTGAAGCTTCTAATATAGCAGAGACGTCCAAGGGTTGATCAGTTTGTTGTACTGAGGTTTCAGAAATTTTAATTGGTAAGTAATAAACTTGCTCTATAGGAGGAATATTATTATCTGTAAATCCCAGTATTTCTTTAAGGTATCTATGCAACATTTCCCTTGGAATAGTTGTCACCGTCCTCGGAAAGTTCAAAAATCTCAAATTATTAGACCTTTGAGCATTCTCTAGATTTTCAATTTTTCTTCTCATACTAGTGAGATCTTTTATCGTGTTTATTTGTACTTCTTGTACTTTCTCTACTTGTTCAGTTAGAGATTTAGTCTTAATCAATATTTCTTTCTTATCAGCTTCAACTGCTGTAATAGTTTCTTCCAATTTTATAACTCGAGTCTCAATGTCCTTAATTTGTGGACATAAAGCTTTGCCCAAATTAGCTATTAAGGCCCATAGGCTTTCTAAGGTAATCTCTGCAGGTTTCTCCTCAAGAAATTTAAAAGTACCTTGGCTTGGTGTATGTTCGGTAGAAACAATTTCGCCTTCTGATCTTACATCAGCCATCGTGCCTCCCGCAAACTGAGTTGGAATCACCAGGGTAGACTGAGGGGAAACCCCACTCTCAGCTCCTCTGCTCTCCAGGTCAAGATTTCCAGCTCCCATCGTCTCTCCCGTGGCCCTATTTTCCAACTGCCTCAGGGACGACGCCAGCACTGGTGAGCAAACGCTCTGGGGTTGCGGGGGAGGGGTTCGCTGATCGGGGCTGAGTGTTACATCCAGCGAAGGCGGCGTCACAGGTCCTCCGTTCCCCCTGGGCGCCACCATTCCGCCGCTCACCGATCGAGTCTCGGACACCTGAAGTCCCCGCAAAAAGGAATCTATTGGGCCACATAACGTTGAGGTTCGTCGGTCTGGGGGAGCAATGGCCGCCGATTTCCCTCGACGTTTTGGCATCGCGGATTCACAGAGAGAGCGGTAAGACTTGCGACCTGTTCAATCGGCCATCTTGGATCTGAGCTCAGAGCTCATCCCCGAAGTCCATCTTATTAATGGACTAAGGACTTTTCTATTAGGAAGTTATCCAAACCTTTTCTAAATTCCACTAAGCTAACTGCTTTTACCACATTCTCTGGCAACAAATTTATCAATATTCTACCATTCCTCTTTTAAACCCAATCTTTTAGTTACCAAGCACAGAATAAAATAATGTCACTTATGTCCTGTTCGGGTGATTAGTGAGCCCTTAGGTTCCCTGAGGCCCAGTGAGACCTCAGAGGACCGCCGCGCACCCCGAATCTTCACCCGCGGCGACCGCCGTTCACCGAGGGTTGAGCCCCCAGCTGCAGGTGGCCAGCAGGACTGCTGGAACCGCGGGGTGATGGCCGGCCTGGCTGATAGTCAGCAACACAGTCTCTGAAGGGCAGCTAGCAAGGACGGCTAGCACTGAAGAGGAACACAATCCCTGAAGGTGGCTAGCAAGGACGGCTAGCTGGAAGAGGAACACAGTCTCTGAAGGTGGCTAGCAAGGACGGCTAGCTGGAAGAGGAACACAGTCTCTGAAGGTGGCTAGCAAGGGCGGCTAGCTGGAAGAGGAACACAGTCTCTGAAGGTGGCTAGCAAGGACGGCTAGCTGGAAGAGGAACACAGTCTCTGAAGGTGGCTAGCAAGGACGGCTAGCTTGAAGAGGAACACAGTCTCTGAAGGTGGCTAGCAAGGACGGCTAGCTGGAAGGGGAACACCGTCTCTGAAGGTGAACCCTTCCTGATCCACTGCGTCAGCTTCTGACATTCGAAACGGAAGCACTGGGCTCTTCCCGTTCCATTGCTTAAATCTCCCGCCAGTCCATCCCCTCTCAACAGCTGGAGCCAATCCCCCCGGCCTAGGCAGGCAAGGGACGCCTGGAGTGGCCAGCCTGCCTGGCAGGCGGAGTCTCCCCATCAATGCGCCAATCCGGCGCGAGTAGGCGGAGCTGGCTCGCCGGTCCGCCCCAGAGCAGGGAGACGACGACGCTGGCGCCGCCATCTTGGCCGGCGTATCCCCCTCTCCGAGGCCGGCGCTCGCTCCAGCGGATCGCCGGCCTCGGACCGACCCGCGGCAGCGCCGGCCCCGTCGGCGGCTCGTCTTCGCCGCGCTGGCTCCCGCGGACTCCGTTGACCCTCGCTCCCCGCTGCGGGAGCCCAGGTAAGGGCCCGGGACGGGACAGTATCCTCCCCGGATGCCCCCTTCTCCCTGGGCCCGGGTTTGGAAGGCGACTGGGCGTGGAAAGCTTTGATCAACTCCGGCGCATGTACATTCGCCGCGGGCTCCCAGGAGTTGTCCTCGGGACCAAAATTCTTCCAGGACAATAAGTAATATAGCTTCCCCCGCCGTCTTTTTGAATCCAGAACCTCGTCCACTTCATACTCTGGATCGGGATCTGCTTCTAGATCTTCGATTTCCTGTCGTTGGGGGTGCCATCGAGACCCTCGAAAACTCTTCAATAAGGAAATATGGAAAGCGTTATGCACCCGCAGGGTACTAGGTAACCGCAATCGATATGTCACAGCTCCAAGTCGGGATTGGATTGCAAACGGTCCAATGTACCGAGGTCCCAATCTACGGGAGGGCACCCGGAGTCGGAGGTATTTCGTGCTTAACCATACCTTCTGCCCTGGTTGCAAGACGGGAGCGGTTCTCCGATTACGATCTGCGAAGATCTTGTAATTGGTAGCTGCCCTCTGCAGTTGTTCTCGGGCCATCTCCCAGACTCTTTGCAGGTCTGCTAGAGTTACATTAACCATGGGGGTCAGAGATCCAGACGGGAAAGGTGCTGGAAGTCGAGGATGTCGTCCATACACCAAGAAGAATGGAGAGTCTCCCGAGGCCGAGTGGACACTGTGGTTATATGCAAACTCGGCCCAAGGAAGTAGGGAGACCCAGTTATCTTGGCGTTTGTTGACAAATGCTCGTAGGAACCCTTTTAATGTTTGGTTCGTCCTCTCGACCATGCCATTGGTTTGGGGATGGTACGCTGATGAGAAATGGGTCTTCACCCCCAATGCTGTACACAAGGCCCTCCAGAAACGCGAGGTGAATTGGGGGCCCCGGTCACTAATAATCCGAAGAGGCAGTCCATGCAGTCGAAAAACGTGTTGAATGAAGAGTTGGGCTAAGGCGACTGCCGAAGGAAGTCCCGGCAGGGGAACAAAATGGGCCATCCGGGAAAAACGGTCAATTACCACCCAAATCACCATGTGTCCCCGGGAACTGGGGAGGTCGGTGATAAAATCCATGGAAAGCTCCGTCCAGGGGCCTGTCGGTACGGACAGCGGTTGTAACTTCCCCATGGGGGTCCCGATTACCGGTTTAGTCTGGGCGCACACAGGACAGGTGGTGACGAATTGAAGAATGTCCCGCCTCATCCGAGGCCATTGATACTGTCTGGCAATGAGACGCAGAGTCTTTTGATACCCAAAATGTCCCGCCCATCTGGACGAATGCCCCCATTGCATTACCTTCGCTCGATCAGCGGCCGGCACTAGTTCTTTCGTAGGAGCGACCTCCCCCACGGCCGCGCTGAGGCATGCCGGATCCAACATGGAATGGATCTCCCTTGTCTCTTCTGGAACCTCAAATGCTCTGGAGAGAGAGTCCGCAGGGGTATTTTGAGCAGCAGCCCGAAAGACCAGTTGGAAATCAAATCTGGCGAAAAACAATGACCACCGGGCTTGTCGGGGATTGAGCCGTTGAGCCTCTTGCAGATACAGTAGATTTTTGTGGTCAGTGATCACCGTGAACCGATGTTCCGCTCCCTCCAGCAGATGTCTCCATTCCTGCAGGGCTAATTTCAATGCTAAGAGCTCTCTATCCCCTACTGTATAATTACATTCCGCCGGGGAGAATCTACGAGAGAAGAAAGAGCAAGGCTGGCGCCGGCCCTTGGAATTCACTTGTGAGAGGACCGCTTTGGCTCCCAATGCGGACGCGTCCACTTCCACAATAAAGGGTTTCTCTGGATCCGGGGCTAACAAAATGGACGCTGAGTTGAATGCCTCCTTCACCTGGCGAAAAGCCACCTGCGCCTCGGGCGGCCAGTCCCGGACAGTCGCGTTTTTTCTAGTGAGCGCTGTCAACGGCGCCATCAGTTGTGAATACTGAGGAATAAACTGGCGATAGTAGTTCGCGAATCCCAAAAAACGTTGTAGTGCTTTCAATCCCAGCGGTTGCGGCCATTCTCGAATCGCCCGGAGTTTTCCGGCTCCATCTGTAGCCCCCCGGGTAACAGAATGTGTCCCAAAAATGGTAGCAACCTCTGATGAAAAGCGCACTTGCTGAGCTTAGCAAACAGGCGGTATTGCCGCAACCGCTGCAGCACTGCGCGAACATGACTCACATGTTCCGCGGGGTTTTGGGAAAAAACCAAGATGTCGTCCAGATATACGATCACCGTGGAGTTCAGCAAATCCTCGAGCACAAAATTAATAAGTCGCTGAAACACCGCAGGGGCATTACATAGGCCAAACGGCATCACCAGATACTCGAAATGTCCCTCGTGGGTGTTAAAAGCCGTCTTCCATTCGTCCCCTCGCCAGATTCGAACTAAATTGTAGGCCCCCCGCAAGTCCAATTTGGTAAACATCTGGGCTCCTTGTAGCCTGTCAAAGAGTTCGGGAATGAGCGGTAGAGGAAAGCGATCCTTTACCGTGATGGCATTTAACCCCCGATAATCAATACAGGGCCTCAAGGAGCCATCCTTTTTAGTAACAAAAAAGAATCCGGCCCCGGCCGGGGACGTAGAGGGCCGGATGAAGCCTCTTCGCAGATTCTCCCGGATGTATTCCTGCATTGCCTTGGACTCCCCCCGGGACAGGGTATACAGTCGGCCCCGCGGTGGCATGGTATCTGCCATCAAGTTAATGGCACAGTCGAACGACCGATGAGGCGGTAGAACCTCCGCCTCTACTGGACTAAACACATCTGCAAAGTCTCTATAGTCCATAGGCAGGGAACCCAGCTCAATCCGTGCCCCCCCGGGCACACTAGCTAGGGCAGGGCAGCTGCCGGTCCGGCCCTTACAACAGTTCTCTCGACAGGAACTACCCCAAGCTCGGATGCTTCCCCCGGTCCAGTCAATAACCGGGCTATGACTCCGTAGCCATGGCAATCCTAAGACCACCGGATGAATGGTCCGGGATAGAACCAGGAATTGGACTTCCTCCCGGTGATCCTCCCCCACCTGTAATTCCAAAAAGGGGGTGATCTCCGTGACCGGCTGCGGTAATGTAGTTCCCTGGATGGAGGTTATTTGCAGCGCCGGCCGCCGCAGGAGCGTGGGCCAGCCCATCTGTTGCAGTAGTTCGTGCCCGATGAAGTTGCCCCCCGACCCAGAGTCCACTAGGGCCCGGGTCTGGATCATGGTCTCGTGCCACCGTAGTATAACTGGCAGTGTGATCAGGGAATCCGGCAGGGGAGCGGAATGCCCCAAGACCCCTCCCCTCAGGGTGCCTTGGGGGAGACGTTTTCCCGCCCGGGAGGGACAGGCTTGGATAAAATGTCCAGCCTCACCACAATAGAGGCACAGTCCGTCCCACAAGCGTTTCTTCCTGTCGGAGGGAGCTAGCCATTGACGGCCCATCACCATCGGCTCCTCCCCATTCTCCTCGGAGTCCCGGTTCCCACGGCGAGGGGACGGCCCCTTGGCAGTCCGGGACGTTCCCCGCGCCCACTTCTGCCGTTCTGCCCGGGCTCTAGCTCGCTCCTGGAACCGGGTATCTACTTGGATACAGAGCGAAATCAGGGCATCCAATTGGCCTGGGACCTCCCGTCCTGCCAATTCGTCCCTGATTCGTTCTTGTAACCCCTCCATGAAAATTGCCATCAGGGACTCCGG
Source organism: Microcaecilia unicolor (assembly GCF_901765095.1). Lineage (NCBI taxonomy): Eukaryota > Metazoa > Chordata > Amphibia > Gymnophiona > Siphonopidae > Microcaecilia > Microcaecilia unicolor. The sequence continues at coordinate 148,084,907 of NC_044035.1, forward strand.
GTTCCAGCGGAGCTCCGTGGCTGAAGTCCGGAAACGAATGGCATAATCGGCCACCGTCCCGTCCCCCTGATGAATTCGCAGCAGTTCCGACGCCACGGAAGATGGTCTCCCAGGAAGGTCGAACACCATACGGAACCGGCGCTGAAATTCACTATAGTCATCCAAGATGGGGTCCAGTTGTTCGTTTAGTGGGGCCACCCAGGCTAGGGCCTTCCCTTCGCATAGGCCCATGATATATCCCACTTTACTTTGGTCCAAAGCAAATGTCTCCGGTTGCATCCGGAAGGCCAGGTTGCACTGATTGAGGAACCCCCGGCAACCTCCGGGGGCCCCATTGTATCGTGCCGGTTCAGGGAACCGAGGTCCCGTGCGGAACCCTCCCGAACGGGGAGCTGCTGCGGCCCCCTGGACCGCAGCGGCCTGGTTCTGTACCTGAAGCGTTGAAAGTTGAGAGCATACGTTCTGGAGCGCCCCTGACAGGGCGTTCAGCTGCTCCTGCTGCTGCTGAAGTACCTTGGCCAGGTCCCGTAGATCAGGCTGCGTAGGCGAGCTAATGGCTTCCGTTTCCTGTCCTGTTCGGGTGATTGGTGAGCCCTTAGGTTCCCTGAGGCCCGGTGAGACCTCAGAGGACCGCCGCGCACCCCGAATCTTCACCCGCGGCGACCGCCGTTCACCGAGGGTTGAGCCCCCAGCTGCAGGCAGCCAGCAGGACTGCTGGAACCGCGGGGTGACGGCCGGCCTGGCTGATAGTCAGCAACACAGTCTCTGAAGGGCAGCTAGCAAGGACGGCTAGCACTGAAGAGGAACACAATCCCTGAAGGTGGCTAGCAAGGACGGCTAGCTGGAAGAGGAACACAGTCTCTGAAGGTGGCTAGCAAGGACGGCTAGCTGGAAGAGGAACACAGTCTCTGAAGGTGGCTAGCAAGGGCGGCTAGCTGGAAGAGGAACACAGTCTCTGAAGGTGGCTAGCAAGGACGGCTAGCTGGAAGAGGAACACAGTCTCTGAAGGTGGCTAGCAAGGACGGCTAGCACTGAAGAGGAACACAATCCCTGAAGGTGGCTAGCAAGGACGGCTAGCTGGAAGAGGAACACAGTCTCTGAAGGTGGCTAGCAAGGACGGCTAGCTGGAAGAGGAACACAGTCTCTGAAGGTGGCTAGCAAGGGCGGCTAGCTGGAAGAGGAACACAGTCTCTGAAGGTGGCTAGCAAGGACGGCTAGCTGGAAGAGGAACACAGTCTCTGAAGGTGGCTAGCAAGGACGGCTAGCTTGAAGAGGAACACAGTCTCTGAAGGTGGCTAGCAAGGACAGCTAGCTGGAAGGGGAACACCGTCTCTGAAGGTGAACCCTTCCTGATCCTCTGCGTCGGCTTCTGACATTCGAAACGGAAGCACTGGGCTCTTCCCGTTCCGTTGCTTAAATCTCCCGCCAGTCCATCCCCTCTCAACAGCTGGAGCCAATCCCCCCGGCCTAGGCAGGCAAGGGACGCCTGGAGTGGCCAGCCTGCCTGGCAGGCGGAGTCTCCCCATCAATGCGCCAATCCGGCGCGAGTAGGCAGAGCTGGCTCGCCGGTCCGCCCCAGAGCAGGGAGATGATGACGCCGGCGCCGCCATCTTGGCCGGCGTATCCCCCTCTCCGAGGCCGGCACTCGCTCCAGTGGATCGCCGGCCTCGGACCGACCCGCGGCAGCGCCGGCCCCGTCGGCGGCTCGTCTTCGCCGTGCTGGCTCCCGCGGACTCCGTTGACTCTCGCTCCCCGCTGCGGGAGCCCAGGTAAGGGCCCGGGACGGGACACTTACCCACAGAATGCCCTCTTCTCTCAGAACTTCTCGGAAAGAAAGTTAAGTGGGACCTTTCCTCTCTCTATATGGTTTGGATTCTAAGGAGACTGTTTCAAACAAAGCCTTTGAAGCTAGCCCAGAAATCAGACTGCCCTTAGAAACCTTTGCAAATATTCTTCCTCACACTTTAATTAACACGTAATTCAGGTCAGTAGCAGTGCTACCTCTCTAGCAGGCAGGAACAGAAAATAACTTTCTTTTAGTACAGTTTAAGCCTTGCTACTATCTTTTTTATACTCTTGGCTGTTAAATTTCTACCTCTAGAGAAAGTTTCAGTTTAAAATTATGGGGAAAAGGTTTGTGCACTATTGAAACTAGTTAATAATGCTTGCTTCTCCCTCCTTTATTTTTATTTTTTTTTCCTGAACTAGGCCCTACTGTGCCTTCTAGAGAGACTATCTGTTAATGCTGTGGCAGAAAATTTAAGTTTTAAAACTATGGGAAAAGGGTATGGAGACTGGCTAATAAAGTTTGCTTTTTTTTTTTTAATTCTGTGTTTATCAATATCCTACAATTCCTCCTTTAAACCTAATCTTTAAGTTACCAAGCACATAATAAAATAATATCACTTACCTACAGAAATGTCCTCTTCTCTCAGAACTTCTCAGAAAGGTGGACGGTAGTACACTCCTATTTCTATCCTTTTCCCCTTGACACATGGAATTTCAATCCATAGGGATTCCAAAGATGTGTTTTGGGTGCTGCAGAGTTTTTAGTCTATTTGATTCGAGACCCTCCTTAACATACAATGCTACCCCTCCACCAATTTGATCCACCCTATCACTACGATATAATTTGATCCACCAAATTTGATCTACCCTATCACTATGGTATAATTTGTGCCCTGGTATGACAGTGTTCCACTGGTTATCCTCCTTCCACCAGGTCTCAGAGATGCCTGTTATATCTAATTTTTCATTTAGTGCAATATATTTAACTCTCCCAGCTTATTTCTTAGGCTTCTGGCATTTGCATCCAGACATTTCAAACTATGTTTGTTGCTCCTATTTACATCTTGCTCAGCAGTTGACAGTGATAATGTGCAATCTTGAAAATCTGTCCACTTTTTATTTAAAGACACCTGGTCTACTATGGTCTCTATTGCAACCTCTCTATCGGGATACCCTATCTTCCCTGTTTTGGTAATATCTTTGAAAGATACCTTGTTCCGAACCATGCGCTTTTGAACGCTCATTATGCAATTAAATTTCACATACAAATTGGATGCATTCCAAATTTGTGTTTGCAATTTTTAGAGCTTTTTATAGTATTCGGGGTTAGTGCGCATTGTTGTGATCACAATTTACAGAATAAGGACAGTTACTGCCTAACTTAGGGGCCCTTTTACAAAGGCGCAGCAAGCCCACCTTGGGCTTGCCATGCAGAAATGCAGCTTTACCGATGGGCTTCTGGAGAAGCCTGGTTGTAGTTCCTGCCCCCACTGCATGCCATTTCTGGCACGCAAAAAATGTTCTTTTTAAGGCAATGGGGGCACACCTGGCAGTAATTAGCACTGTCAGTTACCACCAGGCTAAATAGGAGGCAGTAAGGACTTCCCCAGGAAATGGCTGCACGGCAAGTGTTTAACTTACTGCCATTGAATTCAGTAGGGATATCCTGAAAACCCCGACTGGCTGGGTGTGCCCCGAGAACTGAGTTGAAAACCTCTGCTTTAAAGTATGCATCTAAATGCACTCCCTACCCCAAAATAATACACAGGAATGCCCCCCTAATACATACATGTTCTTGTGATCGTATTCACCTTATGAACACATTTATATATGCTATAGAGGCATGCATTTGTGAACACACAGTCGGTTTGAATGAGTGCCTAAAACTTAAAGTGCACTTAAATTGCTTGTGCATAAACATACCCATGAATTTACCTGTGTGCAATTGATTTATCCATGCAATAAAGTTCTTTGAGCAAATGCACTCCAGATTTCTGTAAAAAGAAAGCAAAGTTAGGTGCTTATATTTGCACGCAATTATCAGATACTAATTGGCTGAATTAGTGCTACCAATAATTGTCCTTAAGAAGAACTAATTGCCAGTCTTTAGTACTTGTGCATGTATCTAACCTATGCTACTATTCTATAACCAGCGTGCCTAATTTGTATAGTGCACATCTCCAAAGGGGCATGGCCAAGGTAGGGGCATGGGCGGGTCAGAGGCATGCCCAGTATTTAGGTGCGGTGTTGTAGAATACTTGCATTTCTGCACCTAACTGACAGCAGTTAGGGGACACTCAATGAAGTTGCATGGAAATACTTTTAAAACAAGTAGATGGAAATATTTTTTCACTCAACAAATAGTTAAGCTCTGGAACTCTTTGCAGGAAGATATAGTAACAGCAGTTAGCAAATCTGGGTTTAAAAAAGGTTTGGACAAGTTCCTGGAGGAAAAGTCCATAGTCTGCTATTGAGACAGGCATGGGGAAGCCACTGCTTGCCCTGGGATTGGTAGCACAGAATGTTGCTACTATTTGGGATTCTGCCAGGTACTTGTGACCTGGATTGGCCACTGTTGGAAGCAGGATACTGGGCCAGATGGACCATTGGTCTGACCCAATATGGCTATTCTTATATGAAAATGCAAACTTAAGCTATGCAGAATTACCATTTTAAAATTTGCACTTAGTACGTATTATCCACGCATCTAACTTTGGGCAACCTTTACTGAATTTCCCACACAATGCATGCGAAAAAAACAAACACACACAAAAATCAAACTTGCTAAAACCTCATTTAAAATAAAGACTCTCCAAGCATTTTGTCTGTACACATCCCTAATGTGCTAAACAATTACCCGAAGTCCCATTTCTGTTCAGAAAACACTTTGTGAAAATTTATTTCAAGGAAAGTTTCCTGGATTTCCTCTTGTTTGGAATAGGAACCTTATATTTTATTTATTTTTATTTTTGTTACATTTGTACCCCGCGCTTTCCCACTCATGGCAGGCTCAATGCAGCTTACATATTATATACAGGTACTTATTTGTACCTGGGGCAATGGATATCATCTTCATATGTCATCTTCCTTCTCATCTAATTTCTTTCAATTTGGGGATGACATTAGAATTGCACCTGAGAAAATGAACCTGAGGTCTTCTAGGAAATCCTCCCCTTGGTTTACAGAAGAAATTCTGGAGGTGAAGTGAAAATGTAGGTGTCAAGAAAGGATCTGGGCTAAATCTAAATCTGAGGACAATTGGGCCACCTGGAGGAGTCTGTGCAAGGAGTAGAAGCATGTAAGTAGGAAAGTCAAAACAACTTACTATGCAAAATATATAGGTGGCCCCAAACTAAGCATTAGGAAGTTACACTTCTTGGTTAATTCCATGGTCAACTCCAATTCAGTAGCCGTGGTGAATGTACCTATCCCATCTGAAGACCAGCTTGCGAGCTATTTTGAGCAGAAAATTATTAAAATTTAGAAGCGAACTAAGTGATACTAACATTTCCTTCACCAACCATCTGAGTTCTACTAATGGTTTTTCCCTATGCTTACCTGCAGATAGGGTTTGGTTATCCTTTTCTCTGCCAATTATTGATTCTGTCAAATTCTATCTCTCTAAGTACTTTTCTCATTGTCTTCTTGATGTGTGCCCTACTTATCTAATGAAGTCGGCACCTGACCTTTTCATTAGTTGTCTTTTGTCTAACCTTTCTTTCATACTACCCCTCTCCTCAAGTCGCTTCACTGGCTCCCTATCCATTTTCACATCCTATTCAAACTTCTTCTACTAACCTATAAATGTACTCACTCTGCTGCTCCCCAGTATCTCTCCACACTCTTCCTTCCCTACACCCCTTCCCGTGCACTCCGCTCCATGGATAAATCCTTCTTATCTGTTCCCTTCTCCACTACTGCCAACTCCAGACTTCGCGCCTTGTGTCTCGCTGCACCCTACGCCTGGAATAAACTTCCTGAGCCCCTACGTCTTGCCCCATCCTTGGCCACCTTTAAATCTAGACTGAAAGCCCACCTCTTTAAAATTGCTTTTGACTCGTAACCACTTGTAACCACTCACCACCACCTACCCTCCTCTCCTCCTTCCTGTACACATTAATTGATTTGATTTGCTTACTTTATTTTTTGTCTATTAGATTGTAAGCTCTTTGAGCAGGGACTGTCTTTCTTCTATGTTTGTGCAGCGCTGCATATGCCTTGTAGCGCTATAGAAATGCTAAATAGTACCGTGTTTCCCCGTAAATAGGGCATCCCCATAAAATAAGACCTACCGAGGTTTTTGGTGCCCTTGGAAAATATAAGGCCTCCCCCGAAAGTAAGGCCTAGCAAAGTTTTTCTTTTCCCGGTAAGTAGGGTCGCCCCCCCCCCCCCCGAGATCGCCGGGCCCCCCCTCCATTGCTCTGAAACTAACCCCCCCCACCCGAGGTCGCCCCCCCCCACCCGAGATGGCGCCCCCACCCGAAGTCGCCGGACCCCACCCCCCTCCGTCGCTCCGAAACTAACCTGAACTTAAGCCTCCTTTCACTTTCCTTCCAGTTCGCAGCAAGCAGCAGCAGTAGGAGGGCAGGCCACTCCTTCCTTCCGTGTCCCGCCCTCGCCTGATGTAACGTAACATCAGGCGAGGGTGGGGCTCAGAAGGAAGGAGAGGCCTGCCCTGCCCTGCTGCTCCTGTGAACTGGAAGGAAAGTGAAAGGAGGCTTAAGTTCAGGTTAGTTTCTGAGCGACGGAGGGGGGTGGGGTCCGGCGACTTCGGGTGGGAGCGCCATCTCGGGTGGGGGGGGCGACCTCGGGTGGGGGGTTACCGGTAGTTGCAGGAGCGACGGAGGGAAGGTGGCTGGGCCAACCGTGTTTCCCCGAAATATCAAGACATCCCCTGAAAATAAGACCTAGCGCCTTTTTGGGCGCAAAAATTAATATAAGGCAGTGTCTTATATTCGGGGAAACACGGTAGTAGTAGTAGTAGTAGCTGTCTCAGGGCTTATTCCCTGCAGACAAAGGAAAAATAATTCTCATGCCTGTTCCTATGAACACCAAGGCTAGCATGAGTCAAGTATCCATACCACTGTTAGTTAAGGGTACGGAAGGCTCATACAATCTTAAATAGTTCTCAGTCAGGGTTTAGACCCTCACACAGTACAGAGACAGTTCTTACCTTCATGATTACCAACTTCTGAATGGATCTAAGTCGGGGCAAGAAAGTCTTGATCCTACAATTTGGTATGTCTAGTGCTTTTGATACAGTGGACCATGATATTTTATTGGGCCTGATGGATTAGTTTGGCATTTGCGGAGAAGTCCTGCAATGGTTTACTGGTTTCTCAAATTCTAGGCAATATCAAGTTAAGTTATCTGGTAATTTATCTTCGCCTGGCTCTCTGTATGTGGGTGCCCCAGAGTTCCTCGTTTCCTCCCATTCTGTTTAACATAATGATGCACCCCCTAGTAGATTTCTAGATTTGAGGGGCTTTAATACCTTTATTTATGCTGATGATGTGACACTTTACTTACCGTTTATGGAGAACTTAAATGAAGTCCTGCCTAGAATTAAATCCAGCTTAGATTTGATGGAATCTTGGGCTGCTGCTTTCAAATTGAAGCTAAATAGAGACAAAACCAAGTTCCTAATCCTAACTAATTCTGCTCACAAATACTTCTTTATTGATAATGTGTCTTACCCTTTTTCTGCTACCTTGAAAATCCTGAGAATAATTCAACCAATGTTTATCATTTGAACCACAGGTTTCTGTGCTACTTTCTAGTGAGTTTAATTCCTTATGGAGATTAAAAAGACTGAGGCCTTTCTTTTTAAATTCAGTATTTCCTTCTTTAGTACAATCCTTAGTGTTGTCCAAGTTTGATTATTGTAATGCTGTTTACTCCGGTTTGAAAATCTCTCTTACCAAAAACTTCAAACAGTCCAGTACACTGCAGCAGTGGCATTCCTAAGGGGGCTGACACCCGGGGCGGATCACCGATGCGCCCCGCCCCCCGGAACAGCGCGACACCCCCCCCCCCCCGGGTGCACGCCGCTGGGGGGGGGGGGGGGTGTCGCGCGCCTGCCGGCTCTTTGTTTTCATGCTCCCTCTGCCCCGGAACAGGAAGTAACCTGTTCCGGGGCAAAGGGAGCATGAAAACGAAGAGCCGACAGGCGCGCGGCACCCCCCCCCCCCAGCGGCGTGCACCCGGGGTGGACCGCCCCCCCCCCCCTTGGTACGCCACTGCACTGCAGCCCGTCTTGTATGCAAAGCCCTTCGGTTTACCAAATTAGTCCCTCTTGTAATCAAGTTGCATTGGCTTCCTATAAACACAAGAGTCACCTTTAAACTGTGTGCCCTTGTTTATCAAATTTTGTTCGGTCTTCTACCTGATTATGTGCAACACTAGCTGCAATTACCATCACGTAGTGCCCATCTACTTCTCCATTTTCCGAATTGTAAGAATCTCCGTTACAAATCAATTCATGATGCCAGTTTCTCATACCAAGGTACTAAGCAATGGAATTCCTTCCCAAAGTCAATTAGGCATGTTTCTGATTACCTAAAATTTTGTAAATTGTTGAAAACTACTATAGTAAATACAGCAAGAATTCTTTTAATCTATGGAGGAGAAGACTTCAGAAACTCTGTATTCACTATCTGAGATATCGTGAATATGTTATCTCAGATAGTGAATACAGAGTTTCTGAAGTCTTTTCCTCCATAGATTAAAAGAATCCTTGCTGTATTTACTATAGGAGTATTCCTCAGTGGCAAGAATCAGCAGTTAGTTGAAATAGTAAATTGTTGAAAGCAATTTTTTTTAGGTAATTCCTTTCCACTGTTGACCATTACAATTCTCTTAGCCAGTTTGTTATTTTCAAAAGAGTCATTCTGCTGCTATGGGAAGAGTCATTCTGCTGCTTATTATCTTTTACTTTTGTTTAATCCTTATTGTACTTTGCTTTAAAGTTTGAAGTAAGCCACATTGAGCCCGAACTTGTTTGAGATAATGTGGTGTATAAATACTATAAAGAAATATATTCAGGAAGCAGCCTTGAAAAAGCAGTAGAGATACACATTCATTTTAAAAAGCCAGGAAATCACAATGGCATCTCTTTCTTTCTTTTTGTGGTGTTTCCCATTTTGAAACAACACAGCCAAACAATGAAATATCTTTTTGTTTAATGTCTGTTGTTCTAGCACACTAAGTGCCTAGAGATCCATGCCGAAATCCAAGCGTATTCTATAACAACATGTGGTACTTAATTGGCTTAACAAGCTGATCAGCATTGATAACAGCACTAATGAGCAATAATTAGAATGTACTACTACTACTACTTAACATTTCTAAAGCGCTACTAGGGTTACGCAGCGCTGTACAATTTAACATGGAAGGACAGTCCCTGCTCAAGGAGCTTACAATCTAAGAGACAAATGTACTGTCAATCTGATAGGTCAGGCGGATTGGGGCAGTCTATATGTTCGAAAGGTTAGGTTCCGAAAGCAGCATTGAAGAGGTGAGCTTTAAGCAAGGATTTGAAGATGGATAGGGAGGGGGCTTGGCTTCAAAATTCCAGGGCAAGCAGTTGTACATGCACAACTCGCTAAGCGTATTTTGTAATGAACTGCTCCTAAATTCTAATGCATGTAATTCAAAAGAAGCTTGGCTATGGGCGGGGAAATGGGTGTTCCCAAATTTACGCACGTAGTTATAGAATATGGCCCACTGTGCATAAATCTACGCGCAGGGATTTATACCACATTTTCACTGGTGTAAATGGAAGCGCATAGTTTTAGGCACTGGAACATCAACTAAGCGTATTCTATACACCGTGCCTAAATCTAGCTGCCGCTTATAGAATACGCTTAGGCGGAAATGTTTACTGCGTGAATTTTATAGGCACCTTATATAGAATCTGGCCTTAAGCACCCTATATTACATAGAACACAGAGCTTGGAATTGAGATGTCCATATCAGGACAAATCTGGTGATATTTTACAAAAGGATCTGCTGATGTAGAGTATTTCTAAAATACCTGCATGAGTTCACATGTATTTGCCAGAATATGCTATTTAGATTGTAAGCTCTTTTGAGCAGGGACTATCTCTTTGTATCAGGTGTTCAGCGCTGTGTGCGTCTGGTAGCGCTATACAAATGCTAATAATAATAATAATAATATGCAGCAGGAGCAGCCATTTTACAAAGATACAAGTTGAAACAAATGAACGGCATGGACATGGAAACGTCCACATGGTGTTGGCATGTACACATGGAAATGGCAAACTCACAACCGCCATGTACAAGTGCCAATACATCCATGTGAAATCTACACATAAAAGTGCCAACAATTAAGTAGTGAAGTTGCAATTTTAAGAAGGTTTTATTATAAAGGTGATTACACGAGATTACAGAGAATGACTCCCTTAGGGCTCCTTTTACTAAGCAGCGGTAAACACAATGCGGGCTTACCGCTTGCTGTAACGGAAGTACCACCAGGCTACCGTAGCAGCCCGGCGGTACCCCCTACCAAGCCGTCATTTCCGGCGCTACAAAAAAATTATTTATTTTTGTAGCGCCAGACTGTACCTGGTGGTAATCGGGCAGTGCCGCATGCTGCCTGGTTACCGTCGTGTTAGTGCAGGAGCCCTTACCACCACCTCAATGGGTGGCAGTAAGGACTACCCCCAAAATGGCCATAAGGCAAGTGCTTTACTTGCCGCCCGGCTATTTCCTGCAGGAAAGCGAGACCTTCCCTTTTACCAGCTGCTGTAAAAGGGGGCCTCAGCGCACATGTAAAACATGCGCCAACACCAGCAAAGGCCCCCTTTTGCTCCAGTTTGGTAAAATTGAGAATTCAAACACGCGTGGGATAAACATAAAGGAATCCTATTCAGAAGGAATGGATCCTAAGGAGCTTAGCCGAGATTGGGTGGCAGAGCCAGCCGGTGGTGGGAGGCGAGGATAGTGCTGGGCAGACTTATACGGTCTGTGCCAGAGCCAGTGGTGGGAGGCGGGGCTGGTGGTTGGGAGGCGGGGATAGTGCTGGACAGACTTATACGGTCTGTGCCCTGAAGAGGACAGGTACAAATCAAAGTAGGGTATACACAAAAAGTAGCACATATGAGTTTGTCTTGTTGGGCAGACTGGATGGACCAGGCAGGTCTTTTTCTGCCATCATTTACTATGTTACTATGTTTGATCTCTCATGTAAAGGGCTGACCAAAACCTATACATGCAATTGAGTAGGTGTAAAAGCCACTGTGGAACTTTTCCCCATATTTGTGTATTCCTTGTGACATGAGGTGTAGATTTTAGTCCCACTCAAACTATGTCTAAGCCACGCCCCCTTTAAATCTCTATCTTATGTTGATTTCCATGTACAAATTGCAGCTTTCTGAAATTAGTTTTTACACATATATGTGATATAAACCTGCAGATGCCAGTATTCCCATATAGAAATCATGAATTGGATTTCTAAAACAACCCCCCAAACTTCAGAAAAAGATAATATAAACAAAACAAAAACAAAACTCAAATTAAACAAACTGAAACCAAAATCTTTCCAAGCACAACCCTGGTACGCAAATTAAACTAGCATAATTGGATGGGTAGATAACCAGCAGCGGATGGAAACAGAAGCCAGTAAGAGTCTCTGCATTCTGCATCTTCCAAATATCTTAGTTTTCTGACCAAATATCCGGAATAGAGACTGAACATTTCTTTTCTCAGCAACTGATATTTGGGAAACCCTCAGTAGTAAGATGTGAGGGGTCATTTTTTATATGATGTCTAAATCCGATTTTGAGCGTGTTGCAGAAAATGTACAAAAATCAAGTGGCGGACATGGCCATTTTCAAGACATTTTGTTTTGAAAATGGCTACTTCCTAGATATGTTGTGCTCAGTGCATTTTACTTTTGTGACCACTTTCAAAATAAAAAATAAAAAATCCAAGGGAAAAACATACAAAAACAAGCTATTGTGACTTCTGGGGGCCCAGCATTCTTAGTACACTGGCCACACAAACATCCCAGCAGAGCAGTGGGGCACTGCAGTGGATTTCACATAAATGGTCCCAGGTACACATCTCACCATTACCCCTGTATATTGTATGGTGGGTCCTCTAAAACCCACCAAAAACCTTCTGTACCCTATTACACCACTATGATAACCTTTATGTCTGCAGGTGTCACATATATGCGGGTACAGTAGATATTTAGTGTATTCTGGAGGGCTCACATGTCCCATGACAAGTGTACCAGCTAGAGTGGGATATGGACCTGGGTCCCCTTCTCTACAGTGCACTACACCGACCACTAGGCTACTCCAGGGACCTGCTTGCTGCTCTAATAGGACTGGCCAAAACATCTGAGGCTGTCATAAAGGCTGGTATGTATTGTTTCATTCACATCTTTTGGGGGATGGGAGGGGGTCAGTGACTACTGGGGGAGTAAGGAGGGTCATGCGTTAATCCCTCCAGTGGTTATTTAAGGCACCTTTTTGTGACTTTTGCCATGATTGAAACAGGTCTAGACTAAAACATCTCATTTTTTGCCCTGGATATTTTTGTTTTGTTCCATTATGGCAGAAAAACGTCCAAGTTCTGGGAATGCCCAAATCTCTCCCCCAACATGCTCCCTTGTGATATGGACACACTGCAGACGAACTGCATAGAAACACATCTTAAAACTGAGTTTTGAAAACAGTGATTTGAATGTTTTGGCAAAAATAATGTCCATCTGCCACTTTGTGCCACTTTTTGGACTTTTTTGTGTTTTGAAAATGAGCCCCATAATTTCTCAAATGAATCATTCCCAGAGCTTTCCAGGAAACCATTAGTCATATGTACCTTTATATGCTCAGTGTGCACTGTACACTGTGATTTAGCTCTGTATTTACCAGTCAGGCGGTTCCTTTTCTTTCCTCTCCCTTATCTTCCTCCAGTTGATGCTGACAACTTGTCAGCCAGGCTCTTGTTGAGTGACTAAAAGTCTACTCTGTAAGGCAGAACTGTAAGACAGGTATGTGTTGAGGCATGAAAACCAATCACATCTGCAAATGAAAAAAAAGCTGAGGTGTGAAGAGGGATGTGGAGGGTGTCAGACCAGCAAAATTGATTTCGATTGCAGCCTATCCACTGAACTATTTCCCCTTCCTCCCATTTACAGCTTGCAGAGGCATCATCAATAAAAGCAGATCATTTGAGTAATCTGAAGTCCTTAGATCCCCAGCAGAGCGAATACAAAAAACAGATTCAAACAAGTTTGCCCATTATACCCTAACACTTCCACTTAAACTAGGGAACCTCGAAAGCCGAGAAGAAATTCCACATTGAACAGATGCTTGTTCTTAATTGTCTATGTTGTGTATAAGTGGTCAAAAAAAAAACCCTCAAAGACTAAGAGTAAGAAACCACAGTAAAAAAATATTTCTATTTTTCACAAAAAAAAAAAGTTTTACTGCAAAAGGAATATATAAATGATGTAAAGGGTACCCTCAGACTTTATAGATCACCCAAGCGTCCACCCTATATACTCTTGGGTTTACTATCGGGTCTATGGGCTTTATCTCTTGCATTGAGTCCCTTGATAGTGAATCAAAAGGTACACATGTAAAGTGCTAAATGTAAAAATGTGCCTATAAATTTACCATAAAGCATGAATAAAGTGCTATATATTAGAAGTATGACAAAAGCAAAACTTAAAAGAAAAAAGTAATGACATCTGAATATCCATGCCGCTTTATTACACGTTGTTGCCACCATGCGAAAAGTTGAGCATCTATAAAGGCTCCAGCTTCCAAACAAGGTCATAATCTGAGTCCCCCTTAAACAAATCCAGGCCCGAAACCACGGGTTTCATTATGAAAAGTTCTTAAGGGGCTATTAGGTTATTGGTGTATGAGTTGTGGCATATTCTGCTTGTGCCATTGAAACATTTTGGGCTAGATTTTATGTATGGTGCAGAAAAAACATCTGTGCTGAAAAAAGCGCTATTCTATATGCTGCACTTAAATTTAGGCATGGTTTATAGAATATCGCTTATGCCCGGGAATCACACCAAACTTTTGGTGCGGCCATTTGCACCAACAGAAGCGTGGTGCAAATTTACACACCTAAATTAGATGTGTATCCCTGTTATTTTGTAAGAGTATAATTAATTTTAAGAATGCCTTCATTATACCCATGACCCTCTCAATTCCGCGTACCCTCTTTCAGATCACGCATAAACTTTATGTGCATAAATTCTAATTAAATCTAATTAGTGCCAGTAATTTGTTAAAAAGTCAATTATTGGTGCTAATTAGCTCATTATTCAGTTAAATTGCGCATGCATATTGGGTGCATGCCCAAATTTGTACATACAATTTTTGGTGACTTTTACAGAATTAAGGGGCTTGTGCCTCGGCGTGCAGAAAATAAAAAAAGAAAGAGTTTGGTTTCGCATGAGTAAAACTTGGATTTTGTCACTTATGTCTCTGATTAAAAAAAAACTTTAATTTAGATCTTACATCTCACATTAACAGCAGAAATAGTGACTACATTGGGGGCAATTCTATAAAGTGATGTCTAAATGTAGGTGCGACAAAGAAGTGCACTTAATGACAATTCTATAATTGCATTAAAGCATACCTAAGCTGCTACAGAATAGTTGTGCAAAGTCACTTTGGCATGCTGAAACATAAACATCACAGCTTATGCCAGGTCAATAGCAGGCATAAGCTGGTGCATCTTGCAATGTGCTCATCTGATTCTATTGTATAAGTTGAGTGCATTGCTAGGCGGAAAACCCATGACACACCCATGCTCCGCCCACTGGTACAGCCCATTTGCTGTTACGAGACATGCAACTAGTGCGCCGATTATATAGAATAGCACCTAGCTATCATTCACACCTATTCTATAAATTTGTGCATATTTGGCACCTAAGTTTAGATATCTTTTATAGAATTCTTCTTAAAAGGGGGGAAACCTGTAAAAGAAAGCAGCAAAAACACAAGTCCTCTTTCTTTTATACCACTTTAAAAAAAAAAAAAAAAAAAAAAATTCACACAGCATTTAAACCACCAAACAGCTCAGGTTTCACAGTATTAATCCCTAGGCTGATGGAGGGATGCTATGCTAAGACTGCAAACATCTGCAGTAGCAAAGGATCTCATTGAAGGAACTCTCTCCTTTCTCAAAACCTCCCCTTCCTCTTATGAAAAGAAAAAGCAAGATTAGGCTGAGGATAGAGTGAAGGAGACATTGATTTCATGAAGAGAGTCTCTAGTTTGATGCAAAAAATACTAAGAACTCCCTTTATGAAATAAGGACTAGATTCAGTAAATGGCGTCCAAATTTGGGTGCTGAAAAAATTGCACGCTGAGCTCTATTCTATAAATTGAACTCCAAGTTGAGCGTCATTTATAAAATTGCACAGGATGGTGTAAATCCTCATGTGTAAATTAGATGTGGATCCCCCAAATTCTATATCACTGAGCATAGATCTTTAGTGAACACCCCTGACCCATCCATGGCCCTCCCATGGCCACGACACTTTTCAGCTACATGCTAAAAGATTTGCGTGTGCACCTTTATAGAACAACGCTTAGCAAGATGCACATGCAAATCCAAATTGTTGCCAATTAACAACAATCATGGATTGTTAGCACCCAATTGTTGGCACTAATTGACTCAATAGTCAATTAAATTGGATGCACAACTTTGGGCACTATGGGGGACATTCTATATATGGCACCTAAAAATTCAGGTCTCAAGAAACAGCAAGGCAAGCGATCCGCAAACTCCAACGTGGAAAACAGAAAAGCGGATCAGTAGTAGATATATATAAACTTTATTAGTGGTATTGCATACAGGAATATTGCCCGACACAGGCTGTGTTTTGCCCAGCAGGGTTGTGTCAGGGGCTAGAATAATAAAACACATAAAATAACAAATATAAACAATGATATAAAATATAAAAACTCGTCATAACAGCTGAAGGACCATGACATAGTAAACATACTCACATTGTGTTATATCAAAAATGCATACACACACACACACACACACACATACATATATATATATAAATGTATATACAATATTAATAAATAATTATTAATTAAAAACTATAATTACATAGATCAAAGTAATGAGTACAAAAAATGTAAAATATAAAAAAAACAATAAATAAATCACATAAAAGTCAAAGCGTCTATATTACATACTTAAATACATGCTCAGATTAGAGAAAGTATAACAAAGTTTGTCTGTATATAAAGGAAAATCCAGATAGGACACATACCTATTGAATAAACTGTATTATGAAATGCTTGTAAGAAGGTTGTATTTTACAGCAATTGATGCTATGTGGCAAAAACAAAATTAAAAATAAACTGAATTTACTTAACAACTGGAACGTATAAAATGTAGAATCTAAAAATGACACTTACTTGATCACCTGAATCTTGAAAAAAACCTGTGTCGGGCAATATTCCTGTATGCAATATCCAGGGCTTTTTTTGAGGGGGTACTCGGGGGTACTGAGTACCAGCACCTTTTCCAGTGTCTGCTAAAATTGACCCATGGACCACAAGTTTTAATGAAAGAGCTCAGGCTCAACACACCAATGCTGCCTTGTCATAGATTCTGTGACTGGTTGCAGGGGGCCTGGCTATTGTGGGGTGAGTCCCTCAGTGATCACCCCACCCCTGAAGGGTGCCCTGGCATTTGAGTACTAGCACCTTTTTTGCTAGAAAAATTGCATTGGCAATACCGCTAATAAAGTTTATATATATATATCTACCACTGATCTGCTTTTCTGTTTTCCACCTAAAAACTCAGTGCTAAAATCAGTGCCGACTAAGTGTATTCTATAATCGGCGTCTAAATTTAGGCACAGTATATAGAATACGCTTAGTTGATATCTCAGCGCCTAAAACTATGTGCCTCCATATTCACCAACGAAAACGTGGCATAAATCCCGGCACATAGATTTACACACAGTGGGCCATATTCTATAACTATGCACATACATTTCAGAACACCCACAAAATGCCCATTTCTCGCCCATAACCATGCACCTTTTTACCTGCGCGCATTAGAAGTTCAGCCCACTTTGTTACAGACTACGCTTAGCTAGTTGTGCGCGTAAATTTTAATTAGTGCCAGTTAGTGCTCATTATTGCTTGTTAAGTGCTGTTATCAGTGCTTATTAGCTTATTAAGTTACATGCATTGTTATTGAATCAACTTGGATTTCCGCGCGGATCTCTAGGTGCGCTATATAGAATTTTGGGGTAAAAGTCTACTTCAGATGCGTCCTAAACATAAATCTACTGATCCCTTGTCCCTTCTACAGGTTTGCTTGTGATTAACCAAAAGGTAAGTAATAGGCAGAACAGTCAGGGCCCATGGCATTGAGGGATACTTTCCTCTGTAGGTGCCTGGAGAGCAGAATTTTAAGATAACATAAGAAAAAATCCCATAAACATTTGGATATAAACTGTAACATGATCATTCAGAAGATAGAATCATTTTTCAAACCTGTATGTGACTGGCTTCAGATTATTGTTGACGGGTACTTCTATCCTTTCTCATTACCTCACTCTTTTTCTCTTTCCTGAGATATTTTTCAGTTTCCTTTTTTTTTTTCCTCCCTAATCTCACTTCATTTTCTGTTTAACTCTTGGCTTGGTCTATTTTTCATGTAATGCTTGAATCTTTTAAAATCTCTTTTATTCCTTTCAAACTGTTTCTATTCTTTGGCCTGTCTTTCTTCTCATCACAGCCTGTCTCCTCCATCCACATTTTCTTTCCTGTATTCACTGTCTTATCTTTTTTGTCTCTGTTTCATCTGGTATGACTCAATCACTTTTCCAGCCAGACTGTCTCTTTCTTTTCATGTTCCTCTTAAATCTCATTTGCTTTCTCCTTCCAGCTTTCTTATCATTTACCAGTTCTCTACCAAATTTTTGTCCATCATCTTTTGATAATACCACACACTTTATTCATGCTTATCAACCTGTTAAGCTCTCTCACTCCTTTCCTATCTAGCCTGTCTGTCCACTCCTTATAACCTATCTTTCTTCTCTCTCCCTTATTACTTCTTTGTCTTTCTTCACATGGCACCATAAGAGCAGAGGTGCCAAAAGGAAGAGAGGACAACTAGATGTCACAAAAAAATCTAAAACCCAAACTTTAAATAAATAATGCTCCCTTGTGTTTAACAAAAATATTTAAAGTCCACTTATCTCATCTGTGCTCTTCATGTCATGCTGCTTTGTACAGCCAATGAAACAATCATTTCAGTTAAGCTCTAGTGAGTAGCCCCATTGAAACTTTGGCTATCTCCTACAAACGCCCAACCACAGGCTTCATCCCTGATGACTTTCTCAAGGACTCAGGTGGCAGCTCAAGTGTCCTTCCAACTTCAGAGTTCATGGTAAAGAACATCAGGGGCATAATGCAGTCCTGAAATAAAATCGTGCATTAGTAGTCATATAAGAGATCCCAGAAGGCACTGCACATCTACTCCATGATGACTCATCAGCTTACTTCCTGACGTCATATGCACTATCATTAAACTTTTTTTAAAAGCTACATAGAAACCTAACTACTGATCAACTGCATGCTGTAATGTAGAGAGGAATGCTGTTGTTAATCTAATAAATAGCAGCTCACATACTAAATGAAAATAGCTGTGGTATACATGTAACTCAAAAAATCTCTTTACCTCCCCCCTCCAACTCTAAGCAATTCGCATATATAAACATGTTGTATATGAATTCAAAAACTAGCAAGGCACAAACATCCACATAAAAAATCGATACTTAAATGATAGAATTCCATTCGATGGTTTCATTGAGTCCATTAGGAAAAACTGGGTTAAGTTCAAAAATCCAAAATTGCTCGCATCTTGCTAACATAAGTTCTTGATCTCTGTCTCTCACAATGGGGGCTACTTAATCAATAATAAACCTAGTGAGATCTTCTAACTGATATCCCAATTCCACACAACATGGTACTAATGAAGCTGTGACCATCAAAGTATGCAATCTACTCTTGTGTTCAATTAAACAGATCCACATTTGTATGGCTGTCCTTCCCACATACATTTTGTAACATGGGCATTGAATAACATATACTACAAAAGTAGATGTACAAGTAGTTGATGCTCAGATGATAGGTCACCATATGCTTAATGTCCTATGTTATTACACTAATCATTGATTAAAACATGACCACTGGTATGGACCAGCTTATCATGCAAGTTACGGCCACACGTGAATTCTATGCATGAAAGCTGTTCCAGTCTTGAAGGCTCACTTGTGCTTCTTTTTTTCTTGCTGATCCAGAAAACAATACCACACCACTATTCTCTGGAACTATATGGAACTATACAAATATTTATCTTGAAAGTCACTAACATATACATTAGCAGTTCTAGGTGCAGATGTCGTACCCATTGATATTCCATGGATTTGTAAATAGAATACATCCTCAGAACAAAAATAATTGTGTCCGAAAACAAAGTCCGCAACAGTCAACAAAAATGTTGTACATACTTGTGGCATCCTGGGCTGGCCCTGTAACTTCAACTGTAATATTTGCATAGCAGCTCTTTGAGGAATATTAGAATACAAGGCCTTCAAATGCAAAGTGACCAACAACATATTAGATATTATGTTACTAAGTTCCTGCAAGTTTCTTTAAAAATAAACAGTATATTTTATATAGGATCTTGATTTGAATACCAAAGGTTGTAAGAAAATAAGTCCAAAAACTATGATAAAGTTTCGAACACCACATCTCTTAAGGACATGATAAGGTGACTCAGTGGTGACTTTAAAGATTTATGTATCTTAGGAACTGTATAAAATATTGGTATCTTAAAAATTTGAGATGCCATAGAGAAGCTGTATGTGATTAAATATTCTGAGGGCATTTTCATTTATTTAAATGTTGTTATCTGGACTGTTTGAGTTAATGCATTAGCAAAGGTACTGGTTAGTAGTATTGTTGGTCATATTACAAGTGTCCAGTTTGACAGGAACTTTTGATAGTGGGATTTCACTTTTTCTCTGCATCCTAAACCTGTTCACCCATAGATAGATAATACTTCCTTGAAGTTTATGTAATAGTTACTTAAGGTTTGTATGTAATTGTTATTAAATCCATATATATAGGGTGTGTGTGTATGTATGTACAGTGCACTCCATTTAAGTGCACGTCGGATAAGCGCATGCTCTGTTTAATTGCATGCTGTACTTCGGTCGCGTTTTTGGAACCATCAATTTCTATGGGAACAAACTTTGGTTTAGCGCACCACTGATAAGTGCAAGATTCACTTATATGCATGGTTCAAGACCGCTCCTCTGCAGGAAAGACTCCGCATAAGCGCGCGCATGGAATATGGGAGCCGATTGGCGTGTGACAACCAACGAGATTTCAAATTTACTTCCTTTTTAACTGCCACAGGCAGAATAAGTGAAAGAATGTTGTTAGAGTGTACACCGGGGTCGTCATCGCGGCGGAACTGTAAGACTTTAACACTGGCTGAACGAATAGAAGTTCTTAAAAAATTAGAAAACAAACAAAAGTCAAGCATCTATTGCTAAAGAATATGGTGTCAATCCCAGTCAAATTTCAGAAAGACCAGCTTCTGGAAGACTGGCAAAACAATACAAATCCACAACAGAAACAAAAATGGGTGAGAAAAGCTGAGGAGATAGAAGATGCTCTTCTTTGGTGGTTTTCTCGAGTCAGGAGCAGACAGTTTCCTGTCAGTGGTCCACTGCTTATGGAGAAAGCTAACCAGCTAGCTGAAAGTCTTGGACTAACTGAATTCAAAACCACTGTTGGATGGTTGGAAAGATGGAAGGAGAGGAACAGCATAAAATTCAAGAAACAGCATGGTGAGAAACAAGACGCTGATGACTTTGGTGCTGAAAATTAGGTTGCTTCAGTTCTTCCTACCATCTTGAACGAGTTTTCACCTCATGACATTTTCAATGCTGATGAAAATGGTCTCTACTGGCGAGCGATTCCTGATGGAACACTTGCATTCAAACATGCCGAAACTACTGGAGGTAAAACATCAAAGGACCGACTGATGATCCTCCTTTGCTGCAATATGGATCGGAGTCAGAAGTTGGAACCCCTCATCATTGGAAAGCGCAAACAGCCCCATTGCTTCAAGAAAGTTAAGCGACTTCCTGTGTCATACGAGGCTAATGCAAATTCATGGATGACTGGGGAAATTTGGAAGCAGTGGCTAAAGAAGTTAGACACTAGATTGCGGGCACAAAAGCGTCAGATTTTGCTGCTTTGTGATAATTGTGCTGCACACAGGGATGATATCAGACTGTCTTCCTGCCACCAAACACTACCTCTCTGATCCAACTTATGGATCAGGGCATAATAGCCAATTTCAAAAGACATTATCGGGCTCTTGTGCTACGTCGTCTGATGAGCGTTATGGATGACTAGACTGGCAAGGATAAACGTGCTGTTGAACTGGCTCGTAATCTATCACTGTTGGATTCCTTACATATGCAGAAAGAAGCCTGGAATCATGTTACACAGGCAACCATTGTGAACTGCTACAAGCAGGCAAGCTTTGTTAAGGATGTGGAGAGGGACAAAACAGATGCAGCTGTTGCAAACGCGTCAGATGAAGAGGTTATTGACATCCCAGCCAGTGTTACTGAAGAGGAGTTCCATCGTTACGTAGCTGTTGATTACGATCTACAAACAGCTGAAGACAGCACTGATGTCGAGATATGTGCCTACACGCAGGCAACAACGGCTGATGATGGAACAGATGAAGAAATTAGCAGCGAGCACATGCTGACAAAATTCAACAACCTCCTCCTGTCACTTTTGCAAGAGCACTGGAGAGTCTAAACACCGTGCGAGCCTATCTGGAGGCCACTGGATGTCAGTGCTATGACAGTTTTTACTGTTTGGCAGACGTGGTCTATGGAACTCACAGACCCAAGAGTGTACAAAGGACTATAACTGATTACTTCAAGTAAGTCTAATATCAGTTAACTGAGACTGTATACTGTACGTATAATAATAAACAGTACTGTACATATGTTTATCAGATGTCAAGCTTCTTTGGGTCACATAAGCTTCTTTGGGTCACAACGGTTAAGTGCATGCTCTGGTTAACTGCATGCATTTTCTTTGGTCCCAGACCCCTGCACTTAAGCAGATTGCACTGTATGTATGTGTGTGTATATATATATATATATATATATATATATATATATATACCTGTAATTTATATTTATTTATCCCTGCAGCATTCAGTTTACATCACATATCCAATTTATTCAAGGCTTTCCTGTTACCTCTAGTTCAATATACACCGATTCTATTTAAGTTCCAGGGGTAATGGTCTATAATTTATCAATCTTTCATGAGCTGATTTACCAAGGTTCACTCGACATACGCAAACAAGCCTTAGATCATTCGAAAGCTGTGAATCTCAGCTTTCAGGTGATGTAAATATTTGTTTATGTGACAAGCCGTTCTCAAGATTCATGGATCTGAAGATGGGTTAATACTTCTTTCTAAAGATGTGCTGTAAAATTATCCATAATTTAGGCATCTGGGGCTTATCAGATCTCTCTCAAAGATCATCATAAGAAGAACCCAGGATTTTGGGGTTGGGGGAATATGACAGTCATTCATTTTAACTTTCCCTTGATTGGGTTATCATGATCTGTGACAGGGCTGCTGAGAGGGGGGGATGGGGGGCAATATTCCCCAGCACCGAGCTCAGCGCCAGTAAGTTTCTTCTTGCTGCTTGCTTCCGGGTCTGTCCTCCCCTGCTCCTGTGTGCCACCCAGGACCTGGCTAGTTGTATTAGCATGATATCGTGTTAATGCAATTATCCAGGTCCTGACTCCCAGCATGGACCGGAGCATGAGAGGACAGACTGTTGGAGCAGGTATACAAGAAGTGGCTTGGCAGCGTATCCCCCTCCCCCAGAGGCAAATACAAAAGGTGGGGGGGGTGCATGGGGGGGGGGCACAAGTGGGGTAGGGGCAGTTTGCAGCAGTCTGGTTCTGCCCCAGGCCTGGCCATGTCTCTCGGCGGCCCTGATCTGTGAATGTAATTCAATAAATGCAGATATATGAGTATGTCCAGTTTTGAACATCCACATTTCCCTCTAGGCATCAAAGCTGGGTAAAATAAATGCATAAATATATAAGGGGGCATTTCTACTACTGGCATACCCCTCTTCAAGGATGCAGGGTGGAGCCTATATTGGTGCACTTTATATTTACGTGCCCATGTGTAACTATAGGGCATAACTGCAGCCATGTAAATGTGGCAAGGGCCCTCATAATTTATAGGATTATATAAATTACATGCGTGATAGCCACACTCATGTCCTGCCCATGCTCTGGCAGTCCACAAAGAGCAGAACACATCTGTTTTTCCTGCCCATGCCCTCTCCATCACTGTTTCCTCTAAGCTGAATGGGAGTCCTCTACCTACAGTCCTGCCAATGGGAGGTGCTGTTTCACCATCATATTTTCAATAGTAAGGGACAGGCAAGCTCTGCAGGACTCCAGGGAACCTTCCTGTCCCCAGTGATTAAAACACACAATATTGAAGCACCACCTTCCACTGGCAGCAATGAAGTTTGAGGAATCACACACAGCTTAGAGGGAACAGTACTGTCCATACATATGCCCCCCCTTGCACTTACACACACCAATAGAACAGTACAAGCACCCCGATGGCATTTTAGTGGGTAAGTGTACACTTACATGCATAAGTGCTAGCATTCTATACATTTACACATACAAGGGGCACATAAAGGCAGGCACCTAGATTATAAACTTGCCTTTAAGGTAAAACACCTTAAGGGCAAACTTTGGGGTTTTAAAATAAGCTGAACTTCCGGCAAGCCTCAATGTAGGTGTCTTGTGGCAGACCCGCTATGCAGTGTGTTGGCTTGGAGCGAGTTTGTTTCCGCCCGTTAGCCAATACAGCATTGTAAGGTATATTGTGATATTTACTTTTTTTTTTTTTTATTACATTTGTACCCCGCACTTTCCCACTCATCCACTCATGGCAGGCTCAATGCGGCGGGCAATGGAGGGTTAAGTGACTTGCCCAGAGTCACAAGGAGCTGCCTCTGCCGGGATATGAACTCAGTTCCTCAGTTCCCCAGGACCAAAGTCCACCACCCTAACCACTAGGCCACTCCTCCACTTATGTAGTATATGTATTTTTGTCTGCATATGTAGGATGGGGGATATTGTCTAGTGATTGTTATTCTATTTCAAGATGTCCGACCCCTCATAACGCGTAATGGAGTAAAACACGGACCGTGTTGGGTTCGGTATCTGTATGAAATGAGCTCTAGCAATATTGTGACTGCATTTCAGCTTCAGGATCAATAGTGTGACATTTGACCGCTCCTGGGACTTTGGAAGTATTTCAATTTGTTAAGTTGATGTATCCAATTCAGGCAGTGGTGGAGCTGCGGCTGTACTTTTTCTATGGAACAGCATTTGGACAGTTGACAATCACACTTTGGCATCGTGATGTGATTCAGTGTGGAGATTAAGTACACCACTGTGTGATTAGAATTTGCCATTTTCCCAAGTAGGATGGTGTGGGGGTCATGTTTCAAAAGGGGCAATGTGATTAGTGGAAGTTTGAGGAAGGGAGTATGTGTGTAGACAGCACTACAATGATGTAATAGTGGTTGTGATAGATTTTAAACTAATTTTGTAGTATATAATAAATGTTTGAAGATAATTTATAGTTGTGGGAATATAGTACAATGAATATGTATGAGATAAATTTGCATGTTCTACCTCCATTGTATACAAATCTCTCTTATGCATATTCATTGTGGGTAGCTTAAAAACCTGACTAGCTAGGTGTGTCCCGATGACTGAATTCAGAACCTCTGCTTTAAAGAGTAGGTTTATAACTAATGCACTGGTAAATAATGCATGCATATTGTTCATCATGCCGATATGGCAACTTTTCAAACTGAAAGCATGCACATACTTCAACTTTCAAAATTATCCCAGGGAACTTGCGCTCATATATTTATCAGCAGATCCCAAGCTCCAAAAAAAATGGAGAAGGAAAGAAGCCCTATCTAAAGAACACCTTGAAGAAGGGATAGGGGTAAACCAAAGAATTTCCAGCAGCTAGGCATAAACAACCAAAAGTTTTATTGACAAAGTACCCAAATTGGAAAGACCCGACTTGGGGCCGTGTCAGGTTCAAAATGTTTTGTCAGCTGCAGTTTAAGGTAGAAAGATGATATTAGAGAAAACATGCAAATCCAGGGTACTAACAGTGAAGCAGCTTCTTGCTCCAAAATGTGAGCAGTAAAATGCAAGAAAATAGGTATATTTATACCTGCTGTTTAGCAGGTACAAATTTCCTGGTTTAATTTAAGTGCATGCATGCATATTTTATAAAGTACAGTATGTGCATATATGTTACTCCCTCCCTGACCCCTTCTCCCAGGAATATCTCCCCTTTTTCCAGGTAAATATGCTTATACAGCCTGTAAGCATCTAAGTTTATATACATAATTCTATTAGAGCAGTTTTATATATTTCTGCTTGTAAAACACTGTGTCACTTGTGGAAATATGTTTTTTAATGACCTTTCCTGTGTTCCAAGATTGACCTCTCTGTTTGCATAGTACACAGAGAGGGCTGAAGGTTGGCTGGCCAGTCCCACTATTGGTCTTCGGTGTATGCTTACATGCATGCACCCTTGAACATGTGCTATTGCTGAGCTTCTGGCTTTGGTAGGCAGCACAGAGTTTGTTTGGAAGGGGAAATCTGATGAATACAAACAGTTTTTCTTCCCTCTAGCTGAACCACTCAAAGCTCTGGAGAGTTTTGCCTTGAGATGTTCCATTAACACAAAACCAGGCAGCAGTGCTGGGCTGCTGACACCAGGGTTAATTAAATCTATCTCCCCATCAATTCTTATTCAACTATTATCAATGGTCATTAGATCTGTGACAAAGTGACAAAAAAACAGCAAGAGGCTCCTTTTAACTCTTCAATTGCCAAACAGCAAAACTGTTGGAAGTTTCTTTCTTTCTGCATTTTCTTCCAATGATGCACTGAGAGAGGATCTTGGGGAGATCCCTGAATTCCCTGTTACATTAATTTATGAAACAAGGAGTGTTTCACCTAGTGGAACAGAAACCCTTGATTTGAAACTGGTAGCATATCTCTGCTCTTGTCTTTCTTGCTGGAGAGCAGATGTAAATGTTAGCAAATAAAGGGGCCCCTTTTAACAAGCTACGGCAAAAGGGGGCTGGCGCTGGCATCAGCACGTGTTTTACAGGCGCACCAAGACCCCCTTTTACCGCAGCTGGTAAAATGGAAGTCTCGCTTCCTACAGGAAATGGCCGGGCAGCAAGTAAAGCACTTGTCGTGTGGCCATTTCAGGGGGAACCCTTACTGCCACCCATTGAGGTGACAGTAAGGGCTCCCACGTTAACCTGGCAGTAACCAGGCAGCACGTGGCACTGCCTGGGTATACACTCCAGCGCTACAAAAATAAATTCATTTTTGTAGCACCAGAAATGACAGCGCACTAGGGGTGGGAAGTACTGCTGGGCTGCTGCGGTAGCCCGGCGGTACTTCCTGTATAGCGAGCAGTAAGCATGCGTTGGGCTTACCGCTGCTTAGTAAAAAGAGCCCAAAGTGATGAATTCTATAAATGATACCTAAAAAATTGGCAGGAAAAAACCCCCCACTTAAGTGCTATTGTATGGTTTATAGAACAGTGCTTAAGTGCAGGGGTCGTGCGTAAATTTAGGTGCATCCATTTGCACCAACAAAACGAAGTGTGAATGCAACGCCTAGATTTATGTGTGGAACCCCTTTATTCCATAACTGTACATGTAACTGGAATCCATGTCCATGCTCCTAAACACCCATGACCGATCCATTTCTGTATAAAATTTAAGAGCAGATCATACGCCTAAATTTATGCACAGTCGTGTTATTTGATTTCAATTAGTGCCAATCATTGCTTGTTAACAAGCCAATGATTGGTGCTAATTGGCTCATTCAATTAAATTGCATGCACAATTTCTGTACGCCCCAAATTTGTGTCAGCAATTATTAGCGCTTTTTATAGAATTATGGAGAAAGTACACATGTATTTTATTAAGTATTTGCATAAACAGTGACTCCACCTGTATTCCACCCAAACTGTGCCCCAGAACAAGCCTACATGTGAGCCCCCAGATTCTTTATAAGATGACTAAAGTTGCACCACAAATCAGTGTGCATAGCCAACTTGCGCACGCAATTTAATTGTTTAATCAGCCAATCAGCACCAATAAATGGCTGCTAACAACCAATTATTGACATTAATTGAGCTTAATTGGGCGTTGCACATATGCCGTATTCTGTAAGGATATGTGCCTAACTCCTATAGTAAATAATTTCAAGAGGGCATGTTTTGGGGGTGTTTCAGGGCATTTCTATGAGTTACGTACATTTTTATAGAATATGCCTGATCCGTGCCTAATTTAGGCACCAGAATTTACACTTGGTTTCCGCAGGCGTAAATGCAGGCGGCTTAAGTTAGGTGCGGATTAGGTGCTCAGGCGCTACTCTATGAAGTGCAAATACCTCTTATAGAATAGAGCTCGACGCATAATTCTTTCCGATTTTTCGGTGCTATTTAATGAATCTAGTCTGAGGTGTGTAAAAGTGAATATCTTCTTGACACATTCCTTCTGCCTGAGGTAGTTTTATTAAAACCCTTCTATGTATGTTGTATGTTGTCAAGCTGTGGGATGATGAGACAGACATGGCTAGACTTGAAGGAGTGTGTGAGGATGGTTCAGACAGATGGTCTGATCTGGGGATCCTCCAAGCTTGTTCCTGTTGGCTACGGTATTAGGAAGCTCCAGATACAGTGTGTGGTGGAGGATGACAGGGTTGATACTGACATGCTTGAGGAGGAGATCACCAAGTTTGATGATTATGTGCACAGCACTGATATTGCTGCTTTCAACAAGATATAAAAGGAAATGTAAAGTTTGAGAAAAATAAAATTAATTTGTGCATTTAAAAACCTTCTATGTACCAAAAACAGCATTTTACACTCAAAGAAAGTATGCAAGATTACCTCTGCGAAGTGCATATGCCTTCCAAATCATCAACATCTGGCAGGAGTCTCCTAGATTCCTGCTACTTTAACCCAAATTCCTACCATATAAGATTCCTGTGTGGAAAATGCTTACCATATGTGTGAGACTCCCAATAGCAAGATGGTATTGAGGGTTAAATAAGGCTACCTGGTTAGGGCAAGAGGCGAGGGGATGAGGAGGGAGAGACAAGGACTGGGGATTGAGAGAGGGGTACTGTGTTATGAAGGGAACAGAGATTAGAGGATTAGTTTAGAGAAAAAGGGAGAAAGGGCTAGCTATGGGGTACATGAGGTTGAGAAAAATAAAAGCTGAGAGGGCATATTGGTTGAAGCTAGGAAATTATGATGTGGGTAGAGATTTAGAGAATTTATTTATTTATTTGCTGCACTTCTATCCCACATTTTCCTACCTATTTGCAGGCTCAATGTGGCTTACAAAATGTTATAGCAACATATACACATTATAGGATAAGAATTTCAAAATATAGATACAGATGGGTACATAGAATATCAAAGCAATCATATTAACAGAATAATAATTTTACAATTATTACAAATAAGAGTGCATAAGTAAATCATATTGGATTGGAAGTGGATTGAAAGATCAACATAACATAACATAATGATATCAGGACAAGATATACTATTCAGTCGTGAGGATGTAATTAGGATGAACAGATAGGAGGGTTCCTTAATAGTTGTGATTGGAATAATTAGGAAGTCAGATCGTTATGGGGAATCTTTATTGTATGCCTTTATGAATAAGTAGGTCTTTAATAACTTTCGGAAGGTTGTCAGATCGTGTGTTGTTTTTATGGCAATCGGTAATTCATTCCATAGTTGCGTGCAGGTGTATGAGAAACTGGATGTATGTACAGGATGTACAGGATGTAAACAGAGAACTTGAAAGGGGTGGAGAACCAGAGAACAGGGAAAAAGATGTTGCATAGGGGACAGTGGAGGTAAGAAACAGGGAGGACTGAGAACCAAAGAGGTGCAGAGAAAGGCACTTAGGGGGAGAATAGCAGGTAGGAGTGGGGAGACTAATGTGTGGGAGAGGACAGAGGAGAGATAGAGGACAAAAAGCAAAGACAGGAGAGGTTAGGTGAGATGAGATGTGAAAAGGTAGTTATGGAGGAGATACAAAATAAAGATGAAAAAGAACAAAATGAAGACATGAGATCAGTTAAAGAGAGATGCTAAAGAAACAGAACAGAAGAGTGACATAAAGAAAAGGAGAAGCACAAGGAAAAGTAAAATGAAGAAGAAATTAAAAGGAGTCAGATAAGATGGAAATAGAAAAAAGAATGTGTGTCACATGAAGACAAAAAAAATTCAAAGGTGGAAAATGCATATTTTCTTCTCATTACAGTTATTGAAATATGTGACAGTTGCAATATTTAATTTAAATTTGTCTTTTATGTGGCACCCTGCCCAGTATTAAATTAGTATTATCTTCCACCAGACAGCGCTTTGTGTAAAATCAAATGCACTGAACGCCTGCAATGGCATAGCTGTCTCAAATGCTGGACAGTTCCTATCAAACTTGGGAGCTTTCCTTATCACTACTGTCAAAAGTCAGAACTACTTTTCAACGATGTGGACCTGAGGTGGATATATGAAATAAAACTGACTGTAACAGGCTTGCTGCAGTATTTTAGAATCCCATCTTTATAAATTCCTATGGACAATGTTTCACTGGGCTACGGACGAGATGGGACAAAGGGGGGGGGAGGAGGTAGGATTCAGTGTGTAAAAATGTTTCCACTATATTCTAATCTATTTCTCCTGTTAGTAGGTCTAAATATAAAACAAGTGGTTGTGGTTGTTACACGTGTTAACGCACATCAATTATAATATACAATCTGTACAATTTATTTATTTATTTTATTGCATGTGTTAGCTATGTCTTCTGCACCTTGGAGTAAATTCAAGAAATGGCGCTGAAATTTTAGTGCAAATTCTGTTGAATACTGGTGTAAGTCCACATTTTCCCTGTCAGGGATCTCGTGAAATGACTGGGTTAGTGAGCTCTTGGACCACTGCCGAGGAGCGGCAGTGGCAGGAGAATCACCCAAACACAAGACAAGGCAGAACAGACATACCGGCAAACCCAAGAGTGGAACCACTTGACTGAAAACTGCAGCCGAGGCAACGCAAGTTGGAGCAAGTAGGACAGGAATCAGCCAAACTTCACCTGCGCTTGACCGCCATTCCCCAGGGGTTGAGCCCCAAGGTGCGGGCGGCCGGCAGGACTAAGAGACCGAGGAGGAAGTCAGAACTGCAGGGTTCAGCAGCCGGTCCGCAAACCATAGAATGCTCCAGAAACCGAACCAGGGTCCCAGACAGGCAGCGAGCAGAAGAATATTCCAGGAACCAGACAGGGTCAAAAGCAGGCAGCGAACAGTAGCATATACCAGGAACTGACCAGGGTCAAAGGCAGGCAGCAGGCAGTAGAATACTCCAGAAACCAGACAGGGTCTAAGTCAGGATAAAAGTAACAGGGTAGCACTGCAACAACACTCACTGACGAGAAACTCATCAGACGACCTCTGTTGCAAGGCAAACTAGAAAGTTCCCAGGCAACATACAAGGGAGTTCACCAAGTACGGGTACTGCTTAGTTCCAAAACAGTCTGGAAGGCTGGAAGATCCAGACCAGACCGGAATATCTTCTGGAACACAGGGAAACAGCAAGCAGTCAGTCCATAGCAGCCACCAGGTCTAACCACCAGGGGGCGAGGTGAATGAGAGTATGAAACAGGGGCACAACCGTGACATTCCCACCTAGCTGTAAGTGTGAGCATTTTCGTCAGGTGAAAGGCTGATATAAATGCACATGCCTAAGAACTGGCAGTTAGGTACATAATTGACAGTATTCTAATTTCTTGGCACGTCCCTGACCCACTCATATCCCTTCCAGGTCCACGTCCCCTTTGGAGCTGTTCAGCATAGAAATTAGGCGCTTTGTTTATAGATTAGGGGCATAAGACAGTTACATACATAACCACAAATTATTGCCAATTACTGATACTTATTGCCAATTAAGTGCCAATTTAGCATGAATTAGCAAATTAAGTTATGTGTGTAACTTTCCCTATTCTATAATCGCTCACCCAATTGGCACACCTAACTTTTAGCAACGTTTATAGGAGCTTCTGCTTATAACTTAAATAAATCAAATGCTATTTCTGGTATAATTGTAGGAGTAAGAAGACCACCGAAGTGGACAAAGAACAATGGTGTCCCACGAGTATTGTCAAAGGCGAAAAGGAGTGGGAGCAGAACCAGGCTCTTCCAAAAACAGACCGGAAACAGTCAAAGTTCAAAACAATATTATTAGTTGAAGATTCTACAAGGTACCCTGTTTCGGCACTACACGTGCCTTCCTCAGGAGTCTGATTGCTTTGACTCAAAAAGATGTCTGACAATGCGTACCAGAAAGAGTCACTGAAAGTTGAGTCTTTGGTCTTGAAAAAGACCTTGGGGGTTGTCAAGAAGAGTGTAAATTAGAAATCGCTTTTGAATTTGGGGTTTCTGCTTATAACTTAAATCAAATGCTATGCTATTTCTGGTATAATTTTAGGAGTGAAATGATAGGCCTTGCATTAGGGTTGTTTTCTCCATTATTTAACAAACAGGAAAAGTAGCTGTTCTTTGCAGCATCCTAAACCTTGGTTCTCCCCTCCTCATGCTTTGTGTGATCCTGCTCCAGTCCCCAGCCTGCCTTGTTCTGATAAGTCAGATCATTGCCGCCATGTCTAGACCAGTGCTTATAAACTCTACACCTCTTCTCACAATCAGGCTCTTAATTTAATTTAAATTAATTTAGGATTGCCAAAGATTACAACACAATAAACACAATCCATATATGTAAAATCTATTTATAAATACATTCAATACAAATAAAAACACATTAACACTTGATCTCTCTTCCCACAGATCATGAACAAACAGGCAATTATCCCCAACAGTGATGATCAAACCTCAAACTATTGAAGAAAAAGCCATGCTTTTAGCTTACAAATGAGTTGATCATTTGTTTCCATCCATAGAGAAGATGGTAGATGCATTCCAAAGAAAAAGGACTTTGAGATAAAAAGGATCTATTCAGTATGGTAACTATCTTAGAGGCAGATGCACTAAAGCTAAATGAGCCTTTAATGACTCTCCAACGAGGAAAATTTGATCCGTTGCATGCATCAAAGGGCTTTTACCGAGGAAGCCAGCAGCTAACGAAAACGGAATGGAGATGAGCAATTAGTGTGAAAACCCCATTGAAACGACATGCACTAACCTTTTCCGATTGCCTTTACGCAGGAAAAAGGCAGGAAATCTAACGAGAGGTCTGGACCACTCGTTAGGACAGCTCTGTGCCAGGAAAAATCATTAAGTAAAAAAATAAACAAACTTTGAGCCAATCCCAGCGCATTAGCAGAGCTAAAAGCGCTGTGATTGGTCCAAAGGACGTCAGAAAACACATAAATAAATAAAAATAAAAAAAAGGATCGGGAGGGGGCAAGGGCGCTCATCAGGAGCGTCCTGTACGGACGGCCTTGCCCCCCCCCCCGCTGCTCCCCACTTTCCGCCGCTCCCCCCACCCCAAAAAAGCAAAATTCTAGCAGCCCCTGCCCCCCTCCCTTCCTCACTACTCTCTCACCTCAGCTCCGCCTCCCGACATCCTCCGTCCTGTGCCCCGCCCCCTTTTGGGGTCGTCGCCGCCATTCCCCTCCTCCATCGGGCCCCCCTCCCTCTTACCGGGCCCGTGCAGCGCCTCTCTCCTCTGTCCGAAGGCGCTGCACGGGCAAGAAGAAAGCTGATGCCTGCCTTCGCCCAGCTTCGATAGCGCGTCTTTCTCCTGCTGCGCCCGCTCCTACGTAGGTTACTGACGTCAGACAGGGGCGGGCCCAGCAGGAGAAAGACGCGCCATCGGGGCGGGGCACAGGACGGAGGATGTCGGGAGGCGGAGCTGAGGTGAGAGAGTAGTGAGGAAGGGAGGGGGCAGGGGCTGCTTGAATTTTGCTTTTTCGGGGTGGGGGGAGCGGCGGAAAGTGGGGAGCAGCAGGGGGGGGGGCAAGGCCGTCCGTACAGGACGCTCCTGATGAGCGTCCTTGCCCCCTCCCGACCCTTTTTTTTTATTTTTGTTTTGATTTGGGAGCCATGTGCTTGTGATTTGACTGTGTTTTGACTGTTTGTGGCATGCGCAGAGCAGCTAACATAACGCTTGGCTGCTCTGCGCATGATTTGGGGGCCGATTAACGATGTGTATTGTGATTCTTTGATACATTGTACGTTTCAATACCGATCTCAGCATGTGTGACTTTTTTTTTTGGTGCATTTTTCGTTATTTTAAAATCGTTAGGGACTTTAACGATTTAGATTTTTTTACGTTTGGTTGCTGCATCTGCCTCTTAGTGGAGGAGTGGCCTAGTGGTTAAAGCACCAATCTTGACATCCAGAGCTGACTGACCCAAATCCCATTGCTGCTCCTTGTGATCTTGGACAAGTCACTTAACCCTTCATTGCCTCAGGTACAAAATTAGATTGGGAGCCCTCCAAAGACAGGGAAATAACCACTGTGCCTGCATGTAACTCACCTTGAGCTACTACTGAAAAGGTGTGAGCAAATCTAAAAATAAATAAATAAAAATGTTGAGTGAAAAAATATTTCTCCAATTTGTTTTAAATTTACTATTTTGTAGCTTCACTGTGTGCACCCTAGTCCAAGTATTTTTGGAAACAGTAAACAAGTGATTCACGTCTATCTGTTCCACTCCACTCATTATTTTATAGACATCTGTCATATCTCCCCAAAGCTGTCTTTTCTCCAAGCTGAAGAGCCCTAGCTGCTTTAGACATTCCTCATAGGGAAGTCATCCCATCCCTTTTATCATTTTCCTCACCCGTCTCTGTACCTTTTCTAATTCCACTATATGTTTTGTGATGCAGTGACCAGAATTGCACACAATATTCGAGGTGCAGCTGTAGCATGGAGCAATATAAAGGCATTATAATGTCCTCATTTTTGTTTTCCATTCCTTTCCTAATAATACCTAACATTCTATTTGCTTTCTTAGCTGCTGCCACACACCGAGCAGAGGGTTTAAACGTGTCATCAACGATGACACCTAGATCCCTTTCCTGGTCAGTGACTCCTAATGTGGAACCTTGCATTATCCTATATAATAATTCTCACCTCCAACAGGATGTGCCTGGGACCGTGCCTGCCGGAAGTGGTCTGCTAGGCAGGCACGCACTGACGTCTGACCTCAGTGACCTCAGTGACAGACAATTTGGCAAAGCAAAACTATCTGAGTGCTGGCCATTAGGACACAGGATTGATAGGAGAGTTTTAAAAGACTGAAGGAACTGAAAGTGTTAAATGAGGGGAGGGGGGGGAGTTCTGAACGACTGAAAGACATGAACATTTGGGAAAGGAATACAATCTGAATGCTGGCCATTAGGACACAGGGTACATAGGAGAGTTTTAAAAGACTGACGGAAACGAAAGTGTTAAACTGGAGAAGGAGGGAGGGGGGAGTTGTGAACGACTGAAAGACATGCAATTTTGGGACAGGAAAACAATCTCAATGCTGGCCATTAGCACACAGGGTACATAGCAGAGTTTTAAAAGACTGAAAGAACCGAAAGTATTCGGTGGGGGGGGGGGGGGGGGGGGAGTTCTGAATGAATGAAAGAAATGAAAATTTACGAGAGGAACACAATCTGAATGCCGGGCATTTGGACACAGGGTAGATAGGACACTTTTTAAAAAATGAAGGACGTGAAAGTGTTACATCTTGGGGGAGGGGTGAGGAAGAAAGCGGTGGGGTATCCAGATACTGGGCGTTAGGGCCACGGGGGTACATAGACTTTTGAAAGCCTTAAGGAACCCAAAGTGTGGGAAGGAGGAGGAAAAGGAGGGGAGGGAACGGGGTGAGGGTCATTAGGAACAGGGGAGGGGGCCCTGCCACACACTCTCATTCTCACACACACACTGTCACACAGACAGTCTCACTCTGTCACACACCCGCACATTCACTCTGGCTCTCTCTGTCAAACATACACACTCCCAGGAAAACCTTGCTAGCGCCCGTTTCATTCGTTCCAGAAACGGGCCTTTTTTACTAGTATAACTATAATTCGAGTTTCTCTTTCCCACATGCATCACTTTATACTTGTTCACATTAAACATCATCTGCCATTTAGATGCCCTGTCTCCCAGTCTCGTAAGGTCCTCTTGTAATATTTCACAATCCTCTTGCGATTTAACAACTTTGAATAACTTTGTGTCATCAGCAAACTTAATTACCTCACTAGTTACTCCCATCTCTAGATCATTTATAAATATGTTAAAAAGCAGTGGTTCCAGTACAGACCCCTGGGGAACCCCACTGTCTACCCTTCCCCATTGAGAATACTGACCATTTAACCCTACTCTATGTTTTCTATCTTTTTACCAGTTTTTAATCCACAATAGGACACAACCTCCTATCCCATGACTCTCCAATTTTCTCTGGAGTCTTTCATGAGGTCTTTCATGAGGTACTTTGAAAAATGCCTTTTGAAAATTCAGATACACAATATCAACTGGCTCACCTTTATCCACATGTTTGTTCACCCCTTCAAAGAAATGTAATAGATTGGTGAGGCAAGATTTCCCTTCACTAAATCCATGTTGGATTTGTCTCATTAATCCATGCTTTTGAATATACTCAGTAATTTTGCTCTTTATAATAGTCTCTACCATTTCGCATGGCACCGATGTCAGGTTCACCAATCTATAATTTCCTGGATCTCCTCTGGAACCTTTTTTAAAAATTGGTGTTACATTGACCACCCTCCAATCTTCCGGAACCATGCTTGATTTTAAAGATAAATTACATAACACTAACAATAGTTCCACAAGTTCATTTTTCAATTCTGTCAGTACTCGGAGATGGATACCATCTGGTCCAGGAGATTTGCTACTCTTTCATTTGTCAAATTGCGCCTTTACATCCTCCAGGTTTATTGAAATTTTATACAATTTCTCTGACTCGTCAGCTTTGAGTACCATTTCTAGCATCGGTATCTCTCCCAAATCTTCCTCAGTGAAGACTGAAGCAAAGAATTAATTTAATCTCTCCGCTATGGCTTTGTCTTCCCTGAGCACTCCTTTTACCCCTCGATCATCTAGCAGTCCAACCAATTCTTTTGCCGGCTTCTTGCTTTTAATATACCTAAAAAGAATTTTACTATGTGTTTTTGCCTCCAATGCAATCTTTTTTTCAAAGTCTCTCTTTGCCTTCCTTATCAGCGCTTTGCATTTGACTTGCCATTCCTTATGCTGTTTCTTATTATTTTCAGTCGGTTCCTTCTTCCATTTTCTGAAGGATTTTCTTTTAGCTTTAATAGCTTTCTTCACCTCACTTTTTAACCATGCCAGCTGTTGTTTGGTCTTCCTTCCCCCTAGGTTTTTTAGCTGATTCCAGTTTCAAGTACAGTGCGTATATTTTTCGTATTTTTGTTGTAAGTAACAATTTTTAGTATCTGCATCTTTGCACTTTGTGGTTTATTCTTTCTTTATTCATCCTTCTTGGGGTGTTGTTTCATAACAATTATCTGAAGCAATACCTTTGATTACACTATGGAAGGTTAACAACACCATTTTTCTTACCAGCATATATCTTTAGAACTGTCCATTTTTGTTTGCCAACTGTTTTTTAACAAAATAGTTAACTTTTTTAAGTGCATAACCCTGTTCTTTATCATTTTTGGTCCTTTAAATAGTGTGTTTATTTAGTCTGTTAGTGCCTTGTTTTGATGAGATTTTTTTTCAGCCTCTGTTTAACAAGATGCTGTCACAATTGCTGTTATTTTCTAGCATTTTATAGTTACTTTCACTTAACAGTTACAATTAGTTTTTGTTTGCTATTCATTATTTCTTAGTGTTTTGCAGATTTTTATCTATTTTAAATCAGTTATTATTTATTAGCTATGTTATCATTAATTTAGCATATTTTCTTCCCGTGGAGGATATACTACACATAAATTCGGCACTATGGCTATTTTAGGTAGGGCTTTTTTGTGTTAATGCTTCTTTCGTTGTCCTCTTGCTCTTGGTTCAGTATCATTATCCTTTTTAAATTTCATTGTTTGATATAGGGGCCCTTATACTAAGCCGCAGTAAAAAGTGGCCTGCAGTAGTGTGGGCACGTCTTTTGGGCGTACACTGGGCCACTTTTTAACACAGCAGGGAAAAAGGCAATTTTTTAACGGGCCGGGAAATAGGCCTAAGCTAATATTAAAACTAGTGCACAACTATTGATGGCCTGAGCTCTTACCACCATCCATTGACTTAGCGGTAAGGGCTCACTCGCTACCCATGTAGTAATCATACAGCATGCGCCAATATGGGCGCACTGCGAGTTACCATCAGGAACACACCCAACAGTAGAAAATGGAAAATGATTTTCTACTGCGGGATTCGGTGCACCAAAATTGGAATTACTACATGCTATCCCAGCAGTACTGCATTGTTCTAGAATCTGTGTCAATTGAGAATTATGAGCACAGCTATGCCTCTGTGAACAGGCTATGAACAGGTTAAGAATCACTGAGAAGCTAAATTATAAGAAATTATACAGAATGTGAGTCTCATGTCAGCTTGCCCTTCTGCTGAGGAGACAGACAGATATGTAATCATAACAAAGATATGTGTGGCCAGAGAATACTATAATGTAAGAGGGAAAATTTGCTGCTGACCATGAAAAGCAGATAATGGAAAAGACACAACTTTAGTTGCTGGGAAGATGGTTTTTGCAAAGTAGGATAATTTTACTGACCTTACTTTATATAAACAAATATGTTATGAAGGACCTTACTTATGTAAAGATAGAATTTGCTAGAATGGGCTGGAATATGAGAGAAATGCTGATTTTGTACTTCTAATACTAGCTTATAAGAGAAATGCTAACTTTGTACTTCCAATACTAGTCTATGAGAGAAAAGAGTATAAAAGGAGAATTATGGAGAGAGGCAACCAGAGAGCTAATGTCAGAGGTCACGTTTGTGTCCCAGTAGCTGTCTCATATGAGAATTAATTAATTATATTATGTAGTCTAATTGTATTCCTGATTGGTAAGTGTAATAAACAATTATTAATTATTCTCATATTATTACTATAGCCTTCTGTGTCTTTCTGTCTCTCCACCTGGTGGTGTTAGGACCATATTCTCTGGAGTGCTGGACATTCCACCTTGCAGGTAAATAGTACCTTTATACCTGGGAGAGGGCAGAAAGATAAACAGGACCTTATATTGGTGAAGCTCCGATAAACTTTCGAGTCACTAATTGAACTCTTGGTGCCATTTATGGCTTGAAGTTTGGAAGGTCTGTCCGCTTCCCATACTTTATATAATTACCCTGCATGAAGGTAACTTTATAAAGGCACAGTGGCGTTCCTAGGGTGGCTGACACCTGGGGCGGATCGCCGATGCGCCCCCCCCACTGCATCTTTACCTGCTGGGGGGGTGCCACGCGCCTGTCTGCTCCCTCTGTTCCGGGGCAGAGGGAGCATGGAACGAGCGGCGCCGACAGGCGTGTGGCACCCCCCCAGCGGCGTGCACCCGGGGCGGACCGCACCCACCGCCCCCCCCCTAAAAACGCCACTGTAAAGGCATATGTATATGACAGTATAGATATATAAATGCTACTTATAAAATTATCCCATGTGTTATATAGCATGTGCATTGACAAGAATGTACGTACTTCTATGTGACAAAAGAGGGGCATTTTTGATATGACGTCTAAGTCCGACTTTGGACGTTTTGCAAAAACCGTCCAAAATCCGAATAGGAAAGAATGTCATTTTCAAAAAAGAAAAACGCTTATTTTTTTTTTCAAAAATACTGTTTTGAACAACGTTTTGTGATTTGCAGCACTGCGTACATCTAGTAGCACTATAAAAATGATAAGTAGTAGTAGTAGTGATTTGGACTTTTTGTTTTGGTCCATTTTCGAAAAAAAAAAAAAAACATCCACGTGCAAAACGTACAAAATCAAGCCATTGGGCTTACTGCCGCTTTGTAAAAGGGGCCTTAAGTTAGGCAGCCAAATCAAACTGTATATAAAACAGTCCTATCTTTATGCAGCATTGCTTAGGTGATTCAGTGCTGAATATCACACATGATCACATAAGAAACAGCAAACCACACAAGTCATTTATTGCTTTTGTGCAGGTAAAATTATGATTTTTTTATTTCTGATATCAGTTCATTAATGGTTTTGACCCGTTTGTGTGATTTTACCACCCACGTTATTATCATTTAGATTATTTTGTTTTAATAGCACGATGTTAGCACTGTTCAACACATACCTCTCTCCGCTTCACTGCGTCATCATGGTTTCTCCATAAGGTGTTTAGACTGCCTCTTATATATATATATATATATATATATATATATATATAGAAAACTAACAACTTATAGCAGCAGCTTCAGAGAGCATTTTCCATCTCACAGATAGGCTGCAGAGAATACCTTCTCCTGCTTTAGACTTAGCCTGGCCTCAGAATGACATCCTATAGTATATCTCCTATCAAACTGAGCTCTCTTTTTCATCAAGCACTGCCATTTCCTCCCCTCACCGTCCCCACTGACAGTTTGAACTTCGTGGGTGTGGCTTGGATCTCTTTCAGGGAGAGAAAACTAACAACTTATAGCAGCAGCTTCAGAGAGCATTTTCCATCTCACAGATAGGCTGCAGAGAATACCTTCTCCTGCTTTAGACTTAGCCTGGCCTCAGAATGACATCCTATAGTATATCTCCTATCAAACTGAGCTCTCTTTTTCATCAAGCACTGCCATTTCCTCCCCTCACCCTCCCCACTGACAGTTTGAACTTCGTGGGTGTGGCTTGGATCTCTTTCAGGGGGAGAAAACTAACAACTTATAGCAGCAGCTTCAGAGAGCATTTTCCATCTCACAGATAGGCTGCAGAGAATACCTTCTCCTGCTTTAGACTTAGCCTGGCCTCAGAATGACATCCTATAGTATCTCCTATCAAACTGAGCTCTCTTTTTCATCAAGCACTGCCATTTCCTCCCCTCACCCTCCCCACTGACAGTTTGAACTTCGTGGGTGTGGCTTGGATCTCTTTCAGGGAGAGAAAACTAACAACTTATAGCAGCAGCTTCAGAGAGCATTTTCCATCTCACAGATAGGCTGCAGAGAATACCTTCTCCTGCTTTAGACTTAATCCTACCCACCCTACCCCTCTACCCACCCACCCCTAGAGTGACATGTCTTATATAACCTCCCTATCAACCCACTCATTACTTTACCTCACCCATTTCTATTCTTCTATCACCTTCTCCCACTACTCCAACCAGAGTTACACCTAATCACACTGACCACCCTTCAACATCTTCTGTCCTTCTGTGACTGTTCTCTTGTGCTTGACTGCTTAAATATTTTAAATTTAAATGCTTTACTTTTTGTCTATTAGATTGTAAGCTCTTTGAGCAGGGACTGTCTTTCTTCTGTGTTTGTACAGCGCTGCGTACACTTTGTAGCGCTCTAGAAATGTTAAATAGTAGTAGTAGTAGTAGTAGTATATATATATATATATATATATATATATATATATATATATTGCTTAACTGCATTGTCAAAGTTGCTCTGTTCCTTTTTTACAGCTTTTAGTATTCACAATGCAACACCAGTATTATTTTTTATGCACCTCTCACCACTTCATTGTGATGTTACTCTTCCCTTGTGTAGGGACAGTATCACTTATTATTTACGTGTTCCATCATGCAGCCACAGTTGTTTTTCAATATGATACCTCTTAGTTTTGATTCTCTGTGGAAAAAGATTGATACTTTACTAGCATGATGTGACAGCAATACTTTCCTTCTGGTCACAATGTGTTTTTCCTGTTTAGATGACAAGATTTAATCTTCAGTGCTGGTTGTTATATTGTTGGAACTATTTTCTTCATTTGATGATGTTTTAAATAATGTTTAATGTTCATTTTATATTTCCACGTGAGCAGATTATCATTATATTGAGCAGAGCAACAACTCACGTATCTAGTGTTGCATGGTGGGTAAACTATAAGGCACTTTACATTTTTATTTTTTCTGTTTGTCTTTTATTTACCTGTGGGTGCACTGTTTTCTTCCATTTGTCTCCAAAATATTTGTTACACCACTATCAGGCTCATTTTCAAAAGATAGATGTCCAAAAAGATAGATGTTTTGAGCTAGACCTGTTTTTATAGTGAATAGTTGCAGTGAGAATTGAACCCACTTCCCCATGGTCAAGGTCTGCTACACTAACCACTAGGCTACTCCTGTACTCCACACAAGAGGTGCCCCAAATGACCAGATGACCACTGGAGGGACTTGGGGATCACCTCCCCTTACTCCCCCAATGGTCACTATCCCCTTCCCACCCCCCAAAAATGTGATTAAAACTATTACTTGCCAGTCTCTATGCCAGCCTCAGATGTTATACTCAGGTCAATTAGAATAGCATGCAGGTCACTGGAGTAGTCTAGTAGTGCTGCAGTGCACTGCAGACAGGTGGACCCAGGCTTCTACCTCCCCGTACAGTTGGGGGTAGTGGGTTTTGGGTGGCTCAGCACACAAGGTAAAGGAGCAACGGTAAAATGTGTACCTGGGAGCATTTTATAAAGTCCACTGCAGTGCCCCCAAGGATGCCCTATTGCTTTCCTGGGATGTCACTTTTCCACTATTCTATCTGATGCCAAGCTTTCTATTTTTTTTTAATAACATCCGAGCCTTGTGTCTATTGTTTATTAGTACATTTAGGCTTTGAATTCAGATCTATAGATAAAAAGGAGGTCTCATTACATATATCTAAATACCAGAGTGCTATTTTTCCATACTTCGTAGCAAGAGTATACATTCCCTAAAGACCTGTCCCAATGCAACAGAAGCTTTTACCTCCTTGGTGCATGTAAATGGTTTCATCCCTGTGTGGATTATCTGATGCCATGTGAGGCTTTCTTTCCAGCCTAAGCTTTTACCACACTCAGGACATGTAAATGGTTTCACTCCTGTGTGTATTCTCTGGTGCATTGTGAGATTTACCTTCTGACCAAAGCTTTTACCAGACTCTATACATGCAAATGGTTTCTCTCCCATGTGGACTTTCTGATGCACTTTGAGATTTACATTACAACCAATGCTTTTACCACACTTAGAACATGTGAGTGGTTTCACTTTATTGTGTATTTTGTACATTTTGCATTTGGATGTATTTGTTTGAAAATGGACCAAAAATATAAAACATCCAAATCACAAAACATTTTTCCAAACAGCATTTTCAAAAGGAAAAGATAGACCTTTTTGTTTTGTAGAAAATGACCTTTCCTGTTCTGATTTTGGATGTTTTACAAAAAACGTCCAAATTCAGGCTTAGATGTCATATCCAAAAATGCCCCTTGTGTATTTGACTTGCCCAAAGTCACAAGGAGCAGCAGTGGGAATTGAATCCATGTTACCAGGATCAAAGGTCACTGCACTAACCATTAAGGCACTCCTCCTCTGTTTTGGACATCTTGCATTTGAACATCTTTTTTTTTTTTACTTTTATTTATGCATTTTCAATATTTACATTCATATTCATACAAATGCAAGAAATTCAGAGTATACAATGTTGGAGGCAAGATATAGGAAAGAGAAAGAAAGAAAGAAAGAAAGAAAGAAAGAAAGAAAGAAAGAAAGAAAGAAAGAAAGAAAGAAAGAAAGAAAGAAAGAAAGAAAGAAAGAATAATCATATCAGAGAGGGGAGCACAGTTTGCTCGCTAGCGGTATTAACAGCATAGTATCCTGTTGAAGATTCAGGTAGGAACTTCATCCTTTTCTTTAGATATTATATATTCCTGCATTTTCTTTGGATCAAGAAATATATCATTTACATTATTAATGGATACAAAACACCTGCAAGGATATTTTAGCAGATAAGTGCCACCTAAGGCAAGTATTCTAGGTTTTAAAGCCATAAATTCTCGTCTTCTTTTTTGTGTATCTTTATTTAAATCAGAAAATATTTGAATCCTTTCACCAAAGAATTTAGCATTCATGTCTAAAATATAATCGAAAAATATTGTTCCTGACTCTAATGCAAATGAAACTAAGAGAGTTGTTCTTTGTGTTACCACTTCTAATGAGCTTTCCAAGAATTCAGTAATATTAAGTTCAGGTTGAGGTTCCAAGGCCCGAGTTTTGATCCCACTTACATACTGAGCTCTAACGATAGGTGGAAAACCTTCCATCGGAACAGATAAAACTTCTCCAAAATACTTTCTTAACATATCAGTTGCAGGAATTAAAGGTGCTTTGGGGAAGTTTAGAAACCTTAAATTATTCCTCGTCCCTTGGTTATCAAGATATTCCAATTTCCTAATCAGAATATATCTATCCTTAATCACTGATCCTGTTAAGCCATGTACGGTCTTGATTTCTCCACTTAATTGATCAATTTTATTTTCATTTACTTGAACTCTGCCAGACAAGAGCTCTTGAGATTGCTTTAATTCAGAAAAATCTTCTTTAATAGATTTTGTTACCTGAATAAGGGTTGTGTTCAAACCTTGAATTGCATCACACAGGTTTTCCATTGTTATCACTGCTGGCTTTTTATATGCACTGGTTTCCAAGGCTGTATTTCCCAGCTTAGAAAGAGAAGTGAGGTTATCTACCTTCATACTTCTCTTTGATGGCATTTCTGGGGTTGAAGTAGCGGCAGGTCCTCCTCCTGCTGCTCGAAGGCTCGACTCCTCGGACGGCGACTCCTGCTGCAACACTGCCGACAATTAACTACATCTGGGTCTCGGAGGGGCTGAGAGCGTAGGCGGGCCCAGCAAGTCCGCTTCTATGCTGCGGTCCGGCTCTGTCTACTCAAATTTCACTCTCCCTTGCTCACCCTTCTTCTTTTTAATTTTCAGCTACCTAAATTTTCCATCTCCTCTTAGTCCCTAACTCTCCCATTTCCCATCTCACTCCTTTCTCGGTGTTCTAGTTCCTTCCATCTACTCCCCATTAACACTTTTCTTCCTCTGTATTGACTATTCACCTCTCACTCATCTTCTTGCCACCTCCCTTTAACTTTTCCCACATGGTTCCACCATTTCCAGAATCTCCTCTCCCTCTCTCCACACTTGTAGCCCACCCCAATCTCCCTGTCCCTTTCCCTCCACCCCTAGCATCTTTCTCTCCCATCTCTTTTCCCTACCCCCCATGGGTCCATCTCTCCTCTCTCCCCCCCACCCCACCCCATAGTCCAACATTACTCCCTCTCTTTTCTGTTCTTCTTGCCTCCCTCCTTGATGTAGCATCTCCTTCCTCCCTCAGACCCATTGTTCAGCATCTATCCCTCCCTTTCACCCCCCAGACTCAACATTTCTCTCTCTCTCTCTCTCTCTCTCTCTCTCTCTCTCTCTCTCTCTCTCTGTTCCCTCCCTCCCATCCCTGGTTCCAGCTTCTTTCTCTTTCTTCCAGAATGCCCTCCCATTCCGCTTCACCCCTTCCTTCCACACCACCCCAAGTCCACCATCTCTCTTTTCCTTTTTGCAACTGCCCTCCCATCTACTATCTCTTTCTCCCTCCCT
This sequence comes from Microcaecilia unicolor, assembly GCF_901765095.1. Taxonomy (NCBI): domain Eukaryota; kingdom Metazoa; phylum Chordata; class Amphibia; order Gymnophiona; family Siphonopidae; genus Microcaecilia; species Microcaecilia unicolor. The sequence continues at coordinate 148,129,482 of NC_044035.1, forward strand.
CTGCACCACCCCCAGGTCCACCATCTCTTCCTTTCTCTTCTCAACTGCCTTCCCATCCAGTTTCTCTGTCCCCTCTCCCTCCATACCCTATGTCCAGTGTCTCTCCCTTTCTCTTGCCTCCCTGCATGCTACTGCCCACCATCTATCTCCCTCTTTTCTGTTTCCAAGCCCATTATTTCTTCCCTTTCACTTCCCCCCACCACCCTCGTTCGGGCATCTCACCCTCTCTTTGAACCCTACCACCCTCACAGTTTAGTTCAAAAAACAGTTGATCCAGGGCAACCCCCATAGGCTGCATGTCTTCCCCTTCTCTCCACCCCAGTTCGGCGTCTCCCTTACCTTCCCAGTCAAGCTTTAAAATGGGGGGGGGGGGGGTTCTAAGCAGAGGGTTTCCGGTGCGGGAGCGATTGAAACATGCTGCCTTTGGTAAAATTCGGCCTCCTTGACAGTTGGCACTCTTCTTCTGCCTGCTGCTGCGGTCTATCCCACCTCTGACACAATTTCCTGTTTCCACTTGGGTGGGCTGCAGCGGCAAAGGAAGAATGCCAAGGAGGCCGAATTTCGCCAATGGCAGTATGTTTCTCAATCGCTACCACGCTGGAAACCCTCTGCTTAGAAATAAAATATTTTTAAGCTAGACCAGGAAGGTAAGGGAGACACCGGATAGGATTAAAGAGAAGGGGAGGACATGCTGGCCCATGGAGGCCCCCTGGAGCTGTGGGGCCCAGGGCAGCTGCTCTGTTTGCCCCCCCCCCCCCCCCTTAATGCTACTACTACTACTATTTAACATTTCTAAAGCGCTACTAGGGTTATGCAGCGCTGTACAATTTAACATAGAAGGACAGTCCCCTGCTCAAAGAGCTTACAATCTAAAGGACAAATGCACAGTCAGACAAGTAGGGGTCGTCAAACTGGGGCAGTCTAGATTTCCTGCCAGGCACTTGAGAAAGATGTAATATAACAACAAAGATGACCCACTGCAAAGGCAAACAAGTACATGTGAAAATGAACAGATCATATTGACCCCTTTACAGGTCATTTTGATCAGTCTTGCTCTTTAGACTGTTTGGTCTGGAGCTCCTTGAGGCTTTTTCCTTCCAGAGTGCTTCATTTTCACATGTACTTGTTTGCCTTTGCAGTGGATAATCTTTGTTGTTATAATTTAGATTTTTGATCTAATTGACTCCACACCCACCTTGCTTGTTTTGTAGAGATCTACCTGTACCAGAAATGGTTTTCAAGGGGACAATCCAGAGGAGCTGAAAGAAATCTAGAACCTGGAAGATTTACTGAGCCAAATCAAAAAGTAGGTACTAACAATTCCAAAGCACTGGAATGCTAAATTCGACACAAATTACTCCTCTCTGAGCATAGTGAATAGAGGAAGAGCCTAGTAAAGCAGTCCAAGAACCAAGGAAGCAGAGGCTCAAATCCAGTCCTGCTGCTCTCATTCACATTCCTTGTGTCATTATCTGAGTCACTTCACCCTCCATACAACTCTCAGATTATAAGTCCTCTTGGACAGGGAAAGCATAGGTATAACTGATTGTAACTCATCCTGAGTTTAGATTTAGTAAAGGCACTTGTTGAAATCTAAAACCCAATGTCTGAGGAGCTTAAGTATTCCGAGAGCTGGCACATGAGCGCAGCCTGTAGTTTTCATTTGAGCTCCAGACAAAGATGACTTCCAGAACATCTTTTGTTTTGTCACACTCTGATTGCAAAAACAATTGGAGAAGAGAGATTTAAAGTGGCTGATGGCTTCTTTAGTGGAAAACAAATTCTTTGGCAGTTGTGTGTTTCCATTTGCTCTGATGGCTCTGCCACTATTATCAGGCAGGCTGTGAGGCCTAATCACAAATCCTGGAAAAAAATAGTACACATTCAGCTGGAACCACAGGCAGGCTCCTGTTTCCAGATGCTTGCGCTATTTTGCATAATCTATGGATGAAGCTGTGAAAATAATTGATTTTTATCAAAAGACAACCCTGGAACTATAGTTCATTTTATCAGCTCTATGGGGGAACTTTATTTAAAACAGTCAAAAATTACTACCTATACAGTCCCATTTTAGACAGGATATAGAAGTGGGAATTGAGACGTCCAGGAGAAATGGATATTTATGCACCAAGTGCAAGCGACATAAAGATTCATTTTAGAAAAAAAAAAACAGTTGGAAATTTCCATGAGTTGAAAACAAGCACGTAAGTGTATTTCTGCTGGTACATACATATTTATCTTTGTCCAGCACATACTCATTTATCTTTCACATTTTAGAAATATAAATATGTATTTTTCCAATGTTGTCACAGAACCTAAATATGCTTGGTAACAGATATTACTCCCGACATCGACCTCCTAGGTCCAGATTCTATATGTGGGGCTGAATGTTACGCGTCAGGAAGCTGCATACAAAGCCCATATTTTATAGAAGGTGCCCAACCTTTATAGAATACTAGCATAGCAGGCAGGTTGAGCTTAGCTTTGGACGCCAGACATACGCCTGATAAAACCATGTAAAAGTCTGGTGCCCAAAGTTAGTTATAGGTAGGCATTATTCTAGTACATGTGATCTTGGGCAAGTCACTTAACCCTCCATTGCCTCAGGTACAAACTTAGATTGTGAGCCCTCCTGGGACAGAGAAATATCCAGAGTACCTGAATGTAACTCACCTTGAACTACTACTGAAAAAGGTGTGAGCAAAATCTAAATAAATAAATGGTGCCTAACTTTTGGCAATGCCCATGACCCACCTATGGCCCTCTCATGGCCATGCACCCATTTGGATTGCGCACAGAAAACATTAGACGCCATGTAAAGTACAGAGGAGATCTTCATGCAACTCCAATGAAGTGCTTGTTAACACCAATTAATCCCCAGATTCTATATATGGAGACTAAAGTTGCATACACAACTTAATTGCTTAACAAGCCAATCAATACCAATAAATGGCCACTAACAAGCAATTATCAGCACTAATTGGCACTAATTAGAATTTATGTGCACAACTTTCTAAATGTATTCTATAACATGGTGTGCGTAAATTCTAATTCACCCATGCGCATTCCTAAAAAATTATGCACACTGTTATAGAATATGCCTGATCCATGCCTACTTTATGCGTGGGCATTTAAACCAGGTTTTAGTTCGTGTACATGGTTGCGCCTAAATTTTAGTCACGGGGACAGATGCTATGCATATTCTTTAAACCGCACCTAACTTTAGGTGAGGTTTATAGAATAGCACTAACTGTATTTTTTTCGGTGCTGCATGTGGTTGTGTTACACCAGCTGTTGCGGTACTGCTCTCGTATAAGGTGAGGTCCCAACGGACCCGTTTCGCGCAGGCTTCTACAAGAGTCCTCACTACTGTCCTTGAAACAGCCAAAAACACGAAGATTATTTCCTGCTGGATAACTCGTTACAAAGATCAACCTATAGTGTTGTTTAATTTTGAGATCTCTTTTAGATGTCCTTTAACATCGGGAGACAAAATAGCATGCACGAGAATGCCCTAAGACGCAAGCACATAGTGACATCAGAGGGTGTTCCCTTAACAGGAGCCCTTAAATAGTTCAGGCACCATTTTTTTAGTCTGGCTGCTGGCTTTACATGCCAGAAAACTACAGCTCTCAAGGTACTAGAGTTTGGCGTTTACACAGATTGATTGACCCAGTCTGTTCTTTGTAACGAGTTATCCAGCAGGAAATAATCTTCGTGTTTTTGGCTGTTTCAGGGACAGTAGTGAAGACTCTTGTAGAAGCCTGCGCAAAATGGGTCCGTCGGGACCTCACCCTATACGAGAGCAGTACCGCAACAGCTGGTGTAACACAATCACTTACAGCACAGATAAGTAACTTTTGAACTGTTCTGTGTTTTTGCTGATAACTTTCAGGGTTTAAACACCAATATCGAGAGGTTTTTCAGCTTATGATTACTTTTTTGCCGTAGTGCTCTAACTTTGTAAAGGATTCCGGTTATCATAACGAGCTGAGCTGAGCAACGGTAGTATGAAGCTTTTCCTCTCTATTTTACACAAACATTAGAAGTGGTCTATCAATGGTTTTTTTTTTTTTATTCATATCACATTTTTGTTTCATAAATGCTAATATTCATCAATGTCTCACCAATTTACTTCTTTTCGTTGAAGGCATGAGCAAACAAGTGGATAACAGTGAGCCGGTTGATGTAGTGTATCTAGATTTTCAGAAAGTTTTTGACAAAGTTCCTCATGAGACACTCCTGAGAAAATTGAAGAGTCGTAGGATAGGAGGCAAAGTTCTGGTGTGGATTAGCAATTGATTATTGGACAGAAAACAGAGGATATGGTTAAATGGTCATTTCTCTCAATGGAGGAGAGTGAATAGTGAAGTGCCGCAGGGATCAGTATTAGGACCAGTGCTATTTAACATATTTATAAGTGATCTGGAAATCAGAACGAAGAGTGAGGTGATTAAATTTGCAGATGACACAAAACTATTCAAGGTTGATAAAACACATGCAGACTGTGAAAATTGCAGGAAGACCTTAGGAAATTGGAAGACCGGGCATCCAAATGGCAGATGAAGTTTACTGTGGACAAATGCAAAGTGATGCACATTAGAAAGAATAGTTATCTGTTGCTAGGGTCCACATTGGGAGTCAGCACCCAGGAAAAAGATCTAGGTGTCTTTGTAGATAATGCGCCAAAATCTTCTGCTCAGTGTGCAGTGGCGCAATCAAAAAAGCACACAGAATGCTAGAAATTATTAGGAAAGGGATAGTAAATAAAACCAATTCCCACTGCAGCTCCTTGTGACTCTGGGCAAGTCACTTAACCCTCCATTTCCCCAGGTACAAATAACTACCTGTATATGCTATGTAAACCACTTTGAATGTAGTTGAAAAACAAAAAAAAAACAACAGAAAGGCAGTATACCAAGTCTCCATTCCCTTTCCCCTAATCTTGCTAAGTTGAGCGGTTAAGATAAGCCACTTAAATAGAAGACTTATCTTTAACCACTATTAACTTAACCAGCTAGCACTGAATATCCACTTAGCCAGTTAAGTTGCCATGGCCAAAACTGAAATTGGATATTTTGATGCCAGTTGCCAGATATGGCCTGGTATTGGATATCTAGGGTCAGAGCTACCAGCAGCAACTAACCACACTGCCTGCTGCCAGGTGAATATCGGGGGGGGGGGGGGGGGGGAGGTAAATGTGCGACTAGGTGACATACTGGCATATGCATGTGTTCAGTGTGCACCGCCACCTACACATATATATGCTAGTATTCTAAATGTTTATGTACACAATGGGTATTTAAATGTTAGCACCTACTTTACAGATTAGCAAAGATACTTACTTGTAGCAGGCATTCTCTGAGGACAGCAGCATATATTCTCACATGTGGGTGACATCATCCATGGCACCCAGTGCAGAAACAATGCCCAGCATACTGTCATTTTAAAAGTTCAAGGCAGCCCTCCAACCTCACATGCACAGATGCCTTCCCGGCAGGCTCGCAAGTGAGGGACCAGCAGTTGTATATAATACAACTCTAAGGGGAGGTGGGAGGGTATGCAAAAATAAGTGGCCTTTTCCTCAGAGAATACCTGCTACAGGTAAGTATCTTTGCTTTTTCTGAGGATAAGCAAGCCAACTAATTCTCACATGTGGGAATCCCTAGCTACCAGGATCACGAAAAACAACATTAGGACAATAGGAACTCACAACAGCAAGTTCAAAAAGGTCAATTAACCTGAAACTATATACATACTGGTTGTGAGAGTGCAGCCTGGAACAGAATAAAACTGGTCTAGGAGGATAGAGTTGGATTCTAGACCCCGAATAAATGCTGCAGAACTGCCTGTCCAAATCAACTGTTGAGTCGGGTATCTTGCTCAAGGCAATAGTGGGATGTTGAATGTATGGACTGAAGACCACATTGTAGCTTTGCAAATCTCTTCAATAGAGGCTGATCACAAGTGAGCTACCTATGCCACCATGGCTGTGACATTGTGAGCCTCTACTGTTTGATGCCTGGTGTTTTCCTTCAGTGGAGCTTTTCTTATGCATGGGCAGTGCTTTTTACCTTTTTTCTGTTTCTCCATTCTGCCCCCTGCAAATCTAATATTTACCGAAGTTGCAGCGCGAACCGGTAGTAGTGAAACCAGAAAGCAGGCAGGCTCGCCTCCTCGTCGCTTCCCTGCCCTCTCTCAGCACAGTGTCCCGCCTTCGTCGCTTTCCCTGCTCTCTCAGCACAGCGTCCCGCCCTCGTGGAAAGAAAATTACATCAGAAAAAGGTGGGACGCTGTGCTGAGAGGGCAGGTAAGTGACGAAGGAGGGACACTGTGCTGAGAGAGGGCAGGGAAGCGATGAGGAGGCAAGCCTGCCTGCTTGCTGGTTTCACTACCGCCGGTTCGCACTGCAACTTCGGTAAATATAAGATTTGCAGGGGGCAGAACGGAAAGTTGGTGAGCTGAGGGTGGGAAGGTGGGGATTGGGTTGGAACGATCTCAGGGGACAGGTGGAGGCTGGAGCGAGTCACTGGACATGGAAGGGAGGGGGGGATAGGGGGAAAGGAGAATTGCTGGACATGGAGGGGAGGGCAGAGAATCAGTGAACATGGATGGGAGAGAAGGATAGGGCAAAGGAGAATCACTGGACATGGAGGGGAGGGCAGGGGAGAGAGGAAAATCACTGGACATGGATGGGAGGGGAGGGCAGAGGAGAATCCTGGACATGGATAGGATGGGATGGGAGGGCAGGGGAGAGAGGAGAGTTGCTGGACATGGATGGAGGAGAGGGAAGACAGGAAGGAGATGCACATGGATGGAGGGGAGGGGAGAGAGGAGAAATGTTGGACACGGATGGGAGGGGAGGGCAGGGGAGAGGAGAATCGCTGGACATGGATGGGAGGGGAGGGCAGGAGAAATGCTGGACATGGATGGAGGAGAGAAAAGACAGGAAGGAGATGCACATGGATGGAGGGGAGAGAGGAGTAATGCTGGACATGGATGGAGTGGAGGGCAGGGAAGAGAAATGTTGGCGAGAAGGAAAAACATAGGAAGGAGATGCACACAGATGGAGGGAAAGGGAGGGAGGAGAAATGCTGGACTTGGATAGAGGAGAGGGAAGACAGAGGAAGGAGATGCACAATGGGAGGAGAGAGAGTTGAAATGCTGGACATGAATGGAGAGGAGGAAAGAGAGAGGAAATGAGATGAATATGGATGGAGGGGAGGGGGAGAGGAGAAATGCTGTACATGGATGGAGGGGAGGGAAGACGGAGGAGATGCACATGAATTTAGGGGAGACGAGAAATTCTGGACATGGATGGAGGGGAGAGAGTTGAAATGCTGGACATGGATGGAGGGGAGAGAGAGGAAGTGTGATTAACATGGATGGAGGGGAGGGAAGAGAGAGGAAGTGAGATGAACATGGATGGAGGAGAGGAGAAATGCTGGACATGGATGGATGAGAGGGAAGAATTGGAAGGAGATGCGTACTGACGGAGATGAGGGAAAGGGGAAAGAGGAGAAAAACTGCACATGGATGGAGAAAATAGGCAAAAACTGGATCCACTCTGTACCTCCTCCAGTCAAGTCTGCGGAGGACCCAGCTTTTACCTATGGATGTAGAGCAAGAAATGAAGAAGAAAGGAGGAAAGTAAAGAAATAAATGGAAAGGAATCCCTGAAAACAGAGTTAAGGGAACAGATAGAGAGCAGCAGAATCAGAGACTGGGACCGACATGATCATAAAAGCAAAGTCACCAGACAAGAAAGGTAGAAAGTCATTTTATTTTCATTTTAGTGTTTGGAATATGTCCAATTTGAGAATTTACATCTGCTGTCTTATTTTCCACTGGGTATACTGGAGCTGTAACATCTTACAGAAATCTAATATAATAAAACGCACCGTGAACGTTCTAATGAGGACAACGTTCTGTGAAGCCCTGAAGCCCTGAAGCCATCTGACGTCACTGAAGCTGTAGGGTTCGTGGATTCGTGGTGTGAAGCCTTCAAGCCAGCCAGCCGTGTCTGCCCCGCCCTCGCGAAAAAAACAAACAAATCGGGAAGCGAAACGTCAGGGAAGGAGGCGGCGCTCCCGACGTCTAGCCTTCCCTTCGCTGTGTTCCGCCTTCAAAATAAGGCGGAACACAGCGAAGGGAAAGCTAGACGTAGGGAGCGCCGCCTCCTTCCCTGATGCTTCGCTGCACGAACCGCCACGGAGGTAAAGTTAAAAAGAATAAAAAAAAAAAAAGGGATGCATGGATGCGAAGGGGTGGGGGGGCATGGATGCGAAGGGGTGGGGGGGCATGGATGCGAGGCATGGATGCGAAGGGGGGGGGGAGAAGAGGGCGGGCCAGGCTGGGACATGGGAAGAGAGTAGCATGGATGCGAGGGGGGGGGGTCATGGAAGGGCGAGAGGGGACTTGCTGGAAAAGGATGAATGGAGGCGGCAGGGGACAGAGGAGCATGGATGGGTATGGATTAGGAGGACAGGGCACAGGGAGAGAGGGGAATTACTGGAAATGGATGAATGGAGGGGGCAGGGGACAGAGGAGCATGGATGGGCATGGATTGGGAGGGCAGGACTCAGGGAGAGAGGGAAATTGCTGGATAGGGAAAAATGGAGGGGCCAGGTGACAGATGAGCATGGATTGGAAGGGCAGGACTCAGGGAGAGGGGAATTGCTGGATAGGGATGAATGGAGGGGACAGGTGGGCATGGATGGATATGGATTGCAGAGCAGGCCTCAGGCAGAGAGGGGAAATGCTGGATAGGGAAAAATGGAGGGGCCAGGTGACAGAGGAGCATGGATGGGCATGGATTGGAAGGGCAGGACTCAGGGAGAGGGGAATTGCTGGATAGGGATGAATGGAGGGGACAGATGGGCATGGATGGATATGGATTGCAGAGCAGGCCTCAGGCAGAGAGGGGAAATGCTGGATAGGGAAAAATGGAGGGGCCAGGTGACAGAGGAGCATGGATTGGAAGGGCAGGACTCAGGGAGAGGGGAATTGCTGCATAGGGATGAATGGAGGGGACAGATGGGCATGGATGGATATGGATTGCAGGGCAGGCCTCAGGCAGAGAGGGGAAATGCTGGATAGGGATGAATGGAGGGGGCAGGTGACAGACAAACATGGATGGCCATGGATTGGGAGGGCAGGGCTCAGGGACAGAGGGGAATTGCTGGAAAAGGATGAATGGAGGGGGCAGGGGACAGATGGCCATGGATTGGGAGGGCACGGCTCACACTCTCTCTCTCATATACAATGTCTTTCTGACTCTCACTCTCACACACTCTGTCTCACACTGTATCACATTCACTCTCTATGTGCCACAGTCACTCACACACTCGCTTGGTGTCATACACTCACTCTCACAGAGAATCTGTGTCTCACACACACTCTCTCTCTTGCCCACACACACACACTCTCTCTCACACTGTGTCTCACATACACACTTGCACACACTCTCATTCTCACACACACTCTCTCACAAACACACTCACACCCAGACTCACTCTCTCTCTCACACACTCACACTTTCACTCTGACTCTCAAACAGTCACTCTCACATACACTCTCCCAAACATACACACTCCAAGGAAAACCTTGCTAGCGCCCGTTTCATTTGTGTCAGAAACGGGCCTTTTTTACTAGTTATTTATAATGAAAAAATTCAAGTTATTATTTTTTCTCCTATACTGGTATAATATTTTCAATGATGCCTGTTTATATGCGCCATGGTTGGTATAAGGGGTGTGGCTAATGGGTGTGGCTATCATAGGGGCAGAGTCATAGGTGGTGGCCCCGCCCATAATGAGTACCGGTACTTTTTTTCCTACAAAAACAGCACTGTGCATGGGCATAAGTAAAAAATACGAAATCTGCCAGCCAATTGGAAACTGTGCATTTCCCAATGGCGACCCTATCCTGTTGGAATTAAAAAAAAAAAAGCTGGATGGACTGTTTATAAAACCTAGTCCACGCCAGGTAAAAGGCCAATACTCACTTGCAGTTCAAAATGTTCAGTGCGTTTTCACCAGGATGGGCATAAGGTTTGGGAAAGAATGTCGGAAGGATGAAAGACTTATTTAGATGGAACTCCAACACCACTTTAGGCAGAAACTTAGGGTGTGTGCAGAGAACTACTCTGTTATGTTTTGTGTAGGCTGGATCTGCTACTAAGGCATGGAACTCACTGACCTTATGAGCCAAAGTAACTGCCACAAAAAAACAAGACCTTCCAAATCAAATACTTCAGAGGGCAGGAATTGAGTGGCTCACAAGGAGTTTTCATCAGCTGGGTGAGGATGACTTTGAGGTCCAATGATACAAGTGGAGGTTTGATAGGCTGCTTTGTCAAAAGCAAACCTTTCATAAAGCAAACAACTAAAGACTATCCAGGGATGGGCTTACCTTCTACACGGTGATGGTAAACACTAATTGCACTTAGGTGAACCCTTACAGAGTTGGTCTTAAAACTAGACGGGCCCGGTGCAGGGGTCTCTCTCTCTCTCTCCTGCTCCTGACAGGAGCAGGAGAGAGAAAACTCCGGGCGCCTGCCCCCCCCCACCCCTTGAATTGCCTGCCTAGCATGTGCGACCTGAGGAAAGCAGCCACAGGAGCAGGCAATGCTGGGCAGAGGAAGGAGCCACGCTGCCTGCAGCTGGCGAGGCCACCCAAGGTACTTCGGGCAGGAGGGAAGGGGGTGGTGGCACTGATGATTTGGGGGGGGGGGGGCGGCAATGATAATTCTGCCCCGGGCCCAACAGCAGCAGCGGCCCTGCCCTGAGCCCGGATCAGTCTCTCAGTGGCCATGTTTGAAAGAATAACACCTCCTAGTGGAATCTTTCCTAGATGGCAGAAAAACTCTGGGGACACCCTCTGGGAGATGTAAGGAAGCAAATTCTAAGCTCTCAACATCCAGGTTGTGAGGGCCAGAGACTGGAGGTTAGGGTGTAGAAGAGATTCCTCGTGCTGAGTTATGAGAATTGGAAAACACTCCAATCTCCAAGGTTCTTTGGAGGATAACTCCATAAGAAGAGGGAACCAAATCTGCCTGGGTCAATATGAGGCAATTAGGATCACGGTTCCCTGGTCTTGCCTGAGTTTCAGTAAAGTCTTCCGTACGAGAAGTTAGATGTCAGAAAATTCTTGTACCTAAATGCTAAAGATATGTGCATAACTTTTGGTATTCTATAACATATGAGCGTATGAGCTCTGCCAGAGTAAATACTAGCATGCACACACATATGTGCATACATAGAGAGGCATTTTCTACATGATGTCCAAGTCCAGTGATAGTGTCCTGGTGATGAAGTGTCCCAGTAATGCAGGACCCCAGTGATGAAATACCCTAGTGATGAAATGTCTCGGTGATGAAGTGTCCCCCTGCTCCCACCCCCCATCCCTTCTAGGTGGTCCTACCATCAGCCACACATATAGAAGTTCTGGCCTTGTGATGGCTATAGCTTGTTTTGCTGCTACTGCTACTCATTTAGAAAACCAGCAGCAGTGGCTTGAGTGGAGGCAGGAGGGAGGTGGGGAAAATATGTCACCCGGCATGCCTGTGAGTTCACTGTGGTGCCCTGAGGTGTGGCAGCGTAGTTTGGGAAACAATTGGGTTATCTGGTTAGCAATCAGACCGCTAACCGGATGAGTTACCCGCATTAAGTTAGGTCAGGCTCTTTGCTCTTCACCTTGGAGAACAGATGGTTAAGTAGGGATATGATACAGGACTATAAAATCATAAGTGGAGTGGAGCACATAGAGAATAGTTGCTTGACCTTTGAAAAGTGCTATAACTAGGTGACACTGCATGAAACTAATAGGTAGCACATTTAAAAAAAAAATCAAAGATAGCATTTTTTTTATTCAACACACAATTAAGCTGTGCAATTTGTTGTAGTCAAGGAAGTGAAATAGCTGGATTTAAATGAGTTTAGATAAGCTCCTAGAAGAAAAGTCCATAAACCATTATCAATTATGTAGACTTAGGAAAGCCACTGCTGATCTCTGGGATAAACATGGAATGAATCTACTCTCTGGGATCCCACTGGGTTCTTATTACATGGATTGGCCATTGTTGGAGATGGATGCTGGGCTTGATGGACCCCTTGTCTGGCTCAATAATGCACATCTTACGTTCGTATGTTCACATATTTTTATGTATGATGTAATAATCCATATATAAACTCCCCTTCTTGCAAAATTTCAAAATAGATATCTTACTACTTTTGTTATCTTCTGATCTCAATATAAGCTTATAATTTTTCTGAATGATAAGGGATGAAATACGATCACTCAGACCTAGTTTAGTCAGTTCTCTATATAGCATTTTAATAATGTTAATATGAAGATATGATCAACTGAGACATTTTCGAAAATGCCAGGGTTCTTAACAAATGATCCTGAATCAAAGCAGCCTATTATGTCTCTACATAATTGCAAGTATAAATAATGAGCACATAATGACAGTTGGTATGCTAAAGATAGCTTTAACAAAGATTAAATAGCTGTGCATTGCTAAAACTGAAAGAGCCAAGATCAGGGCCAGCTCTAGGTTACCTAGCACTCTTGGTGAAAATTGAAATTGGTATCTCCATCACAGTGTTCCCCTTCTTCAGTAGTGGTTGTAGATTCAGAACAGAATCCCCCCTTCTCTTTCCTCCCAGACCAGTATATATATATATATATATATATATATACATATACAATACCATTATCAAGCAATCCCCTCTCTTTTAACACCAACTTCATGATGTGGAAAGGTATGAGGGAAAAGGGGTGCCAATGTGGTGGTGCCTTCTCATATACGGCACTCTATGTAGCACACATATCACACACGCCAAAAGCTAACACCGGCCAGACACTAAAAGAGATTCATAAGTAATGGGGAAATAAGAGAATATATCTTCAGACTTTTGGGAGGAATTTACAAATGGATACCCCAATATTTATCAAGGCCATCTTTTGAGGTGTACAACCTACATGATTACATGTATCGAGGGTATGTTCTTCTGAGTGATTCCATGACAGACCCACAGTAACATCATAGGCCTCTTCTACTCTATCTTCCCTTCTGAGCAAACCTCCTCAGTTCCCTTTAACCCTTCCCCTACTTATACCAGCTGGGAAGTCAGAAAGCAGCACTTCTTATCTGTGATTGCCTCCTCCTCCTCCTCTGCCGACTTCACTTCGAGATCTGAACCTCACAGGGTTCCATAGTCTCATGGTCAAAGCTCCTTATGAAACCAGCAGAGGACAGTCATGGGTAAGAGGCACTGCTCTCTTTGA